>NC_042615.1:249239048-249583199 GCF_901001135.1 Rhinatrema bivittatum | reverse complement strand
GGTCAGGTGAACGGTAGTATAGTCCATTCGCTATTCTCTTCCCCAACACACAAGGGATTTGTACCCATAAAGATTCAATTGCGCATTTAGTCTGATGCAGGATCTTTATCCCGTTGGACTTTATGCCATCCCAGACAAAAAGTGCCACCCTGCCACCAAGATGCTCCTCTCTGTCATTGAGATATAATTTTTAGGGATGTGCATTCATTTTCAACAAATGTGCAATCCGCAATGCATAAGTCCCTGTTTGTTTGATTTGTGTGTTCGCGAAACGCTTGGCGATCCCCCACGAATAAAACATATCATATTAGTTTCATTCTTTTGATTCACAGTGATTTCTTAGCGGCCATTTGAAATAGGAGAAGGCCATGCGGGAATATCCATAAGAAAAACCAGCCCTTTCCTCACAGCCCTGTCATAAAGTGGGTCAGACAGGTTGGCAAGTAGACAAGAATGCAACCTATCAGAGCTACTTAACAAAAGACCCAAATATATAGCATTTATAAAAATCACATAATATACATAGTCTTACTATATGTTCCAGTATAATAAAGTTATCCCATATAGCAAGTCTATGTATATTACCTATCAGAGCTAAGCATTTTTCTAATGCAACCAATCGCCGCTCTCACTCAGTGCTCTGTGATGCTGTTCCTGATGACGCTGTACTATTTATACCTTAAGCACATGGAGTGCCACTCTCTTTCTTTGCGGGAGTGGTCCAGGGAGGTGGCTTTACTCAGAGCTAGTCTGAGTGTCTCAAATGTGTATTCAATTGCTAGCTACTTTGATAGAATTTTCCATTGAAAAATATATTTGTTCGTTTTTGCTGCAGTGCCAGCCAGCCAGGCGTATTTTTCCGTGCTTTTTTTTATTGAACTCAGACGGTCTCTCTGTCTCTCCCACTGAGACAAGCTGCTAGCAGTTGCATTTTGCTGCTTATCTTACCCCCCTGAATAGTTGCAGGCACAGGCAGGGTGTGGTTTGGAGATAGTGTGAGTTGGTATTTTCAAACAAGAAGCAGCATCACTAGGAATTGTGCTGGCTTAGGCTTCCAGTCAAGTCTTTTCTCTGCTGTTTCATTTTTTTGTGTTAACAGAGCAGTCTCAGTTGTAGTGTACATCAAGGCACTGCACTGCATCTGTAGGCAGTTTTGCAGACTCACATATATTGGGGCAGCAGTGCTCTTTTAAGCCAAATCCCCAGTAGGCATCTTCTGGAGTTGCAAGTTTGGTGTGCGCACATATAGTGGTATCAGTTGTAGTGTATATCAAGGCACTGCATTGTGCGACTATGGGCAGTTTTGCAGACTCACATATATTGGGACAGCATTGCTTTTTGAAGCCAAATCCCCAGTAGGCCTCTTTTGTAGTTACAAGTTTGATGTATGCACATATAGCAGTCCCAGTTGTAGTGTATATCAAGGTACTGCATTGTGCGACTATGGGCAGTTTTGCAGACTCACATATATTGGGACAGCATTGCTTTTTGAAGCCAAATCCCCAGTAGGCCTCTTTTGTAGTTACAAGTTTGATGTGTGCACATACAGTGGTCCCAGTTGTAGTGAACATTAAGGCACTGCATCATGTGTCTGTGGGCAGTTTTGCAGACTCACATATATTGGGACAGCAGTGCTCTTCCTGCCTAGAGCATCCTTCTTCCCTAGATTGGGACCCAGCTTCATTCAGCCTTTTGAGTACATTCTTCTATTGTTACCAGTTTGCTGACAGCACCTCTGGTGTATCGTGTGCCTCGGGCCACTACCATGATTACCTCAGCAGACCACCTTCTACGCTTTGGAATGAGTACCCTCATCTACTCAGCTCTACTGACCTCCTGCACTTCTCTTTCTACGTCTGTGCTGATTCTCGGCGTACCCCACGCTGCGGGCCACTACCGGATCAACCCTGAGAAGTATTCATCTGAGGAGGAGTTCCACGGCGTACCCTGCTCCGCAGGCCACTACCAGGGATACCATCACTGAGCTACATCACCACTCTGAACTATGTCTTCCTTGGTGGGTACTTTACCTACATTCCAGTATAATAAAGTCTCATCCTATCTGAGTCTGTCTCAGCTGAGGCCACGCCTATCACAGTGAGTCCCCACAGGGCTCTTCCCTGTGGGTGGAGTCAGCTCTCACTAAGATCCAGGGTCCACAACCATACCAGAACATAACAGTAGGAATCTAGAGCAGTCTGGCTTTCTTTGTTTTTCCAATAGTAAGTGTTCTGTGTTCTATATTTGCAGTCTTGCTTTTTCATAGGTAAGGTTGTTGCTGTTCAAGTCCTGGGTGTTAGTACTCTTATGATATGGCTGGTATGCTATATAACTTCTAAATGCCTTTTTAGCAGGTTTTCATGTTATTTCACAAAGTGGCTGGCAGGGAAGGGATTTTAAAGTACTATTACTGAGGGGTTATTAGAATTTGAATATATTTTTTGTATGGTGAGTTGAAAGGGGAAATTTCCTAACTTTGCTCTGCATAAACTCCAGAAGAAATCAGAACTTTCTGATATTGACAGTGAAATGCACGAGTTTGACTGTTACGCTTGGGCTGAGTTCAGGGGTAGTGAACACCACCCAAAAGGGTGGCTCCAGGTGGAGAGAGACAGGGATGGCTGGAAATCGTGTCTGGGTCCCGGCTGGGTCAGGGCAGACAGCAAGTAGCAGTGTCTGGGTCTAGGCTGGATCAGGGCAGGCGGCAGTTAGCAGGGTCTGGGTCCAGGCTGGGTCAGGGCAGGAGGCAGATAGCAGTGTCTAGGTTCAGGCTGGGTCAGGGCAGGAGGCAGAGCAAGGCAGGTCAGAAGGCCCGTAGGCCACACACACACAGAAGGCCCGTAGGCCAGACACCGTAAGCGGGGCAAGGCAGGTCAGAAGGCCCGTAGGCCACACACCGTAAGCGGGGCAAGGCAGGTCAGAAGGCCCGTAGGCCACACACATACAGAAGGCCCGTAGGCCACACACCGTAATTGGGGCAAGGCGGGTCAGAAGGCCCGTAGGCCACACCCACACAAAAGGCCCATAGGCCACACACAGTAAGCAGGGCAGAGAGCCCATAGGCCAAACACACACAGACAGTAGAGCAGAGGGCCCGTAGGGCCGCACGCACAGTAAGCAAGGCAGGGCAGGGCAGAAGGTCCGAAGACCATACACAGCACAAGGTAGAAGGCCCGAAGGCCGCGCAAGGCAAGGCAAGACAAGACACGGTAGAAGGCCCAAAGGCCGCGCATGGCAAGGCAAGACAAGACAAGGTAGAAGGCCCGAAGGCCGCGCAAGGCAAGGCAAGGCAAGACAGAAGGCCCGAAGGCCGCGCAAGGCAAGGCAAGACAGAAGGCCCGAAGGCCACGCAAGGCAAGGCAAGACAAGACAAGGTAGAAGGCCCGAAGGCCGCGCAAGGCAAGGCAAGGCAAGACAGAAGGCCCGAAGGCCACGCAAGGCAGGGCAAGACAAGACAAGGTAGAAGGCCCGAAGGCCGCGCAAGGCAAGGCAAGGCAAGGCAAGACAGAAGGCCCGAAGGCCACGCAAGGCAGGGCAAGACAAGACAAGGTAGAAGGCTCGAAGGCCGTGCAAGGCAAGGCAAGGCAAGACAGAAGGCCCGAAGGCCACGCAAGGCAGGGCAAGGCAAGACAAGGTAGAAGGCCCGAAGGCCACGCAAGGCAAGGCAAGGCAAGGCAAGACAGAAGGCCCGAAGGCAAGGCAAGGCTAGGCAAAGCAAGGTCAAAGGAACACACGCACAGCAAGCAAGGAAGGCTAGAGCAGGGAGCCCAGGCGAGCTCGATGCCGAAGCCCTGAGGGAACTGTCAGGCAGGGTTATAAGGGAAAGCCCAGAACATAGAGAGGAGAAGGGAGATAGACTGGGCCTGTCAGGAGAGCCAGCTCTAGAGGGACCCCTGGTGGTGAGGCGGTTGCACAGCAGCCATAGCCGTAACATTGTATCAAAAAAACTGTGTGCTGCATAATCATATCAGTCACAGATTTCTCACTGATGCAGTAAGCAAAGACTTAAATTTTTGTGAAAAAATAACATTTAGTAATGATATTTTATAAGCAGTTATTGAAATTAAATACTATGTTATGTTTCTCCTGCATCATTTTCAACAATAAAATATTTAGGATTTTCTTTTTAGTATAGCTGTTAAATGTAGTGTGCAATGTGTCATACACATGAGCCTCATCTGTCAGATGTGTCATGATGGAAAAAAGGTTGAGAAACACTGCTCTAGGTAATTCAGGTACTCCTTAACCTTCTATGTAGTTTTCTCAACCTCCTTCATTCTTTTGTAAAAGTCAGCAGTTAAGTCAATCTGCTCCCCAATGTGAACTTCATTCATAGAAATTCTCTCTTTAACACCTTTCATCTCTTCTTTAAGATCTATGATCGCATAAGAGCAAAGAAGCTTAATTTTCTTCACTAATTCAGAAAGCACAGATTCATCCACCATGAGCCAGGTATAGGTTCCATTGGAGACTTGAAGTTAGTCATTTCAGCAAGCTGATTGGAGAGTTCAGATGTACAGCAGGTCTGCTGTTTTTAGCTTATGTGGTAGCATAGGCGAGTTTAGATTCCAGAATTCAGCACATTCATCTTATGTGGAGTCAAGAAAAAGAATGCAATGCCGAGAGAAGAAAAACAATAAAAAAGTATTCCAAAGCTGCAAGAATATTTGGAGCTATAAAAGGGACATCATATGTAGATCTCTTATCCAATCATTCACACAAAAACATGCAGAGATTAAAAAAAAAACAATCAAAAAGATAGCACACATCAGCAGGGCAGAGACTCAACTGTGATGAGTCAAACAGCAGCTCAAGAGGCCTACTCACCATCACGCAGAGCCAACGCACTGACTATGAGAAGATACATCTGCTTAATGGGCCCAAGAGACAGCTCTGATAGCCACCTCCACAAATGATTTCTGTGCAGCAGTAGCAAGGCCAGCTCTCAAACTGGGAACTCCAGGGCAGGCACATAAGAACATAAAAAATTGCCATACTGGGTCAGACCAAGGGTCCATCAAGTCCAGCATCCTGTATCCTACAGTGGCCAATCCAGGCTACAAGTACCTGGCAACTAGTACCCAAACACTAAGTAGATCACATGCTACTGATGCCAGTAATAGCAGTGGTTATTCTCTAAGTCAGCTTGATTAATAGCAGTTAATGGGTTTCTCCTACAAGAACTTATCCAAACCTTTTAAAATCCAGCCACACTAACTTCACTAACCACATCCTATGGCAAAAAATTCCAAAATTAATTGTACATTGAGGGAAAAATAATGTTCTCCAATTAGTTTTAAATTTCTACTTGCTAAATTCATGGACTCTTCCCTAGTCCTTCTATTATCTGAAAGAGTAAATAACCAATTCACATTTACCCATTCTAGACTTCTCATGATTTTAAAGACCTCTATCATATCCCCCCTCAGCCGTCTCTTCTCCAAGCTGAGCAGTCCTAACCTCTTTAGCCTTTCCTCAAAGGGGAGCTGTTCCATCCCCTTTATCATTTTGATTACCCTTCTCTGCAACGTCTCCACTGCAACTATATCTTTTTTGAGATGCAGAGACCAGAATTGTACACAGTATTCAAGGTGCAATCTCTAGGAGTGATACAGAGGCATTATGACATTTTCCATTTTATTCACCATTCCTAATAATTCCTAACATTCTGTTTGCTTTTTTGACTGCTGCAGCACTCTGAGCCAATGATTTCAATGTATTATCCACTATGACACCTTGATCGTTCTCCTAGGTGGTAGCTCATAATTTGGATCCTAACATCATGTAACTAACTACAGCATGGGTTATTTTTCCCTATATGCATCACCTTGCACTTGTCCACATTAAATTTCATCTGCCATTTGGATGCCCAGTCTTCCAGTCTCACAAAGTCCTCCTGCAATTTATTGCAATCCACTTGTGATTTAACTACTGAGATGCGATGCATCTCGGCAGTACTGAAGATACCTCCAAAATACACTGCAGAAGGAGCAGGGCATTTCACCATAGGGCAGGACAGAAATTACAGATGTAAATGCAGGAGAGACCTGCTCCACAAAGATGCAGGAACCCTCCCAAGCTGCACACTAAATCATCACCTTGTCCAAGCATCAGAGGTAGCACAACTTCAAGGCATTTTCACAGTATCTAAGCCACGTGAAACCAGATATCGGTCTGATGCATTGCATCTACAGCACATCTCTTTGCAGTTGGGAATTCATACCTGGAGTGGCATGAAGGGCCTGAGGAGTGATGTAGTAAGCATACAAAGCAATGAATGGCCAGGGCAAAACCAAGAGTCAGCAAACTGTGGGGAAAGGGGATTTGAAAGGAAACTTGTGGACAGTTGGAGCAGAGGAAGAAGCATCCTATGATACTAAGATTAGCTTGCAACAGCAGTTGCACTGATGATTATTAAAAATGGAAATGGTATTAGCAGCAACATAGTGAGAAGAATAGCCGTAAAACCCCCAAGTTGTTCCTTGAGTGCTGAGGCTGAGAAGAATGCAACAAAATCCCAAAGAGTGAGAAAGTGAGCATGCAAAGCAATGTATTGCCAGGACAATCAACTAACAGTAAGTACTGTTAGTGAAGAGGATTTGGATAGAAGTCAGCCAGAGTGGGGGGATGCCTGCGTTAGCAGGAGGATGTGGTTGATTCTAATAGTAGCCTTTGCTTTGTTAAATTGTAAAGATCGAGCTATACCTGGCAGGGAACAAATGGCCTGAGGAGGGTGCAACAAGCATGCAAAACAACGGATGGTCTGGGCAATACCTATTTTATTTATTTAAAGCTTTTCTATACCGACTTTCATGATACAGATCAAATCAAATCGGTTTACAAGTTACAGAAGCATTATAACGTTAACCATAACCAGAAGGAGCGGAAAGTTACAATAAAACAGGGGGATGTAACTGGGAGGTGATAAGCAGAGGGGGAAAGAAAAACTCAATAACTAATTACAACTAAAGAGATGGTAGGTACTAGAGCCTACATCTGATCTGTGGCATGGCAAGATGCTGGCCTAGATTAGGGGAAAGCTTGTATGAATAACCATGTCTTAAGTTTTTTTGTGAAAGCAGAAGACAGGATTCTTGAGTGGGCATGTACCATAGAGAAAGGAGATTTGGAAGGAACCTCATAGATAGAGCAGAAGAAGAAGCAACCTAAGATATTAAGACTGGCTTGAAGCAGCAGCAGTGTTGCTAGTAATTATTAACCTTTTAGATCCCGCTCATTGAAGGACTTATTTCCTGATGCCCCTTTTTACATATCTTAGTTAACTAGACCCAAATATGGTATAAAAAAATTTTCAAGGAAATCGGACTATGGGTGTTTGAGAAAAATGCATGTCCACTAGTGGAACGTTGGGATCTACAGGAGTCAAAAAGTACTTTTTCAAAAATTCTTTATTTTAGGTAATTCTTGTAACATTTCTTTATTTTAGGTAATTCTTATAACATACTGCAATACCACAGCTGATATCATACATAAGAATGAAAATTAGTCAAAAAAATCAAGCATGATAATCTGGAAAACATTTTTCATGTAAACGTTTACCACAAAATTCACACCACTTTTTTGTATTTTTGGAGCAGACAGCACATCGGCCTTGGGAAGTTGTGGACAAGAAGTGAGGCTGTGATGCCTTTACATCAGCACTTATGGATGCGGTAGCTTGAAAGGCCACATTTCATTGCTACGGTAGATACTTCACGTAGGAAGTCCAAGTGGCTCATTGCTTCTTTTCCAAGCAGATGGCAGTGAATTTTCCAAGCTGCCACAACAGCCATGTTCAAGCCATTTGAAAATAAATTCCACCACCACTTTTTGGAGCGAAGTGTTGGGCGGTAAGCTGATAAAAGCCGGTCAAGTAGATCAACACCACCCATGCCTTGATTGTAAGCACCAATTATTTTTGGTTGCTTTATTAGAACTTTTTTCTTTTCTTTGAGAGAATAGCGGCTGGCATTTTGAAGTGGAAATGGCTTCATCCAGTTGGACATGACTGTGACCACACTGCTGTCATTCCAGCGGACACAGATGATGTATCCATCACCACGATAATCAAATTCCCCACGATCTTTCTTGCGCAGTTCTTTAGGTGCCATTAGGGGACATTTCCCAGTTCTGTTTTCTCTGACAGTGCCAATTGCTCGAAATCCCTTTTCTTTCAGTTCCACCATCAAGTTGTGTGATGTGAAGAAATTATCAAAGAAAAGGCAATGATTTCTTGGCTCTTGAATGACTGAAATCAAATCCGAAATTACTCTTGTACCAAGTGGAACTTTTTCAGTTTTATCAGTGCCTGATTCTTCTGGCTGATATTTGGCACCTGTATAAATCTGCATTGAAAATGGAAAACCATCTGGACTGCACATCATCCATATTTTGTATCCAAATCGAATTGGTTTTCCTCGAAGGAACATTTTGCAGCTATGATGACCATAATATGGTACCATTGATTCGTCAATGCTCAGGCTTTCACTAAAAACACCTCCGATCTTCAAAAACTGAGCAGATAAATGGGTATAAAATGGCTCAATTTTTGCAGCTTTTCCAGGTGGTAGTTGCAAATTGTCAACAATATGAAAATAGATTTTCAGGTCCTCAAAGCGTTTTCTTGACATGGTTTTTGGCACAATTTGGTTGCTCAAATCTTCTGCAGTTGACCAGTAATGCTTTTCTTTTGGAACATGGTGATAGCCACTGTGCAAGAGTATTCCGAAGAAACGAGTGATTTCGTCAGCATTTGTGTCAATGCTTGCCAATTTCTGCCTGGCATATATATTTGTCATGTATGCTAATTCTTCTAAATAATCTTCACCCATAATTTCTATGAAAAGTTCAAATGGTGTCTTTTGAAGAAGATCTGGACGAATATCAGCCAACTTTGTTGGGGGATGCTCTTCCATTGTGGTCGTGAAATCATCTGTCTTGATCCATCTTGGCTTTGGCTTCTCTGGGTTTCGTTTTCCTTTGGTATCTCCTGATTCTTGACAATAGGTTGATAGCAATTTGTCATCCTCATCCACTTCCTCATCGCATGACTCAACTGCAACTTCCACTTCACCACACACATCTGCTGGTACTTCTGGTGTTAGGTCTTCGTCATTGATATCTTCGATATCTGAGTCTTCTAAATTATCTGATGGTGGTAAAATCACAATATCAGCTTCTGTAGCTTCAGAATCGCCCAAAACTTGTTCAACTGCTTCTTCAACAGTCAAGTACTTCTGAGTTTTCATTGTATTCCAAATTAGGAAATGAACAGGACCGTCGCGGAGCTAGTCTCGCTCGTGCAGCCCGAGAAGAGGACGGCGTCGCGGAGCTAGTCTCGCTCGTGCGGAGCTAGTCTCGCGGGGCCCGAGAAGAGGATGCCGTCACAGAGCTAGTCTCGCTCGTGCGGAGCTAGTCTCGCGGGGCCCGAGAAGAGGATGCCGTCACGGAGCTAGTCTCGCTCGTGCGGAGCTAGTCTCGTGGGACCCGAGAAGAGGACGCTGTCGCGGAGCTAGTCTCGCGGGGCCCGAGAAGAGGACGCTGTCGCGGAGCTAGTCTCGCGGGGCCCGAGAAGAGGACGCCGTCGCGGAGCTAGCCTGTTGTGCTCAGTCCTTGCATCCTGAGATGGAGGCCCAGGAGAGAGTAGGATTCCTCATATAGTGTATGGGAGTGATAAGCCTGTGTGTATGTATGTTTGAGAGAGAGAGAGAGAGAGAGAGAGGGAGCATGGGAGTGAAGCCTGTGTATGTGCTTGAGAGAGAGCATGAGAATGAGAAGTCTGTGTGTATGTGTATGCATGAGAGAGAGCATGGGATTATATGTAATTTACCCTTTTTTTAAATATTTGTGAACCGTTTTTTGCATTTTTATTCATTTTTCAAAAATGTGTATATTTTGACCCACAAAGATCCCAACGTTCCACATGTGGAACATGCAAACATAAATTGGTGCTGATCAATTTGTATCTTACCTACAAAAGAAAGATTTATGCCAACATGATCAGAAAACCCTTGGGAACTTGAATATATCACACAAGTCCTTTATTGACACTCAGTATCATACCAAAAGGTGAAAAGGTCAAACTATGTCAAAACTTCAGTTTTTGACCTACTTTGCATATTCATATCTTTAAGAGTATTCATCTTGGAACATCACATTTTTGGATTTAGACTGTTCAAGTTCTATACTCTCAAGCTAAATGGTTGAAAATTTGATTTTCTTTAGGTTTGGAGTAATTAAAATCATTTAAAAAAATGTTCCACTTGTGGCACGTTGGGATCTAAAAGGTTAAAACTGAAATGATAGTAGAGAAATGCAGTGACAAAAATAGCCATAAAATCCCCAATGTATACCTAAAGGATTGAGGCAGAGGAAGAATTGTATCAAAACACCTAGTGGTACAGCGGATGGCAAAACAATAAATGGCCACTGTAAGAGTAAGAATTATTAAGTAATGAAAGGTAATGGGATCTGAAAAGAACCTCAAAAGTAGCTGGACTGGGGGATCCCATCTCAGTAGTTGGAATGTGGTTGAACCTACCAGTAGGCTAGCATATGCATCTGTCATACTATAAAGATCGAGCTATTATGCTAACCCAGAATATGAATGCTGTCCCAGTATGTGAATGTTGACCATGAATATGCATACAGATTTTGTAAACCATTGTGATCTTTTGGAGCAATGGTATATAAAATGGAAAAATAAATAAACAAACAAACAAACAAATAAATAAATAAACAGATAAATAAATATGAACATAGCTGGTTCAGGGAAACTCTACATGGTTCATTACATCAGTTATGGTTCCAACTGTACAGCTTGGTGGCTTTGATACTTTATACAGTTTGTGATTCCTCATACTATGCCATGGAGATCAGTGTTCATCGGCATGTATTAGCTCTACAATCACCACAGATTAACAACTGTTATTTGTATAACTGTGGTGACTGCAGAGACATAGTGTGGGGAATTGAATAGTATAAATGTGTCATAGCCACCAAGGCATACAGTTCAGGAAATCAAAAACAACATAAAATCATCTACACCCCCAAGGCACACAGCACACGTAATTGCAAACAGCATAAAACTGTCAAAACCCCCAAGGTTTACAATACAGGGAATTGCAAACAGCAAAAAGATGTATACCGTAAACCACCACAAATAGCACAAACCACCACAAACACCACAAACAGCTTACATTCATCTAAACAGCCAAGGCATGGAGTACGGTGAATCATAAACAGCACAAAGGTATCTCAATTCACAAGGCATGGAGCACTGACCATCGTAAACAGTAAACAGCACACAGGTATTCATACCAACAAGGTGTAAAGTGTAGGGGAATGGAAAGCAGCACAAATATGTCTGACCCACCATGGCATGGAGTGTGATGAATCACAAACAGTACAAAGATGTTTAAACCCCCAAGGTGTGAAATGCAGTGAATCGCAAAGAGCACAAAGGTATCTATACCAACAAGGTACAGTGCAGGGATTCACAAACAGCACAAAAGTATCTAAACAGCCATGACATGGAATGCAGCGAATCACAAACAGCACAAAGGCCATCTTGACAACAAATGGAAAACCATAAAGGAAGTGAGGTGGGAGGAGAAACTTGTATTTTTTATTCCTTTATATTGTTTATCTAGGGATAAAACACCCCAATACAATCAACAAACAAACAAACAGCATGAGAGAACTAGGTTAAGATTCAAAAAGCAAACAATGTGAAGGCATCAAAACTGCCCTGCTGGTACACGGCAAGTAGGCATAGTAGTAAGAAGAACCCTAAAGTGATAAATGTTGGGCATAGCATATCGGCAAAACAGTAGCAGCAAGAACACTAAGTTAGTAAATGGAGAATGGCAAATGGGCAGAACAGTAATAGCAAGGCTCCTAAGGTGATATATCAGGGGCATGGCAGATAATCATGTAGCAGAAAGCCCCCTAAGGTTGTATATGAGGAGAATGGCAGAAAGGCAGAATGGTAGCAGCAATACAACTAAGGTGCTATATCTGGGACATGACAGGTAGGCATGTTACAGCAAGACCTCTAATGTGGTACATCTGGGGCATGGCAGGTAGGCAAAGTGGCAACAAGGCCTTCAAGGTGCTTTCAGTTATCTTGCCACTTGCAAATAAATTCTGGAAACCCAAGCAAAGGCAGATTGATTTTCAGAAATACCAGGTTTTACATCGACCCTGGGTCCAGCCTTGAAGGATGAGTTCACAATGTCCCCTGCCATTGAGAAGACATGTTTACCGAACATATTGGTTGGTAGGTTAGAAAGATATTGCTGAGCCACCTTGGCTAGTTCTGGCTAGACTGTGGACTTGTGGACCATATATGCCAGCACATCTGTGTCCATAGCCTTGATAGATTGTGAGACAGCATTTCACAGAAATTTGTCTGGGTCTCCTTTACTGGGATGAGGCAAGGGTTTCTCTTGACAGCTGCTTTAGATATTGCCTGTGTCAGGAAAGATAGTTCTTTATAAGCGATATGACTTTAGCATTGAGGTAGAGGAGGAAATGGTATCTGACAAGGTGCTATCCTGCTTGCACAACTCTCTGAGATGGCCACGCTTTCCTGTACTTTATCCCCATTGTGCCTCTGCCTCTGGTACTCCTCTTCACATACCCTAGCTACCAGCATCTTCTTCATGAATGGATGGCAAGTCTCCTTTCACTTGTGGATCGCAAAGTGTAGCAAGCATGTATGCATTGTTTTCTGTAAAAGGTTTCAGTCTATCTTGCACCTGCTGCTACAAGGAGGCCAGAAACTGTACCACCTGTTCTTTCATTCCCTCTTGCTCAGGTAAGCTCTCTAAATTTTCTTCCAGAACATTTACTGTAGGGATTACCCCACCCAAGGTGGTGCTTCTGGAACTCAAATACACCATGCTATTTGTTTATGGGCTTCAGGATTTGTACCAGGTGCCTCATCACTATCCGATCATAATATCCCATGGGGCAATGTACACCTATCTCTGTTTCCAGAGATAGATTACAAAGGGTTGTCTGAAGAATAATATAGATGGAATTCCAGTGGGTACCAACAACTTGAATCAAGTGCTTGTGAAGCATCCCAAATTCTTTGAAGCTGCCCTACCTTCACGTTTCTATAGACATACCCTGCTATATACCTGAACCTCTTTATCAGGTGCTTCAAGAATACATTCCCATAGTCTTTGGAGCCCAGCTCCAGGGCATCCCTCAATGCCAGGTGCAGAAAATATGCAAAGCAACAAATTCCATGAAAGCCCCTATGAAAATATTGCCTTTAGCATATTTTCATAGCATTTATCCAAAGAAACTACCAGAAGATTCCTGCCTCTTTGGTCTAGCTGCCAACCATCCAGTATCTTTCTTATGCTCATAGAATGTTACACTAAGTATAGGGGCTATGCATTAACTGGGTGTGCAGCAAAGCCCACCTGCACCTTATGCTCCATCCCCTCTAGAGTAGGTGCCAGCCTCTGCCTCAGCAGGGAAAGGAAAGTGTTGTGTCCGTCGGTTCCCGATGCCCTGTCTCCGACCTTCTTACCTCTTTGGCGACTCCCTCTTCACCCGCGGGAAGATTGGCTGCTGCGGCGTCCTTCTGCCGAAGTCCTCCGGCGTCCCCGGACTGGCTAGACGCTGCAACCCATCATGTTTCCTGGAGGCCTAGGGGCGCACACGCAGCGCGGCCCCAACGTAAGTACTGGCGATGGCACGAACTTCAGGGGCGTTCCCCTGAGATGACATCACCCACAACGGATATATAAGGTCTTAGAATTTGCTAACACATCGAGTTAGCAAGGAATGGAATGGAAGGAAAGGATTCGCTTCAGATTCCAAGCTACTCTGCCTCCTCGGACTTACCAGGGGTACCCGCTCCTCAGGGGCCTCACTCTCTCCTTTGTTTTTCAGGTGACAGTCTGGAACCGGTACTCGCTTCTCGAGGGCCCTTGTTCCCAGATTTGCTCTGTATTCTCTTCTGCCTGGAAGTTATCACTGCCAACTACATCAGTGAGTTACCATAGCTTTCTCAGAGCTTTCCCTGGAACCATGTACACACTCCTCAAGGGCCTATTCATTCCAGCTCCTGGGATTCTATGAGACCATTGTGTGAGTGGTCTATCAAGGTTCCTTACCTCAACTCTGCAAACCCTGCCTACTCACCATATTCAGTTTCTCAACAGCTCAGCCATCCAGGAATCGCTGTTCCAGTACCTGAGGGACTACGGCCCTGCTGGGCACTCCAGCTCACTACTGCCACCTCTGGTGGTTCCTTATATGGTTTAATAAAAGATCTAGTGTGTGTCTGTCTCCAAACTCTGAGCCTGACCGGTGGTCCCTCTCTGGATCTTCCCCCGAGGTTGTGGTAATCCGCCACTGGCCCAAGGATCCACCCACAAATATCCCTATCTGTTTGCTAACTCCTAACAGATTGAATAGAAAGCATGTGTAGCATTTGTTCTGTCTCAGATATCAATGGTGAAATGCACAGTACTTCCCTCTGTCTTTGCCAGCTATGCCTGGATGTGACCACAGTACTGGTTGAACAGATTGGTGGTGTCTTGCCTACTAAATGTAGTCCTGCATGGGACTTTAAAATTGGAGGCTAACAAAGGCAGCAGATGCTTACAGTTCATGTTCTCCACCTCCTGCAGGGACAGGTCATTATGGTAATTATTTACCCAAATCTCCTAATTACATCTTTCGATGTTGCTTGCCTCTTGCCCTGACACAGTGTTACAGAACACTATCCCATTTTGTCTATAGTAGATTGCCACTTTGGATGCATGGCTGAGAACTGCTGGCCTGCCATCTGACTGGTGGAAGGGGCTGTGGAATCAGCTTGGGGAAAAGTAATAACCTTTTCAACTCCTTTCCTCTGGCTTTTACTTTGAGTTGCAGAAAGTCTCCCCAGGCTATTGCTGCTATGGTCCCCTGATGGCAATGTTAGTGAGTGCTGCTTCTGCAGTTGATGTTGCATGTCAGCATTTGTCAGATGCCCCAATTCCTTCTCCTCAACTAATATCTTGCTGCAATGAATACACTGAGAAAAACGTGGATTCACCCCTCACTTTAAAGTGCCTCCAAATCAGGAATATATTTGATGATCCCTTCTCTATATCATTCGGGAATGATGCTGGCACTAATTTGAGGTCAAAGGTGGACCTTGAGGAAAACTGCCAGATGCATCACTCACACTCTACCAGTACTGCATGTTCTTCCTAGGGGTTGATCTCAAAATCATCAGTTTCATATTTCCCCCCTTATCATCTCACTAGAGGCTAAGATACTACTGACTAAGTTTCCCAAACTCTCTTCAGGTACTAGCTCTTCAATATCTTCTGATTCAGAGAAACCGAGACAAGATTCTTCTTCTAAATTAGTTGATGAAAATAGTGTGTTCACAACCTCAGAAGCTGGAACCATAGATGAGCATGATGCTGGTTCTGGCTGTTGAATTTTTCCTGCCTCTGTCCATGCCCCTGTCCTCCTCTGGACACATTTTTTATGAAAGATATGGAATACAATATTATTATACAAATAAACAAATACTAACCATCTTGAGTGACTCACCATCCTTTACTCTCTATTCTGAAACAAGATGGAGAGGAACAGGTAGCGGTAGTCCATGCTCTCCAAATTTAATTTTTTTTCTGCTTTGAGATACCATGCATGTCTGTTACTTTACAGCTTAAAAAGTCTCACTTTAATTTTGGGGCAGTACTGCCTTTTTTATCACTCCTACTATGCTGAACTGTATATATACCAATTCCTCTATCCTCACCAGCTATGCAATCATTCTCTCCTCTCTCTATTCTTGACATGATGGAATTTGTTGAAGTGCACTGCCTACTGGTGGTTTGAATGTTAAAAATTAAGGGGCAGATTTGTATAGTTACGCACGTGGGGTACATTTGTGCACGCTGCCCAGCACGCACAAATGTACATTCAATTTTATAACATGTGCGCACTTCCATGCGCATGTTACAAAATCCGGGATCGGCGTACGCAAGGGGGTGCACTCTTGTGCCCCTTGCGCTCGCCGAGCCCTAGGGGAGCACCAATGGCTTTCCCCGTTCCCTCCAAGGCCTCTCCAAAATCGGAGCGGCCTCGGAGGGAACTTTTTTCACCTTCCTCCACCTTTCCCTCCCTTGCCCTATCTAACCTACCCCCCAGCCCTACCTAAATCCCCCCTACCTTATTTTGTCGAGTTACGCCTGCCCAAGGCAGGCGTAACATGCGCACACCGGCCAGCTGCCGGTGCATGAACCTTCGGCATGGCCGATGTGCTGGAAGACTCAGGAATGCTTCCGGCCCACCCCCGGGCCACCGCCATGCCCCCAGACCCGCCCCCGAACCAATACCATGCCCCCAGACCCACCCTGGGCCACGCCCCCAGACCTGAACTAGACTACCCATTTTTGAAACCCCAGAACATACGCACGTCCCGGGGCTTGTGCGTGCCACCGAGCCTATGGAAAATAAGCTTGGCACGCACAGGGGTAGGTTTTCGGGAGTTACGCGTGTATCTTACGCGCGTTACCCTTTGAAAATCTACCCCTAATTTTTTTACTGTACTCTAACTGTACCCCCACTCACAGTACCTCTGACTGTATAGAGAATTTTCTAATATACACACACATAGATATACATACAGTGTATGTTTGCTGTGCTGTGTGCATTAGTGCTGACTGACTCCATGCACAAAAAAACTGTTAAAAAGTAATGGAACAAATAAGACTTGCAGACTGGTAAGAACCTTCCCTTCAAATTCTGAGTTTGCACTGCTGATTGCTCAACTCACTGGTATCCAGAGACACAAAAAAAAGCACTAGTACTGCTGCAATTGCAATCTCCACAGTGTCTCCTACCCTGACTATCTCCCAGTGAAGAGAAAAAGAAAAATCAACAGCAGTGCACTCTCTCTCTTTCTGGCATAGTGAGTGTGTGAGACCACTGCACAACAGAGAAATATGATGTAATGCCCATGTTTTCATAATTTTTGTGTATGCAGGACAAAGTTAGATGCCTGGTCCACATTACATCCCAGAGAGAGAGAGAGAGAGAGCTCTATGGGCGAAATCCTGTGCAGCAGGTGAGAGTCCTGAAGGCAGGAATCACTGGGGCAGGATAAGAGTATAAGCCCAGCTGGGTTCAGAAGACCCACACATTTCCAGAAGAGGCAGCTCCTGTAAATATATTCTGACCAAACTCAAGGGAGTGAGAAGTGTACTGCAAAGGTAGGCAGACATTCTTATTGTTGAAGTACTGTTAATGTGAATAAAGTGAAAGTGCATTTGAAAAGTCTGGAGTCAGTGTGGTTTTCTGCTCCAGCCAAAGTGATTTGCTCGATCACCCTCACAAGAAGATAAGAAGCAGCCCTTTTCCAGTGCTAAATCTAAAATATTCTAAGCTTTATTAAAACTCTGTGAAAGTTTCAATTATCACATTCTTCTCTGTCAAGAGCTAAAGAGGAAATATAGACTGTTCTTGCACATGCTCAGACTTTACAGTGGAAAGACGACAGCATTACTTTATCCAGATAACACCTATAGGATAGGTTAGAAAGATACTTCATTCTGATTTGTTTTCTGTGTCGTTTCCTTGCCTTCTTGTCCTGACTCAGGTCTGACAAGACTGTGAGATCACACATGCAAAAGTTGGTTGTTAATTAACCTCCACTTGTTTATTTTCAGAACAGAGCCATAGACTTGCATGGGCCATAGACAAGAATGAAAAACATAAATAAATGAAACAAATATTTTTTGTTTCATTTATGGGACCCTTGCATTTGTTTTGGGGACCCACAAATGAAACAAATATGGATTCATTCATCATGTGTCACCCATTTGTTTCAAACAAATGCACATCTTTAATATTCAGCTGACATCTTGTTAAATCAATTAAGATATTAGTTCACTAATAGATTTTTTTAGATAAGCCTACATTAAGGATGTTTTTCCCTATACTGCATAAGTTTTATCATTTCTTTGTGCTACTCTTATTAATTAGTCCTGGAGATATACTTGATTTTCATGGCCCAGGGCATATCTGTTAAATATAATTGTTCATTTCCCAGTTGGTTTGTTGGTTTATGTATTTTTTCAGTTAGCCTTTATATGGCACCCTGCCCAGAGCACCTTATAAGCATAACAAAAAGTGTTAGAATCTTCACTAAACAGCAATATGTAATAAATGAAATAAAAGAGGCAGAATGGGTAGAGTGACCAGATAACCGGAGGCATCAGAATAAGCTAGTCTGAAAAGGTGCTAACCTGGACCAGAAGAGAGCATAAGAGCATTTTAGATATCAGTAGGTACTTCATTCCAGTATAAGAGTGTCATTAACAAAGTAAGGACCTTATTTTCCAAGGCTGTCGCAGGCTTGCGCTGTTAGCTAGCGAAAGTAGCGCATGCCTGCGCTATCTACATCGGGGCGGAGTCGGCCCCGAAAGAGGAGGAGTCAGGGCATCACCGGGGCCGACTCTGCGACGACGGCACAGACAGCGAAAAGGTAAGGGCCTTTTTGCTGGCTATTCCGTGTCCAATAACTACACCTTCTATGGTGGAGTTATTGGGCGTGATGCCGGCAGCTATCGCACCGCGGAGGTGCGATCGCTGCCGGCTAGTGCAGGGCCGCCCCCCTGTTTCGGCCCCCCACCCCTCATTACTGCATTTTTCTAAAGTATCGCAGGCCTGCGATACTTTAGAAAATGAGGCCCTTACTGAATTAATGATTATAGAAAAAGACCAAAGTGGCCCATCCAGTTTACCCAGCAAAGTGTTTAGGGTAGTAACTGCTGCGCCAATCAGGTTTCTCCTATGCTTTCTGTTTAGGATTGCAACCACTCCTGTGCCTTCTGTTTAGGTTTTTAACTACCCTGATGCCTTCTGTTTAAGGTACCCATTGCCTTACCTGAAAGCACAATACAATCATTTCAATGCGGTTTGGGGCTGAACCACTGTTCAATGCATATTACAACAGTATTTTGTTTTCATCTTTGTGGGAATTTCTGTGTTTATCCCAAGCTTTCTTGAATTCTGAGGGCATTCATTGCATCTACCCTTTTTGTAAAAAAAATATTTTTTGATAAGTCTGCCTCCTTGTACCTTCAGACTCTGATCCATAGTTTTATAACTTTCTTTCTATTGGAAAAGTTTTAATTTTGCTTTAACATCTTTCAGGTATTTACAGTAAATATCTGTATAATATACCCCCCTGCTCTCTTCTCCTCTAGGGTATATATGTTCAGGTTATAAAGTCTCATCTCATATTGTTATGGGAAATATAACATAATAAAAGAAGCCACTTCTAACTTTGTATATATAAATTTGGATTTATTCTGATTATGAAAATTTTGAAAAATGATCATTCTTTTGAACACATTATTAGACATGATTACAGATGATAAGAAGTAAATAATAATTCTTCTTATTAATTGCAGTTTACATAATATACACTATATAAGAAGCTTCTCTCATAATATTGTCTAGGGACGTTTAAGGGTAAAATAGTAGTAATGTAGTGCAGCTCTAAATTCCTGTCTTTCATCCATGCATTGACACTTACTCAAATCATCCTGATGGGCTAAGTGGGAAGACAGGTTACAGAGATGTCTTCTTCCTTTTGAATTTCTTTTTGTCTCCAAGGATTACAATATTAATTGCATCCTTTTATAATTTCTCAACACCTTATAAATGTAGTTGAGAACGTGTCTCTTTCTGATTGGATGTATGTTCCTGTTCTTTTTCTCATAAAAGGACTTCATAACAAGCCCTATATGAATAGCCACAGTACATGATGCTAATAGCCACTTGCAGTCATGCCCATTTTGTAACAAATAGCAACAAATTCCATCTGCAGTATTTTTAAACAAGTCAATCACTGCAACTGAAAAGAGCATATTGCATGTTCTTTCAGAGCCTCAGCAGTTCTTGTCAATCTTCCAACATATCAGTGTCCATTGTAGAATATTTAAAGAAATGCAAAAACATCAATAAAAGTACTCAGCCCTTTTGTTATTAAGCAGTCATTTTCAATATTTGCATGTCAATGCAACAAACACAAGAATCAATTACTCCTTCATTAAATTACAATAAGTCTTTTGGTGCAGTCCCCTTACCATTTTAGTTGCCTTTTTCTGGACTGTCTCTAGCATCTCTATATCCTTTTTGAGACATAGCTACTTAGCTAGCAGTGCAGAAACTCTTAAGTGAGAGGAGGAGGATTTCACATCTTTTCATTAACAACTCAATGTGAGTTACATTCAGATAGGTAGTATGGTACAATAGGTATTTTCCCTGCCCCAGAGGGTTTATAATTTAATAGGGTAATTTAATAAGCTGTGGTATTTTCCCACAGTGGAAAACGTCATAGAGGTTTACTAGACTGAGATATTCAGTACTGCAGTTTTGTAAATCCCATGGCATTTTCCATGATGGAAAAATACCACTAACAAAAAATACAGAGGGTCAACTGCCCCTGCACATTTCATGCAACAGCAGCACTGTATGTGGGACCATCATGCTTTAAAGGGTCCAACTGGCCCAGAGTAACACCACCTTATATCTGGCTAGAAACCTGGGGGTCTCCAGACACCCTGTGTTCCAAACTCCCCATTGCCTCTGGAGGCAACCAAAGCCCCCCCCCCCCAAAGTTATCAATTTTAGAACTCTAAGAGCAAGTCTTGCCCCCAACCCTTCTCTTTTGTAAAAAAATGCTTCCCCAAAAAGTCTGATTGCCCACCCACTTTACTGAAACACCCCCCCCCCCATAATTACCAAACTTGCCCTGGTGTTCTAATTGGGATTCAGACCTCCCTCTAGGTTCTGCACCTAGATGTGGCTATTTCCAAAATGGCATTGGCTAGCTGATAGCTTGCTTTTACCACTCTAACATGGTACGGGCAGTCGGTGCCATTTTAGGAAATGTCCACCACCAAGTACAAAGTCTAGGGGCTACTGTGGGCTCCTTCTAGGCTACCAGGGCACGTTTTGTGAGTCCAAGGGGAATCTTGATGGTGGGGGAATCAGTATCTGGGGGTTCTAAAATTGATAACATTTGGAGGCAAACTTTGGATACCTCCAAGGGTGGCAGGGGTGGATCAGGGGGGAGGGGTGTCTCCGGAGACCCCTGAGGTCATACGTACACTTGGAAGAGACTGTTGTTAATCTCAGGTCCAGAACCATCTTGATTCCTAGCTAACTTTCCTGAAAATAACATAGTTTAGGATTTTTCTGGCAAACTGCACTATTTGATTTCTATCAGATTGCCTATAAATAAGCTATTTTGCATGTATTTACATTGCTCATTACCATACCTGAGATATTGGGGAGTCAAATAATGCATGGTATTTTAAGTACTGCATGCTATTTTCATTCCATTTTCATTTATTAAAACTTTATGAACTGCTTATAAAACATGTTACCCAAGCGGTAGTACAAAGAAAATTAAAAATAATCAGAAACTTCATACAATATAAAATAAATAAAATAATTCAAACTAACGATACATAATCAAAAATTAAATCGACAAAGAAAAATACAACAAGGTCAGCAGTGTTACAGCATCACCAAAGCACAATCATCCACTCTGCGAAAGAAACTGGAATATTACCAAATGCCTTATTGAAAAAAAAAAACAGGTCTTAAGTGCTTTCCTGAACTTAAATAATTGTAAATAGAATGAATGTCAAGTGGTAAGGAGTTCCATAGAAAAGGTGCTTGATAACTGAATGTGGTTTCTCTGGTGGAATCTAAACAAATTATCGAAAATGACAGAACATGAAGAAATCCTGCTTGAAATGACTGTAAGGAGTGAGATGAAATAAATATAGGGGATTAACATTTTAGAGAAATAAAATGGAAGACCCACTGAGAGAGAATGAAAAACAAGACTTAAGACTTTAAATTGGATCTTATAAAAAAAACCAGTGCAACTGTCTCAAAACAGGTGATAAAAAAGGTCTTATTTGTGGAGACCACAAACACAAATCAACCACGCTGCAACAACTGGAGATGTTTTAATTGTGAATTAGGAACCCCTAGTAACAAAGAGTTACAATAATCCAGCTTTGAAATCACAAATACATGTACCAGGGACTTAAGATCTTTAACCTCTAATAATGATCAAATAGAAATATTTTTTGTATGGTTGATGAGATAAAATTTGACATAGAAAGAGCAGAATCTAACAGAACACCTAATGAGATCAACATAGGTTTTATTGGAATAGGCATGCATAACATCATGGGAGCCACAGTTAAAGCGGTAGATCTAATAGTAAACAAAACTGCTTCTGATTTAGATGGTTTCACCTGAAGATTATGATTAGAAAGACAATCTGCAACCCTATCCAAGCAATTATTAAACAGAGATAAATCAATCAATTCTTTTTTATTGAAAAAAGCAGTAATTTGTAGATCATCTGCATAGAATGAAGGACGAAACCCCGAACCCTGGATTAACATCTCCAATGGAGAAACAAAAATGTTGAACAACAAAGGTGATAAAATGAAGCCCTGTGGGACTCCAAATGGATGATGCACAACATAGAAATTTCATATTTCAATCAATTTGAAAGGAATTATCAGAAAAAAAATTATGAGAACCAATCCAGAGCCCTGTCTGCAAGACCAGTCTCACCCAACCTGCTATGCAGCAGCTGTTACTTACAGTATCAAATGCTGCACTCATTTCCAGAAATACTTTCAATGCAATCAGTGAAGTATTTGAATTAAATCTAATCTCATTGATTAAGGAAAGAAGAGCTGTTTCTATGCTATGGGTTTTACGAAACCTGACTGACATGGATAAAGTATCTTGGTATAAAGGACAAAGACACTCAGTTGGTTGAACATCACACTTTCGATTATTTTTGGCAGAACAGGCAGTATGGATTCTGGCCTATAATATGAGTCCTCCAAAGGGTCCAGTGATTCTTTTTTTATTAATGGCCTCACAATAGCTTTTTTTTTACTTTTCGGGAAAGCTCCCTGAGGTTATAGAATTAATAATCATGACTGTGATTAATGAGCCAGGTCTAAAACAGGGCCCACTAATAATCGTGAAGGCATGGGATATAACTTACAGGTAATCACGCAAATAGATTTTAACAAAAAGCTCACACCAGTAACAGAGATTTGATTAAATGCTACTAGTTGAGAAGCAGAACTACATGAATGATTTGAAACAGACACCACCTCTGTCTGTGTAACTATGGGAAAATTATTATATTTCACATTAACTTTATCAAAAAAGAATGAAGCAAACTTATCCACTGAATAAGAAAGCAAGCCCTTCAAAAAAGGAGAGGGCTGATTGGACATCGAGGTGACAAGCTGAAATAACTGTTTTGCCGACAATCGGCAGAGGCAAGCTCATTAGAAATAAACTTTTTTTTAGCAACTAATATTTCTGATTGATAAAATTTGTTAGCTTCACTCCAAGTTGTTGCTATATTAAGGCATTTACCATGCAGTAAAATCTTAACACAGCCTAGTAAACATATCACAAAGTTTGTACATGAGGCAATAGAAGGTCACAAGGACTGTCAGCAGGATTTAAACGCTAGCTTCCAAGGCTCTTAGTCCACTGCTGAAACCACTTGGCTACTCCTCTACATACTTAGGACAAGGAATACATTGATGTATATAATATTGAGATGCAGTCCTAACTTTCAGGGGAAAAGGTGCTGTTATGCCCGTCGGTCGCAGATGGCTGCGACCACTAATACTCACCTCTTTCTTTGCTGCCTTGTCATCATTGGGGAGAGTGGCAGCCTCCGCCAGCTACCACGACCCTCCTGGAGTTCCTGGAACAGTGTGGCACTGCCAACCGCCATCTTGCCTTCGTGATCACTTAGGCGCTCACGCGCATACATAGGCCAGTCTTAAGCACGTCATGGCAGGAACCTCAGGGGCGACCCCTCTGGATGACGTCTTCACTCTGCTATACTTAAGCTGGCTGGCCCTGCCTATTGACGAGTTAGCATAGAGTTCCCTCGTTGCTGAATCCACTTCACTCTAATGGACTTCCTGTTCCAGTTCTGCACTTTGGCGTGAGATGCCCTGGGTACCCGCTCCTCGGGGGCCCTTCCTCGTCTCTGGTTATCTGCTCATCGGAAGGCCTTCTGCCTTGGACTGCTGTCTGTTCCCATTCCCTAGGACCTCTACTGGAACTTCTACTCTGTGAGTATCTTGATTCCATGGACCTACTAGACCAGCCTTACTGTGGGATCCTCTCCGGTGTACTCTGTGCCTCGGGCCACTACTGTGTCCTCTCTAAGTGAGAAACCACTCTGATGTACCCTGTGCTGCAAGCCATTACCGCTTCATCGCTACAGGACCCTCACCCGTGTTCCCGTACCTTGGGCCACTACTGTACCATCTCTGTGTGAGGAATCCCTCAGTGTACCCTGCGCTACAGGCGACTACCGCATCACCACTATGGAGAGATTTCTTCGGAGTACCCCACTCTGCGGGTCACTACCGGATCTTCACGTCAGAGGTATTCCCTCTGGGTATACCCCTTTGCTCAAGACTTTACTACTTTTCCTGAACCTCCCGCTCTGCGGGCTGTTCCTTTTCAACCTCTCTAATAAAGACTCTGTCCCACAGCTGTGTCTGATGTCCACTGAGACCGCGTCTCCCGACAGTGAGGCTCACACGGCTCCTCCCTGTGGGTGGTACCATCTCTCACCTCGGCTCAGGGCCCACACACCTATGAGTCATAACAGGTACCTCTACTTACATGCCGGATGCATGTTTTCTTTTTCTTTTGAGGATCAGAGAGCAAATGAAGCAAGTGGAGGGAAAAAGTGCTGCTACTCAGTGAAAAAAAAGTCCTGCTGAGATGTCAGATTATGTGAAGTTGTGTAATGCTGAGTAAGTGTGCTTTGCTTTTCTCTAATTAGATGTCTATTTCTTTTCAGGTTTTCCGTCTTCCTTTACATACTGATAAACATTTGTAGGGTGTTACAGAAGTGACTTGAGAATGCTGTACTTTCACCATTTCTTCCTACTGAGTTGAGCATTGTAAGTGGTTTGAAGCATATTTAAATAAAGCAATGTGATGATTACTTTTACCACCTGCAGACCATTTAGCAATGCTAAGACATTTCAGAGGAAAAAATAATGATCATTTATTTACACTTTCTTATGAATGTCAGTGGACTAAGTCTTCTGATGTTTGAGACAGGATATAAGTAAATTGTATTACTCATATCCCATGGTATGATATATAAGAATAATTCCCTCACTATGGGGCGGATTTTCAAAGGCCCATGCGCGTAAATCCTTCCGGATTTACGCGCGCAGGGCCCTCGCACGCCAGCGCGCCTATTTTGCATAGGCCGCCGGCGTGCGTAAAGCCCCGGGACACGCGTAAGTCCCGGGGCTTCCTGTCGGGGGCATGTCGGGGGCGTGTCGGGGGCATGCCGGGATGACGCGGCGTTTAGGGGGTGGGGCGCGGCGTTTCGGGGGCGGCGACGTGGGCGTGGTTTCAGCCCGGGGGCGTTCCGGGGGCGTGGCTGCGGCCTCCGGAACAGCCCCCGGGACTGGACCACGGAGCGGGGCAGCCGGCCGACGCGCGCAAAGTTACGCCTGCTTTCAGCAGGCGTAACTTTGCCGACAAAGGTAAGGGGGGGGTTTAGATAGGGGCCGGGGGGGTGGTTAGGTAGGGGAAGGGAGGGGAAGGTGGGGGGAGGGCGAAAGAAAGTTCCCTCTGAGGCCGCTCCGAAATCAGAGCGGCCTTGGAGGAAACAGGCAGCGCGCGCTGGGCTCAGCGCGCGCAGGTTGCACAAATGTGCACCTCATTGCGCGCGCCGACCCCAGATTTTATAAGATACGCGCGGCTACACACGTATCTTATAAAATCCAGCGTACTTTTGTTCGCGCCTGCTGCACGAACAAAAGTACGCGCTCGCGCAAGTTTTTAAAATCTGCCCCATTATTTTTGCATGGTTCATCTACCACTATGCTCTTGTCTTGCTAATACTGAAGTTTAAAACAACTTGCTCCTGTCTTCTGCCTTTTCTTTGTTTTCTTTACAAAATCATACCATTTAAGGACTGATTCGTTAATACCTTTCTCCTATTTCATGCCTATGGCAAAATGTTTAGTGAATCAGGCCCTTATTCCTTAAAAAGCTCATCTATTATTGTCAAAATATATCCCTTTCCCTTGTAGCTATCATTATAAAGTGTCTGATTGCACCCTAATTCATAGGAGCATGCTTGCTGAATGTCAAGGACCTATGTGATGGAAATCATGGATTGCCTGCGATAGCACTAATTCAATTTGCATAGAGTTGTAAATCCAGTGAACCCCCTCCCCTCCTCTTTCCCTCCTTTTCAGATTCTTATATTAAACCTGAATTTCAAAAGTCTCAAAATTTGACCTTAAACAAATCGATTCAACTCTCTGTACTCAAATTTTTCTCTCTCTTAGTTTAGCTCTTTGGAAAAGGGGACCTGTCAATCTTCAAATGTCATGTGACCATATAGCACTGGATCCAGTGTATCATGCTTTTGTGGCAATGCAAACCAGGAGAGCACAATTTATGCCATGGGAAAAAACAGAAACAATGGTCCTAGGGCAGTCCCTGGTGTGCCTCGGTATTCCCCTATAATAACTACCAGGATGTATAAGAAGAAAATGTCAGTACTATTAACGGTTGCAATCCATACAACGCCATATAAAACTGGCATAAAACAAGACAAGAATCTGGACGGCCCTTGTTCAGCAAATGTCAATGGTACTAATATTTTTTAATTATTTAATGTTTGATGGTGGACTACTATTTGGGGGCTAAAGCCCATAAGCTGTAGCCTGTTGATTCACTGAAGCCCTAGAATGAAAACCTTCTTAGTATAAAAAAGTCACTGTTCTAGGTTTTAGTTTTACCTCCTCAGGCCTGAATTAAAAGTTTGTCTCTTGAATTTATTCTATTACACGGATACAATCCCTTAATTCACATGCCACAAAAGATGCAAATAAATAAGACCCATACCAGTGGGCAATACATTTTATTAAACCACAAAGTATCTTGCCCTATCTTATTGCACCCATTGTGGATAATTATATTGAAAATTTGCAATTGTTTTCTGATACCTGTATTGTTAGAGTTTTTAATAATTCATTTTTAACGAGATTGCTTGTGTCTGCCTGCAATCTCTGTATTTACTGAAACTGCTGGAATAACATTCTTGTGACACAAACACTTTAAAATTTCATTAACTGTTTTCTTGCCTTAAAATTAGTCTACTAATAAACCATTCTTTAATAGGGATGGGTGAATAATTTTCTTACATTTTTTTTAATTTATATGCACTTAATAACAACTTGAAAACATAATAAGAATTGCAAATTAGGCAACAATGTTATCCAAAAATAAAATTTTCAGGAAAGCAATGGGTGAATAATTTGATGTGAAAAATTTATCACAAAATTTTCCAAATTATTTATAAGAAAAAGATATTACAGATAAGGATATAGTTCAATCCAAAAAGTTAGTTCCATTTTAGCTACGGAGTTTGTTTTTCTCTTTTACAAAAACCTTTTAACATGTGTAAACTTAATATGTGGTGGCCATTGTCTATTCACCCGGCTCTAGACCAACTGGCACCCTGTGCAAAAATTGAAGTTGGTGGGCTCCCTTCGGTGCCACTTTACTCCCTTTCTTCAACAGTGGCAATGGCTCTAGCAGAATATACCCATCTCTTTTCCCTCACTCTCCCACTACGTTTAGCCCGGTACAATTATTCCCTCTATCCTGCTAAATCTATCCCACTGCTCAGTATTCCCAGCATTCCCTTTCTTTCTCCCCATCTCCACAACATCCTCTTCTCTCTCCTCCCTTTCTTGCCCATCAGCAACCCCCCCCCCCCTCTGCTTTTCTCTCTGCCTCTCCCCCTCAGAGCAGGCTGATCCTTCAACCACCATCACAGAGAGAAGCCTCCCTCCTCCTGCACAACATTCTTGAGTCTCCTGCCTGCAGACATGACACAGAAGGGAATGGGAGTGAAGGGCAGTGACATCCCCTTCAGCATGGCGCTCTGTGCAGCTGTACAAGTCGCACACCCTAAAACCCAGCCCTGTGTTTACCTCTCCCCATTTTAGATCTCTTCTCTTTATTCCCATCCCCACCCCCCACCCATCTCTCCAAAATTTTATTGTTCTCCCTTTCCTCAAAACTTCAGCATATGATGCAACACCTATATGGAATAATAAAGGGCCACAGCTTTATTACAACCTTATTTACAAAAACAATTAAATTAAAATATCTAGCAGCACATAACATGAGACCGGATTACAACTACACTTGCAGAATTATCATGTCCAACTTTTGTGGGGGATAGTTCACTTTAGCTTACAGTATACTTAGGGCTTAATTTCATAAATGTATCAAGTGCTTAGTCTATAATAGTTCTGAGCTCCATTCCACCTTAAACCATCATACTGGGTTCTTTCAAATTCACCTACCTGGCAATGCTAGGCCTGATTGGAGTCAAATAGTACAACCCATTACTAAATGAGAGGGGACCTCTCTGACCATGCTGGGCACCAAAGATTTCATAAAGAACTCTGATCTCATTTACCCCATCACAAGCAATGGTCGCAGATCCTTATGGTCCTTGCTTCCACTTCCCAGTTGTGAACCTTCTTTAGAAGCTATCCTCATGGTGACATTTTGATAACTTTTTATAAATTTGTATTAAATATATCTGTGCCCGCCATGGATTGATGGACTCCATTGTTTCTATAAAGACTAATCATCTCCTCATTCAAAGTCGAGACTATTCAAAACAGAGCGATGATATATTCCATTCAGCTCTTATGATTCAGGCTCTTTTCTTCCCTATGGTTTCAGCAGTCCTGGTTCGACCAGTCTGCTATTTAAATAATGAAAATTAATTTTAAAAAAAAGTATAAAACTAATAACTTGTTTACCTCTTTAAAATGTATTTTTAGACATGTAAAATGTTATTCATCTAAATGATGAATAACAGCTTTCCATACAATGACTGATGTCTAGTGATCTTTGAAAATTTGGTTCACTTTTGGACTGTGTAGATCCTGGGCAACATAGTATGTCCCAGTGAACAGTGTTTCCTTATCTTAGAAATTTCTTGTAGAATGCTACAGAATAGATCTGGGCATAATTGACATGCTCAAAGAATAGTCAGTAGGAGACAGTGAGAAAGAAAGGAACAGGAATGTTCCGTCCCGCACCCATGGACGGCCACGGGCGCGGCCCTCTACCTCCACCATGGCGGTGACCCGCTGCGGCAACTCTTGATCCATGTCCTCTGGGCCGGTGCCCATCCTCCGGGGCTGGTCCGCAGTCTGGCCGCCGGGTAGGGAGCCATCCCTGCTCCTCCCTCGCGGCGTTCTGCTGGCTTTCCTCCATGGAGGAAATTCAAGATGGCCGCCGCCATCTTTAGGCAAAAAGAAAATTAAAACCTGGCTGTTTAGCCAAGCTTTTCCAGAACTTTGATTATTTTTTACCTCCAGCTATCAAGATTTTCTCACCATCGCAATCCCTTTTGCAGATCACATTTATATTAGACAATTACGCCTTATTTTATGATTTGATTTCTCAGAGACTTTACAACTTTATCAGTGTTATTATTCGAATCTGTTTTCCATGTTTCCAAGTTCTATAACCTTGTTATATGTACCGCCTCTTGGCATAATTTTTATGTTTCAATGTAAACCGATGTGATCTGTATTTTAATACAGGAACACCGGTATATAAAAATCTAAAAATAAATAAATAAATAAATGAGGCCAATCCCCCTTGCCTGATTTAAAGGGATCTGATCCCTTTAATGATACTCACCTGCTCCCAATGATCCAGGGCAGAGGAAGTATTTAAGGAGGCTTCCTCTGCTCATTCCTTGACTTGGCAACGTCCCACATTGGTCAGGTCTGCTTGCTCCAGTGAGTTCCAGTGCCTTGTTCCTGTTTCGTCTTGGTGTTCCTGGTTCCTGACTTCGGATAGGCTAGTGGTGATTCCGGGTATTGACTTCGGACTGGCTAGCGGTGATTCTCTGGTGTGTGATGGCAGACTGGCAAGTAGTGATCCCTCGGTGTGTGACCTCGGACTGGTAAGCGACAACCCTCTGGCACTTGACCTCTGACTTCTCCCTGATCATCATTTCCAAGGGCCCACCTAAGTCCCAGCGGCCCGGGTCCCTATGGGCTCCTCCCGGGGGGACTGCGGGCTTCCAGGGGTGAAGCTCCAGTCAGCCCTTACACCAAACGTCCATCTCCTTGACCTCTCAAAGGTCCACCTAAGTCCCAGTGGTCTGGGTCCCTACGAACTCCTCCTGGGGGGGACCGCGGACTTCCAGTGGCGAAGGCACACTTTCGTTCCCGACGTCACAACTCTTCGTTTGCCTCCACACTCGTCTCTGTCTATAGTGCCGAGGGTCAGCTGGTCACATCTTCATTTGTGCCTCGCCTCCCGACGGGAGAACCTGCGGATCTTCTCCAAAGGTATACCATCCTCCTGTCGGCCCAAGGGTTCACAAGCCTGAGCATAACAAGGAGTGCAGAGAGGAGCTGCTCTACCTAGAAACTGGCAGACTAAGAGATCTGCTGATTTACCATCCAGCTTCCTATTGCTCCTAGGGAGGTTCATGCAGAACAAATTAATGGAATCTCCCTCCAAGAAAATTTTCCTGAATCTATTCTGAGAAATATGAATAAATGACTTCTTTAGCAGAGGCACAGAAGGGAGCAACAGCTTACAGTAATATTAAGCAGGGAGTTGGGGCAAAGAAAGTGTATGTTTAAAATGGAGTAGAAGCAAATGGGACAGAGAATCAGCCAAGCACTAGATTTTTCCTTATGCCCCTATTGGAGAAATGGGAGGCTAGTATAAACTTGTGCCAGAATAGTCAACTCCAGTCCTGGAATGTCACTAACAGGTCTTGTTTTCAGGATATCCAAAATGAATAGATGTGAGGTATATTTGCATGCCCTACCTCCATTGTACATAAATATATCTCACGAATATTCATTGTGGATATTCTGAAAACCAGATCTGTTTGCCTACCCTTGGCCTGTGCCAAGTAGTGTCCTAGTGAATCTGGAAACAAGTAACTACTAGTTCTACTGCTCCACACAGCTTGTTGAGAAACTGTATTTACTAGCTGTTTCCTGTGAAATGTAGCTTGCAGATAAACATTTCTCATAAATCTTCAGAGGGATAGCCGTGTTAGTTTGGTGTAGCAAAACAAGACAGAAGTAGGATGGCACCTTGTAGACTAAGCAATTTATTAAGTATGAACTTTCAAGGACAGTGTTCATGCATGCATTTGATGATGTGGACACTGTCCTCAAAAGCTAATACTTCAATAAATTGGTTAGTCTATAAGGTGCCATCCTACTCCTGTCATTTTTGTCTCTTAAATAAATCAGCTCAGTTGGGAACAGCATTGGAAATGTGATTTGAAGTTATTTTCTTGTCTGACAAGGGAGAATAAATCATGATAGAATGTTTTTATTTTAGGTTTATCTGATATTTTTATATTTTTTTTAATATTGTTTATGCTGTATTATCTAACTGTATGTATATTTAAAACTATTGTAAACATATATTATAATCTGCATTGGTCTTGTTTTGGAAGTTGCAGAAAATAAGCACATTAAATAAATAAGTATATATATATATATATATATATATATATATATATATATATATAAACAAATAAATAAATATATATATATTTTATATACTACCACTGAATACCCCATGGTCCAGTACACCAACTGATTTATCCAAGAACCCAAAGACAATTCAAGACAGTTCCCTGACTATATGGTTATATGTAGATCAGTGGTTCCTATACCTGTTCTGGAAGACCTCCAGCCAGTCAGGTTTTCAGGTTATCCACCATGAACGTGCATGAGATAAATCTGCATGCACTGCCTCAACAGCATGTACATTTTATCTCATGCACATTTATGGTGGATATCTTGAAAACCTGACTGGCATGGTATCCCCCAGGACAAGTTTGGGAACCTCTGATGTAGATAAAATTAGATGCAGCACTTTGGAATTTGACACACAACTTCATACCTCAGAAAATGTTGTCCCTGATATTTTGTGATGATAACCTTGTCATATATTAACCCGAAACAAGTGACAATTGTATAACAACTGGTACTTCCAAGAAACGTCATGGCTCCAGGTCTGCCATAGGATTTCCGGAAGCTCCTGCATATCTGTACACTGCTGCAGAAAATGAAACAGCGCTTCCAAGAAAATAAAGCTCCCATCTCAGGCTCCAGGAACACAATTGGCACAAAGTCAGAATTTGGAAGCCAGATTGGATGAAGGACAAACAGAGGCATGAAGGGACATGGTCATCTTTTGCCATCCTTTTACTTGTACCATGCAAAGCGTTTGCTTTCATTGCTTGGCCGTGCACAATTCACCTCAAGGAAGTCTGAAATAATCAAAGTCTAGGGAAGATGCAATTCGTGAGCCCAAAGTAAAGTGCTTCTAACCCTACTTTCCTAACATAATCTATGTACTGTACTTATATTATTTATTTAACACCATTTCTACTTTTCAATGTTACCCTCGCACCCTCCCAATTCTCCTCTTGAGTCAGCTCTACTTCTGAGCACTTAGAAAAACACCTAACTTATCAACAGTTCCTAAAACACTTTTCTAAATACTTTTCTCATCCTGCATAGTAGATTTTATTGAATCTAGATTGATGCTTGAACATTCTAATCAAGCTGTGCTGACTTCCCATACTAAAGGCACATAAACACTTCAGTTCAAATCAGATTGGTCAAGAAATTCGGATTTAGTCAGGCTGAGAACTATAGCCATTCACACTATAACTCTTCTCTGGGGGGCAGAGAATAAAAGTTGTTATGATGATGTAGGGAGCCCTTGGTTTCTCTGAGAGGAATATATTAACATATTGGGAAGGTTCTCGGCAGAGATAATTGAGAGAGGTTTGAGTTTTGCTTTCCTATGTGGGAATTTGCAAATGGCATGCGCTAGCCGTTTAGCATCCCACGGCACCTGTTATGCTCATGGATTTTAGTTTGAATTTTGTTGGAATAGGAGCTCTCTATCTCCTGTCTTCTAATTTTTTCTACTAATTTATGGGACAGGAGTAAAGAAGTTCCCATTTAGGGGTCGGCCTCCCCTTGACTCATCCATCTGCTTTTAAAGATTGTTTGGACTCGTTTAAGACAATGTTTTTGAGATTTCCCTGTGAAAGCCCACCCACCCCTTTTGTTGCAGAGGATTGGGGGGCGTCCATGTATTTGAAGATGGATGTTGGGGTAAGGAAGACCTGCTTGTGCTATGTCTCCTAACGATCATACACTGTGACAGGGACCTGCTGCAGAGGAAGAATATTTTTGCATTAATTGTTTTGAACTATCTCTTATTTTGAAGGCACGGAAGTTTTATTCCACCTTTCCTGCTTCTTGCTTAATTTTTCCCCTTTGGTTCTAACTAATGTCCAGTGCTGAGCAACCTGTATGGACACCACAAGTAGCCATGGTTCCCATGCCACACCAGTCCCACACAGTTACCTGGGGGCTGAAGTGGGAGGTGGCAGTCTCATGATGTCAGGCCCAAGGGTGAGGGGAGGATCACTTCCATGCATCCTGGGCCAGTCCCCTTCCTGTTAGAGTCATGACCCCATTGGATCAGGGATCAGAGGGGCAAGAATCCGAGGTACAGGATAAGAGGGTGGGCAGAAACAAGCTCAGCCATTCTTTCTTCTTCCTGGGGCATGTTCAGTTGGTCAAGTTGTGCATCTCTTTGCTAAGCTGAGCTACAGAGCTTCTCTTCCTCCTCCCTCATTTTTATTAATTTTATTTATTTTAATTTTTTCTATACCGGCATTCGTGATAATATCACATCAAGCCGGTTTACAATAAACAATGGGTGATAACTGGAACAGAGAACGAAATAATATGAACTATACATAATATAGATGCAGTTACAATAAACAAGGAGACGTACAACTAGGAGCAAGAAGAAGACAAGATAGAAACTTTAACATAGTGTATAAACCTGTAGAATGGAGGAATTTCCAAAAATGGATGTTTGAGATTTACAATGAATTGTTCAGTACAAGTATGTAGTTTAACAATAAAGATGAAATCATAAGTAATGAAGATACTGGATGATTATAATGCTTAGGGGTAGGATACCAGGATGGTTATAATAATAAAAGATGTTGATTGGTGGTTGAATATCGGATAGAATTGTTTTTAATCTGCGTCTGAGAAGGCTTGTTTGAAAAGCCATGTTTTAAGTCTTTTTCTGAATGTCAATAAGCAGGGTTCTTGTTTAAGTTCCGTTGGTATGGAGTTCCAAAGCGTGGGTCCTGCTGTGGAGAAAGCCCTATCTCTGTAAGTTATGTGGAGGGAAGATTTGGAAGGCGGTACTTGCAGAGACTCTTTGTAGTACTCTCTTATGGGTCTGGAGGAAGTATGCTTTATGAAAGGGATTTGTAGGTTGAGAGGAGCGATTTGTTGGAAGGATTTGTAGATTATGGTGATTGACTTATAAAGAATTCTGAAATGAATTGGCAGCCAGTGTAATTCTTTAAGGATTGGGGAAATGTGCTCTCTTCTCTTTGTATTAGTTAGGATTCTGGCTGCAGTATTTTGAACCATTTGTAGCGGTTTGGTATGTGCTGATGGGGTACCTAATAATAAAGAATTGCAATAGTCTAACTTGGAGAAGATTATTGCTTGTAGGATAGTCCTGTAGTCATGGTTGTGGAACAGTGGTCTTATTCTTTTTAGAACATGCAGTTTATGAAAGCAGTCTTTAGTAGTTTGGTTTATGAAAGCTTTTAAATTAAGCCTATTATCGATGACTGCGCCCAAATCTCTTACTTTTGTTGTTTGTAAATTAGTTTGAGGAATTGTGGGTGTGTGGCAGATCTCAGAGGATACGAGAAGGAGTTCCATTTTTGAGGAATTTAGGATTAAATTCATACTGGAAAGGAGGGAGTTGATTTCTTGTAGACAATAATCCCAAAGCTCGAGGGTTTTTTTAATGGATTCTTTGATTGGTATTACAATTTGGATATCGTCGGCATACAGGTAGTATTTAAGGTTCAAATTGGTTAAAAGCTGGCAGAGAGGGAGGAGGTAGATGTTAAAGAGGGTAGGTGAGAGGGATGAACCTTGGGGAACTCCTTGAGATGAAGGATAGCGTTTAGATTCTTTGCTGTGTATTTTTACCTTGAAGCCTCTATTTTTTAAGAATGAGTGGAACCAGGATAGTGCAGAGCCTGTTATGCCGATGTTCAATAGTTGGTTTAGGAGCATGGAGTGGTTAACAGTATCAAAGGTGGCTGAGAGGTCCAAGAGAATCAAAAGATAGGACTGGCCTTTGTCTAGGCCTAGGATGAGGTAATCTGTTAAGGAAATTAGGAGAGATTCTGTACTTAACGATTTCCTGAAGCCATATTGTGAGGGGAAGAGAATTTTGTGGTCTTCCAGGTAGTCTGATAATTGAGAGTTAACCAGTTTTTCCATGACTTTAGCAATGAATGGGAGGTTTGAGATAGGGTGAAAATTGGAGGGGTCATCTGGGTCTAACTTTGGTTTTTTCAAGAGTGGTTTGATTGATGCCATTTTGAGGTCGTCAGGGTAGAGTCCTTTAGATAAAGAGCAGTTGATTATGTCTGCCAGAGCTTTGGATATGGTGTCCGGAATAAGGAGGAGTAATTTGGAAGGGATTTGGTCTAATGGGTGTGTCGATGGTTTCATATTTTTCAGTATTCTATGGATTTCCGAAGTTGTAGTGGGTTCCAATGAGTTGAGTGAGATGTTTTTGTTATGGTGTATAAAGGTACTGTGAGGGGAAGAGGTATTGAGCAAATTCTTAGAAAGAAGGTTGGCTATTTTGTTGTTGAAGAAGAGGGCAAGTTCCTCTGCTTTTTCTTGGGCTTTGTTAAATGGAATGTCAGGTATTTGGATTTGAGTTAAGTTGGAGACGTAGGCGAAAAGGGCTTTAGCATCAAAGATCATATGATGGATCTTATGAGCATAGAAGTCTCTTTTGATTTTTAGCAAGGAATTTTTGTAGTGGTGGAGAGCAAATTTGTAGGCAGAGAGGGTGAACGCTGAAGGAGATTTGCGCCATTTGCTTTCTTTCCGTCTGAGGGAAAGTTTTAGATTTTGTAGTTCTTCATTAAACCAAGGTTGTTTTTTTTGGAAGGTTGTGTTTTAGTTTTTTAGTTGTTAGAGGACAGAGTTTATTAGCTGCAGTTTCTGTGATATTATTCCAAGAATGAAGTGCTGAATTTGGAGAGGAAAGGTCCATGTGGGGTAGTTCTAAAATTAGGTGGTTGTGGAGGTCCTCGGTTGCACATATTTTCCTATAGGAGAATTGTTGTTGAGGGGCGAGGGAGCTGTTTTTTTTTGTGCCAGTGTTATGGTGGTCGAGATTAGAGAGTGATCCGACCAGGGTACTGGTTCGCAGATCGGTTGAGTTGAATTAGAGATACCAGAATTAGTGAAGATGAGGTCCAATGTGTGACCTGCTTTATGGGTGGGTTCCTTGATAATCTGGTTGAAACCTAAAGCAGATAAGGCGGTAATGAAAGTTTTCCCATTTGTAGATAGAGAGGGATTGTTAACATGTAAATTGAAGTCGCCGAGTATAATTGCTGGAGAATCTAGATTAATGTGGGAGACTATTAATTCCAGAAGAGGAGAGACATCTGAGTCGAGAAGGCCTGGGGGGGCATCTACAAGAAGGATTTGAAGATAGTTTGATTTGAAAAGGCCTGTTTCCAGTTTGTTAGGAGAGTTGACTGTGTATTGGGTGAAATTCAAATCTTTTTTGGTAGCAAGAAGAATTCCTCCACCTTTTCTTTTCTGTCGGGGAATTGAGAAGAAGTCATATGAATGTGTAGGTAATTGGTTAATTAGTGCAGTGTCTGTCGGTTTGAGCCAAGTTTCTGTTATAGCGCATACGTCTGGATTTGCGTCTAGGAGAAGATCGTTGAGAATGGGGGTTTTCTTAGTGATGGATTGGGCGTTGAATAGGAATAGTGAGAAAAATGTTAGCCCTAGTAATTGTGTAAAGGGGGACGCCATAATGGGAATGAGGGCTTTATAGGTGTGAGGATGTGAGATCAGAGAGTTGCTAGTTGAGTTGTGTCTCCTGTGATGGAGAATCGGAATCGGGAGACCACAGAGCATGATGGTTAGAAATGGTCGGATGTCTTGTTGTTATTTTTGAAGAGAAGAATTAGTGGTTTGTTGTATGAATGGGGGTGGATAGGTAGGAGAGATTCACAGTTGTTTTGTGACTGAGGTTTGAATGAAATGTGAAGTTAGAATGCGGATTGCTTGTAGGCTTGGAGTATGGTCGAGTGATTTGAAGGACTGGTACTTGAAGAGGAGTGGTAGGCGTTGATTGTTAAGGGAGCGTGTTGTGCCTCAGGGGTGCACGAAGGGGCGCACAAAGGGGCAGGCCCCTTTGTCGCGCTCCTTCGGCGCGCGACGCCCAGCGGGCGGCGCCTAGGAAGGGGTTTAAAATTTAAAACCCCCGCTCCTACCGCTGACGTCAAGGTAGGGCTTCCTCGATTGGCTGCTGGGGTGTTTTGTAGGCGGAGCAAAGCGGCTGGCCGCGTGACCGGCGTCAGAGCTCCGGTGGCAAGTGCTGAAAGATTTTAAAAGGCCTTGCCCCGACAGGCTTCAGCGCCGGATGCGCAGGCCTAGCAGCATGTTCGTCTGGGAGCAGCGCTAGAGGATCGCGGCGTTGGAGTGGTCGCGGTAGATAGTGAAGCCGAGGAGCCGTTTAAAATTTAAAACCCCCGCTCCTACCGCTGACGTCAAGGTAGGGCTTCCTCGATTGGCTGCTGGGGTGTTTTGTAGGCGGAGCGAAGCGGCTGGCCGCGTGACCGGCGTCGGAGCTCCGGTGGCAAGTGCTGAAAGATTTTAAAAGGCCTTGCCCCGACGGGCTTCAGCGCGGGATGCACAGGCCTAGCAGCACGTTCGTCTGGGAGCAGCGCTAGAGGATCGCGGCGTTGGAGTGGTCGCGGCAGATGACTGCCTCATCTCCTCTCTGGAGGATTTGCTCGCTTCTATGGAGTGCAAGCTCTTGGGCTCCCCATGGAATTTCAGATAACCAACCCCAAAGATCTGGTGGGGCTTGGGAGTTTCAGCTAAGGGGCAGCAGGAGTGCATGTGTGAGTCTTTGGACCAAAAGCTGTAGTTTCCTCGTGTGATAGAACTGGAGGGCTTTGTGGTACTTTTGTAGGCTCTTTCTCTCTTGCTCTCACCCAGTCCTGATTAAGGAGCAGGAGGATGTTGATGCAAAGAGAAGGGTCTCTTGGGAGCATGCTGCATGCATGAGGGGAGCAGGGAGCAGTTTTTTAAAAGCAAAGAGGAGCTTTAGTTGCTCCTAGCTTCCTGCTGCAACCCCAATGCTTATTGGCTGCTGTGCTGTTTGTGTTTAAAACAGCAGCTTCCTCCTCTACATGGCATGGCCAGTGGAAGTCTAGGTGAGCATGCTGGAGCCTGGGGTAGTGCAGAGAGTTGCAGGTATTTTCTAGCCATTCACGTGGCATGGTTAGCTTGTAGTACGGGATAGAAGCCTCTTTCCCTTTGCCTTTGTTTAAAGTGACCTTCTGGAACCCAGGGCAGTGGTAGAGCTATAAGATAAAATAGCCCCAGGGACCTGCACCTCTTATTTCAAACAAAGGACTCACAGTAGATCCTAACTGGGGAGTGGTTATCTGTCTCTGGGTGTTTTCCTGCAGGGAACTCTTATTCCTAGAGTTTCTTTCCAATGGTCACAGTTAATCATGAGATTAGGAAAGTTGTCTGTTGTGTTCCGCGCCCAAGGCCGTTAGCGGGCGCGCCCCCCTACCTGACTGTGGCAGTGACCCGCCGCAGCTAGTATCTGGAAGAGAACCGGTCTGGTGCCGTTGTTCCCGCACATCGGCACGGGCCCCCGAGGCGACCGCCGGGCTGGGAGCCGTCCCTGCTCCTCCTGCGTGGCATCAGCAGCTTCTCCCCCGCGGCCGGAATCCAAGATGGCTGCCGCCATCTTAGGTGCGAGGCCGCGCCCCCTCACTAGACTTAAAGGGATCTGATCCCTTTAACTAATTCCAGCTGTCTTCAATGAGCCAGAGCAGAGGAAGTATATAAGGAGGCTTCCTCTGCTCAATCCTTGACTTGGCAACTTTTTTGTTAGTCAGGTCTGCTTGCTTCGGTGAGTTCTTCTACGTCGGATCCTTGTTCCTGTCTTGTCTTGGTGTTCCTGGTTCCTGATTTCGGATCGGCTAGTGGTGATTCCTGGTGTGTGACCAGATCGGCTAGCGGTGATTCCTGGTGTTTGACTTCGGATTGGCAAGCGGTGATTCTCTGGTGTGTGACTTCGGACTGGCAAGTGGTGATCCCTCGGTGTGTGACCTCGGACTGGTAAGCAACGACCCTCTGGCACTTGACCTTGGACTTCTTCTTGACCATCATCTCCAAGGGCCCACCTAAGTCCCAGCGGCCCAGGTCCCTACAGGCTCCTCCCGGGGGAACCGCGGGCTTCCAGGGGTGAAGCTCCAGTCAGCCCTTGCACTGAATGCTCTACTTCTTGACCTCTCAAAGGTCCACCTAAGTCCCAGCGGCCCGGATCCCTACGGGTTCCTCCTGGGGGGACCGTGGGCTTCCAGTGGCGAAGACACAGTTCCTTTCCTCGTCGTCACAACCCTTCGCCTGCCTCCACAGTCGCCTCTGTCTCCAGTGCCGAGGGTCAGCTGGTCACGTCTTCTGTTCCTGCCTCGCCACCCAACGGGAGAACCTACGGATCTTCCTCCTAAGGTATTCCATCCTCCCATTGGCCCAAGGGTTCACAAACCTGAGCTTAACACTGTCCTACTTCCACTTTTCCAGGAATGGGGCACTCCAACGGCATGATCCCTTGAAAGCAAGGAGAGTGGAGTGAGCTGCCTCCAAGGCACCCTGTTGCTGATCCTATGGTTCTATGGTTTGGGAGGGAGACTCCCCCTTTCCAATTAAATTCAAACATTAAGGATAATGTCCATTGACTCCACTCTACCCTACCCCCCCCCCCCCCCCTATGCTTGCTTAGTAGAGCAATGATTTGTGCTGGCTTCCTTCTTTCTGATTTTGCCCTCCCATAAGAGCTCAGCAGGCAGTCACCACTGGGTGAGAGCTTCCCCTTTGTTCTCCAACTGTTTGGAACTATCATGGGGAATTTCAAGAGCCTACAGTTCCCAGGATGGGACCCTTCATCCCCCTTCTGACAGATGTTGCTTCAAAGGAGCAATGTTATTCTTCTGCTTCTTGTATTATTACTCTTACGCTCCATAACCCTTATAGTGGCAGCACCACTAATAAGCTATGTTCGAGGCATATCTCCCCAGTATTGCTGTGTTGCTTATCATGTTGGTGGATGGTTGTTTGGGAAGTATCTGGGGCATAGGGAGAGGAGTGAGTTGCCTCAAGCCCCCAACAGTCTAACTTTGAGTGCATCTTATCCAACTCAGCATAAGGCCAACCCCTTCCTTCAATTACTTCCCATTTTGTTCCCTGCTAATTCAGAACAATGCTGGGGGAATTTCAAGAGCCTACAATAGCTCAGGAATGTAGGTATTAGTTTCTTCACATAGATTTAATTGAAAGGAGCTATGTTATTCATTTGTTTCTGGCACGCCTATGCTGCATCCCCACCACTTACTTTTCATACAACCTACAACACGAGCCAACCAGAAATGGAAAATATGGAAGGTCATATCTGCAGCATTACTGAGTGGCCTGACAAGTGGACGAAATGGGCAAAATTCATTGTTAACAATCATAGCAGCCTATTTAGTTGAGTTCCTCACCTGCCTTATTGAATCTGAGGCAAAGTTTAAACTTGATCCCCTGTATCCCTTATTTATTCCACTGCTCTGGCAGCACCCCGATATAATGAATAAGTGAGGTGGGCATTTTCAAGCTGGTTTTCATATTTTGCAAATTATTGGGACAGAAGAGTGGTTAGTGCTCTAGCCCAGGCAGAGTGGGTTTCACCCCCTTGTAAAGTCATAATCTATTCTATTCTGCTGAACCTTCCACCCAGGTGCTGGGATTCAGAATAAGCTACACTAAATGGGATAGAGTAAATATGATAAACATTTAAATACCTCTAAGATTTTCTTGCATAGGAGGCATGCCTCTTTCAAAGGCAAGGTGACTCTAGAATGAAGGGTTATGAGATGAAAGAGAATGGACTCAGGAGTGATCTATGGACATATATCTTTACTGAGGAAATAGGAGAATCCATGGAGCAGCTTCTAGGGATGTGCAGGCAAAACGTTTTCGTTGCGTACGTGATCCGTATTTGTGGGGGGGTCAATTCCGTTTCATGCGGAAGTATGGAGAGTTCAATAAGTTGTCGATCTGTAAATACGTTACTACTAAATTAACTACAACCCCCCACCCTCCTGACCTCCACAAGACTTACCAAAACTCCCTGGTGGTCCAGCGGTGGGGTCCGGGAACTCACTCAGACCCTCGGTGCTAGTTTCATCATAACGCCAATAGCCTTTGTCACAGGGGCTACCGGTGCCATTGGTCAGCCCCTGTCACATGGCCATCGGCGCCATCTTGTGCTCCTACCATGTGACAGGGGCTGACCAATGGCAACGGTAGCCCCTGTGACATAGTATGGGCAAAGGCTATCGGCGCCATTTTGAGTCCTGGCGTCGGACGGCAGGTCGCTCCAGGACCCCCGTTGGACCCACAGGGACTTTTGGCCAGCTTGGGGGGGCCTCCTGACCCCCACAAGACTTGCCAAAAGTCCAGCAGGGGTCCGGGAGTGATCTCCTTTCATGCCGTCCGTCCGATCCCAATGCTCAAAATGGCGCCGATCGCCGCCATTTTGAGACTCAAAATCGCCATCCCGCCAATACTCAAAATGGCGCCGATCGCCTTTGCCCTCACTATGACGGCGATCGGCGCCATTTTGAGTATTGGCGGGATGGCGATTTTGAGTCTCAAAATGGCGCCGATCGCCTTTGCCCTCACTATGACGGCGATCGGCGCCATTTTGAGTATTGGCGGGATGGCGATTTTTTCTCAGTAATAAATGCAAATGTCACCAATAATATTTCTCTCCTTGAAACTAGTTCTTCTTGCAATTGTTCCAGCAAATCTGTAATATTTAGTTGACTCTGATCGTCCACATTTTCTTGAACTCTCTCCAGCTGCTTCTGGGGTAAATAATACGCCTTTGAAATTAATGGTACTGCTTCCTTTGGAATTTTCAGTTTCTCAGTTAAATAGTTCTTAAAAAGATCTATTAGTGAAATCTGAGGAATGATAGGAAAATTTACCACTCTTATATTAGTACTCCGTAATGAATTTTCTATGTTCTCAATTTTTTTTGCTTTGAACATTTTCCACTTGTATTAAGTTATGCTGATATTTTTCAATCAGATTTACCTTTTCTTCCATTGCATGCATTTTCTTTTCTTGAGCATTTATCCTATCTTCGTTATTCCGACTTCGTTTGTTTATATCAAAGGAAGATCTAGATAGATTTATAATAGCATTTTCTATCGATACCAATGCTTCCCAGATAGATTCAGTTGTTATTATTGCTGGTTTGACCAAAAAAGGTCTTATTTCTGATGTCTGCTCACCTCCTCTCATGGCCTCAGTAGCAGTATCCCGATTAAGTTCCAGCACTGGGTCAGTGAGGTTGATATTCTCCAAGAGTGAGGGTAAATATGTTCCCATTGGGGATCCGGAAAACTCCAAACCAGGCAAATCCTTTCCATCCCCCACACTTGTAACTCCTCGACCGCTCTCCTTCCGAGCTTCCAGCTCCATGGGGCTGGCCTGAAGGGCTGACAATGCAGCCTCTCCTGCTGTTCTCATCTGCTGGGGTGGGGACGGTGTCTTTGGTGCATGGAGGGCTCATCGAGATCTCATCGGCCTGTATTGGAGATGCTCGCTTCACATCTCCTTCCTCCGCGGCCCTCGCTCATGGCTCTGTCGGTGTCAATGCAAACGATCTCTAAAGTCGGCTGTTTGGCATCCAAGCATTCAGCAACCACCAGGCTTTCATGTAGCCTGGCCTTACGTTTTGTATGAGGCATGTAAATATCAAAGAAAATCCAAACTAGAGGAAATAATTACGAAGCAGCAGCAGCGAGACCTTTTCAAACCTCTTGGTCAGCTGCCATCTTGGCTCCTCCCTAACCTAGTTCCTTATTCTATTAATTAGTTTCTTCCTTTATGAGTGTTTTCTGTTCCAGGTCCTGACTCAGAATTGTGTGCAGCAGTCTACTTGTCTTCACTATTGGAGGTGGAGAGGTAATCAGCTCAGAACTTTTGGGTGAACAGTTGTCTGGTGAAATTAGGAGCACTTGCATTATCCTTGTTGGTGATCATGTGCAAAATATCATTACTGATCATTGAGGATGCTGGGTCCGTCTCTTCTTCTGAAGGTAATTCACATTATGATTGTCACCTGAAAAGCAAATTATCTCAGTATGGAAGGGGCTCTATACCAAGGAAGGACTCCCAGAGAATAAAAGGCTAGGCTGTGGTAGAATCTGTGGTCATGACACAAAGATGTTTTGCCATCATCTGGGCAAATGCCCTCCCTCCCGAGTGAGGTTGCATCTTATTAACACATATGATCATGACCTGCACATTGATGCAGCAGCTCAAGTCTTAATGGTTGTACTGCTGATCAATGCTGTACGAGGAGTTCAACCCCATTAACCTAGGTTTTATAGCCGCTTGCTATGACCTTACATGAGTTCTGATGTGACTACTGTTATTTCATTTAAGACATGCTCAGTTAAGTAAACTGTGGCTGGTGGGGTTGGGGTGGGGAAAGGAAAGGAAAGGGGCAATGGTGTTAGGCAACTAGGTTTAATTAGATCTCTTTCATAAAGCATTTTCATTATCGCATGACTTGGGTCAATAGGTTTAGGCAGGAATAGTACACATTGTTTACACTGTGTTCTGCGGTGGATGCTATTTTGCCTCGATAGTGTTGTGTTCAGAACTCTTCTTACCTGATGGCATATACCTGTATAAGTTTGAGTCAAGACTTCATAATGCATTGGTTTAGACCATTGACATCTGCCCATCTACATTGGCAAGATCTGCCTGTAGAAGGAGCAAAGGATCTATGTTGCAAGCAGGGTAAATATAATTCCAACAAGGCCTCAGTTCAGAATTTGAGGGACCTGGACAAGCTCTGCAAGCTACTGAGGTCCTATGGCAGGGGGTACCTGAGCAGTGTCATCTGTAAAAAAGGATCATGCTAAAATGGCTGGGGTTGTCTGATGTCTAGGCTCAAGTCTCCGGTGTGGCTCTAGGCTCCAGTCAGACCGGTGACCCAAGGTTCAGCTGTGCTACAGGCCCAGAGAGATGACAGTCTTGTTTGTATGGGGCAGGCTGTCCAGAAAACCTGAACCTACTGCTTCTGATTGGGTGACTCCTGGTCCTTGGTCAGTCTTGCTTGCATGGGGCAGACTGTCCAGAAGGCCTGGTCCTACTTCTTCTAATGGAGATTCCTGGTCCCAGGTGGACTGCCGGCTTTGCTTTCAAGAAGTAGGCTGCTTGAAAGGCCTGGAACAATCAGATATATTTGTAGCTATATGTTAACAGGGGCTCGGGTACATTGGTTAGACTCCTTTGTCAGGGTTCATGAATAAAGATGTGGCTTTTATTCCACTTGAATAACTGTCTCTGATTTTAACTGAATTGAGTATTCTTCAAATGCATGCAGGCTCAGATGTGCCACAAGTACCATGGTTAATAGCTTTTCCACTTGGAACTGACAACCCAAAGCATCCATGAGTCAGTATATCAAATCTTTGGAGAAGGGAAGTCTTTCATTGAGAAAGATACAGAGGTGCTACAACTTTCATTTAAAGGAAGAGATCCCAGTAAAGAGTTTATCACCAGGAGAAACAAAGAAGATACAACATAGAGGTAACGAGAACTTTGTTGCTATTATGGAAGAGTTATTTAAGGGTATGAGAAGTGCCCTCCAGGTGCTGCCTAAAGAGTGGAAAGAATTCAGGAAAATACAAGGGAGAGTAAAGTACCCTTCAGGTGGTGCATAAAGACTTAGATGTATTCAAAGAGGATTTCTGGAAAAAGTATTAAATCTGGGACTAAGTTCTGATTAAATATTGGGTCTGTGTAACTATTCTAATCACCTTCAATGAGAAGAGACCAAAGGAAATAAATAGGGAGATAAAGGAAGATTAAACTAAATTTAATCTATACAACTGAAGAACTAAGCAATTGGATACAAAGAGTAATTCTATGTAAAAAGAAAGTTTCCACTAAAAGTAGAGACACTACTAGAAGCAATGAAATCACAAGTTTATTCTATCTGTTGTGTTATTATGTATTGCTGCTAATCAATCGAATGAGAGAAGTGTAAATATTATTCAATCATCTGCTCAAACTATCAGTAAAGAAGTTAGAAGCCACCAATCCTCTGCTGTATGTTTATTGGATGCTGAAACTGTATAATTATTGATGCTATGAACTAAGGATAGAAACAGGGTTTATTTGCTTAAAGCAGGGTATAAGATCTATTGTTCATCCCCACATATTGGAATTCTGAGACTCAGATGAAAGCTATCCAGCAGGAGTTGTATAGTAGGGATGTGAATCGTGCTCCTGACGATTGAAAATATCGTACAATATTTTCAAAGTCGTCAGAAATCGTGGGCTCCCCGAAACCGATAGGAAAACCCCACAAAATTGTCCGTGGGGTTCTCTTATCATTTTGGGGGAGGGCGGGAAAATCGGCACACCAAAACAATCCCTAAACCCACCCCGACCCTTTAAAACTGATCCCTTAGCTTCCCACCCCCTCCCAACCCCCCCCCCCCCAAAAAAAAACAAAACTTTTTACAAGTACCTGGTGATCCAGTGGGAGTCCCGGGAGCTCTCGGGCCGTCGGCTGCCACTAATCAAAATGGCGCCAATGGCCCTTTGCCCTTACCATGTGACGGGGCCGGGGTGGGTTTTTTGTTTATCGGCTCGGGCACAGATGATAAACAAAACCGCGATCAGGCCACACGAAAAAAAATTAACGATGTGAATCGGAACCTGAATCGGAACCGATTCCGGTTCCGATTCACATCTCTACTGTATAGAGATTCAGAGGAGTAGTGAAAAAAGGTTCCATCTCTACATTTTCTTTTTATGTGCCCCTGGGTACCATGTAAAAGATCCTTCCAGCCCAATGGTTACAATGAAAAAAAAACACAATATAACAAGTCCAAAATAAACCATTCCTAGATCACATACAAAATCAGCAAGTTCTTATTTTTGCTGTGTGTGAGCAATTTCTCCATGAATCTCAGGAACAGTTTATAAGGTCATATATACTTGTTTGTTCCAATGTGACTGGGAGCAGGAAAGAAGCTTTTACAGCTTTCTCCTAAAGTTAAGTGTTGAACTATTTTTATAGCTGTGCAGTCTAATCAGCTCTACTGAGGCAGTAGTCTAAGCAAAACCTTAATTAAACGAATAGCCTCTTCCTTTACTGAAGATAAAAAGCTCCATTTGCATCCACCCATCTTAACCTAGTAGTTAGCCAAAGTAAATATCAGTCAATAAAATTAAAGAAATATAAAGTTATCTGTGCTGCAGCATTCCCTTTAGGCTGCTTACAGCACCCTGATGAATTAGAGACGTAGATCGCAAACTGTCTAAGTGACTCTGTAGCCAGTCAAGGTTTTAGGATATCTGCAATAAATATGAATGAGATAAATTTGCATATACCAGGTCTCTAGCATATGCAGATACCACATGCATATTCATTTTGAATATCTAGAAAACTGGACTGGCTTTAAAGTCAATAGAACACATTTGGAAACCACTGAATTATATTCTCAGAATATTAATTTGGATGTTCCTTACTCTACTGCCTTCTTGTTTGGTCATATTCCTAAGTGTCCTTTTTTTAAAATAGCAAGAGTAACCAAAATAGGTTTTTTTCTCACTTTGTTTTGTTAACTCAGTTGGTGGTTAAAGTGCAGGTGGGCTTGTTCCCCAGAGGTTGTGAGAACTATGTGTGAATTCACTTACAGTTGGTATAATAATTGTTGAAGTGGAATATAGGTAGCAAAAAGATTAAGTTACGTTACATTTAGGCTGATACAGCAAAGTACGGCCGCGGTTACCCTGATTCTAACCCGCTTTCTACTCAAAATTTGGCCTCATTAGTCCAACCCGCGATTCACTATCCCTTTTAACCCATCCTTACCGCTTCTTTAAATCAACGGGAAACCCTTTCTGCCCGCGGCATGTATATGAGATGTAAACGATCGGATTAGCTATTCCCTCCCATACAGTAACATGCGCCCCGATTATCGTTTTCTTAACCTGCAGTTTTGCTGCGTGTTTAACCTGCTAACTTACCGCCTACCCTTACCCCTGCGTTAGTGTGGAGCGTCAGGTCAGAGAGACGAAATTTCACGGGCAAACAACCCCCTCACCCCCCGGGACAAGAGCCAGGATTGGGCAAACTTTCCCCCAGCCCCTGCTCACCTGCTCACAGGAGACTGGTCCATGGTGCCGGTCTCCCGTGCGGGTACGCTGACAGCTCCGGAGCAGGAAGGAAGGGCCTGTTGTTTCCAAGCATAACATAAACTCTTGCCTGCCCAACCTAAAATCCAATGTGCCGGGAAAGCCACTCTTCAGATCGTGACTAATCCCATCCCCCAGCCCCCGCTCACATGCCCTGGCCGTGTCCATGGGTGCCAGTCTCCGGGGCAGCCCCAGTCCTCTCTCCCATCCTCCCGGGGGCAGCCAGCAGCGAGAGTGAGAGCAGCCCGGGGCGGATCGCGAAGCGGCTTCCAGCAGCTCCCGCCGGCGAGGGTGCATGAATGCACGCCGTGACCTGAGCACCCGGCTGGACGTCAGAGGTCACGGCATGCACTCATGGCAGCGAAGGTGCATGAACGCACGCCGTGACCTGAGCACCCGGCTGGACGTCAGAGGTCACGGCATGCACTCATGGCAGCGAAGGTGCATGAACGCACGCCGTGACCTGAGCGCCCGGCTGGACGTCAGAGGTCATGGCGTGCGCCCATTCACCATCGCCAGCGAGGACTGCTGGAAGCCGCCTCGCGATCCGCCCCGGGCTGCTCTCACTCTCGCCGCTGGCTGCCCCCGGAAGGATGGGAGAGAGGACTGGGGCTGCCCCGGAGACCGGCACCCATGAACATGGCCAGGGCAGGTGAACGGGGGCTGGGGGATGGGATTAGTCGCGATCTGAAGAGTGGCTTTCCCGGTGCGTTGGATTTTAGGTTTTTAGGTTTTCTTTTGCTTAAAGTTGGGATCCACTTCCTGCTACCTGTCATTTCAAATGTCATTTGAAATGACATTTGAAATGACAGGTAGCAGCGCACCCAGGATCCTATACAGTAAAATGGATTGCGCTTCATGGACGCACGTTGGACGCGGCTTGCATTTGCATGCCATTTAAATACAGTATCGAGCGGTACGTGATCCAGACTGTGCGTGCGACAAACGCGGATGCGCCCGGCACTAACGCACCTCTTTCTACCGCACCTTCCTGTATCGGCCTGAATGTCCTCAGGGAAATAATTACCTCCTGCTCTTCTTGTTACTACTTTCAAAAAATTGCAAGCCACATTGGTACTGCTTTCCAAATTTAGCTGCTCTTATTTACAGTAATTCAAGCTGCATTTTCAACCCTTCTTCAGAATGGTAATACATCCAACATATTATGCAGTCTTCACACAACTAGGCAAGAAAAATGTTTCTTCAATCCGCCTGCACCTCTAATAAGGTTTAGAAGGATCTAACTTCAGATTGCTTTCAATCCACAAATTGAACTCAGCAGAGTCTGAATGCAACAGCTGGCATTATACCTCCAATTAACAGTTCACGCTTCACTTGTGCATTCTTCCACAAAATTGGATTCCCATAGCAGTAAAATAGACAATGATCTCCAGCTTCCAAGCTATTGCTAGACTGCCTTGGAGACATTACATTACAAAGTAAATTAATCCATTTCTTTTTTGGGTAATATCACCGCCCCACAAAGTTAACAAGCCCTTTTCAACTACTGACTTTTCTTTTTCTCCTGCTTACAATTTTCCATCTAGCCTTTCATCTTCAGGAGAGGCTACCTTCAAAGTATGAATTTATATTTTCACATCAGGGAAATTTTAGGAGATGCCACTCCCTTTCCAGTAGGGATGTGTAGGCAAAAAGGTTTTCTTTGCGTACGCGATCCGTATTCGTGGGGGGTCAATTCCGTTTCATGCGGAAGTATGGAAAATTCAATAAGTTGTCGATCTGTAAATACGTTACTACTAAATTAACTACAACCCCCCACCCTCCTGACCCCCCCCAAGACTTACCAAAACTCCCTGGTGGTCCAGCGGTGGGGTCCGGGAACTCACTCAGACCCTCGGTGCTAGTTTCATAATGGCGCCGATAGCCTTTGTCACAGGGGCTACGGTGCCATTGGTCAGCCCCTGTCACATGGCCATCGGTGCCATCTTGTGCTCCTACCAGGTGACAGGGGCTGACCAATGGCACCGGTAGCCCCTGTGACATAGTATGGGCAAAGGCATTCGGCACCATTTTGAGTCCTGGCGTCGGACGGCAGGTCGCTCCGGGACCCCCGTTGGACCCTCAGGGACTTTTGGCCAGCTTGGGGGGGCCTCCTGACCCCCACGAGACTTGCCAAAAGTCCAGCGGGGGTCCGGGAGTGACCTCCTTTCACGCCGTCCGTCCCAATACTTAAAATGGCACCGATCGCCGCCTTTTTGAGACTCAAAATCGCCGTCCCGCCAATACTCAAAATGGCGCCGATCGCCTTTGCCCTCACTATGACGGCGATCGGCGCCATTTTGAGTATTGGCGGGACGGCGATTTTGAGTCTCAAAATGGCGCCGATCGCCTTTACCCTCACTATGATGGCGATCGGTGCCATTTTGAGTATTGGCGGGATGGCTTTCTGAAGGAAATTGTTACCACATGCAGAACATCTAAATGATTTCTCTAATGAGTATGGTGTGGTTTTCCTTGATAGTGGAGAGGCCTTTTAGATCCTGCTCATTGAAGGAATTATTTCCTGATGCCCCTTTTTACATATCTTAGTTAACTAGACCCAAATATGGTATAAATATGGTATAAAAAAATTTGCAAGTAATTAAAAGTATATGAAAATATGTTCCACTTGTGGAACGTTGGTACCTAAAAGGTTAAAAACCTTTACCCATATTCTGTAGCTGAACTCTGGCTGTTCAATTTCCTGATTTTCTGGTTTTGCATGAGTTCTCTCTGCCTGACAGATATTTTTCCCACACTCAGAAATATAAATGGTTTCTCTCTTCTGTGTTTTCTGTTCTTTCCATAGTTTTTCCTTCAGACTTTGAAGTTTTGTGGACAAACCTCCTGTATAATCAACCATTACACAGTGTGGAGAACCAGGCTGGGATTGTTGAGGGATAGAAGAAATATAAGAACTGTAGAATAGGTACCATGCCATGGCAATAAAAACCTGGGGAGTACATTTTCAAACCTGCGTGCAGGCGTACATGTTCACATGCTACCCGTCGCGCACACGTCTGCTTGATTTTATAACATGTGTGCGCAGGCGCGCACATGTTATAAAATCAGGGCTCGGCACACGCAAGGGGGTGCACTACCTTCCCCCATTCCAAGCTGCACTGCCTTCCCCTGTTCCTTACCCTTCCACCCCACCTTCCCTTCCCTTCCCCTACCTCCCCTGCCCTTTCTCCCCCTACCTTTTTCTTTGTTGTTCTTTTATTTCCAAACCTACTTCAGCCCTGGGGCTGAAGTAAGTTGTGTGCACCAACCAACTGCCGGCGCAGATCCCCGGCACAGCAGCCGTGCGGAGGCCTCGGACATGCCCCCGCCCTGCCCCCAGGCTGCCTCACCCCACCCCTTGTTTGCAAGCCCTGGGACTTACACGCGTTCTGGGGCTTTACGCGCATTGCCGGCGTGCGTATGACCGGTTACGCGTGTAACCCTTTGATAATCTGGCCCTGTATCTTTTGTCTTTTCTCACATTTTTGTTTCAGGCACAAAACAGCCCAGTGCAACCAACAAACAAACAGGGAGGGGGAACCAGGTTGGGATCACTGTATGAGAATTAGAACATAACAAAGAACTGCAAAGTAAGTGGAGGGAGAAGGAATTTATTTTTTGTAATTTTCAGGGATTTTTTCCCTCAGGAAAAACAATCATCTAGTACAACCAAGAAACAAACAACAGCAAAACTCCCATGCTCATACACATTAGGCAAAGCAGGTAGGCAGAGCAGTAGCACCAAGACCTATGTGGTAGTATAAACAGCATAGCTGGCAGGCAGAGAGTTAAACAGTCATGCCCTTGTGGCAGTATAAGGTAGACATGTGCCAGCAATTCATCTTTGTTAATATTAGGAGTATGGCAACTGGACATCAGGCAGCAAGTTCCCTATGGTGGTACTAGGGTATGACAGGCAGACAGAGAGGTAACAGTCAGCTTTCTGGGGTGGTATAATTGAGTCAAGACAGGCACTGACAGGCAGAGTGGCATCAACCCATCAATGTGTTTTCATTCATCTTGCCACTCACATGGAAAATCTGGATATCCAAGCAAAAGGAGATTACATTTACAGGTAGTCCTCGGGTTACGACGGTCTCGAGTTACGTTGTTTCATGGTTACGACGCTTTATTACGACGCCTTATTCCGACTTATGGTTACGACGCTTTATTACGACGGACGTCTTATTCCGACTTACGTGGTTGTGCGTCTCCTGCCAGCCATATCACCCTTCATTATGGCTCCCAAACGTAAGCCAGACTCTTCTGATGCCAGTGCATCAAAGAAAAGGAAGGCCATCACCATGGAGGTGAAATTAGATATCATAAAGAGATCTTATAAGGGGGAAACGGCGACAGACATTGGCCGGTCATTAGGACTTAGTCGTTCTACTGTTGCTACGATTATCAAGGATAAAGATCGTATCCTTGAACATGTGAAAGGATCTGCTCCTATGAAAGCGACAGTAATAACAAAGCAGCGTAGTGGGCTTATTATTGAGATGGAAAGATTATTAGTGCTGTGGTTGGAAGACCAAAATCAACGCCGTATCCCTGTGAGCCTTATGGTTATTCAGGAGAAGGCTAGGCGATTGTTTGAGGCATTGAAAAGAGAAAAGGGGGAAGGAAGTGAAAGAGAAGAGTTTGTGGCGAGTAGAGGTTGGTTTATGAGGTTTAAGGATCGTGCCAACTTCCATAACATTAAAGTGCAAGGTGAAGCTGCTAGTGGTGATGAGAAAGCAGCAAGTGAATTTCCCAAAGCATTGGCTGAGATAATTACGGAGGGGGGTTACTGTGCTCAACAAGTGTTCAACGTGGATGAGACAGGTTTGTTTTGGAAGCGTTTGCCTAACCGTATGTACATCGCCAAGGAGGAGAAGTCAGCACCAGGTCATAAAGTCTGCAAGGAGAGACTGACTTTGCTTCTTGGGGGCAATGCTGCTGGTGACTACAAACTGAAGCCCATGCTAGTGTATCAGGCTGAGAATCCAAGGGCACTCAAGGGCATTTCCAAGGGTCAACTACCAGTCATCTGGAAGTCTAATAAGAAGGCATGGGTGACACTTGCAGTGTTTGAGGACTGGTTCACCAACCATTTTGTGCCAGGCGTGGAGCAGTACTGTACCTCCAAGGATATCCCCTTTAAGGTGTTGCTAATTCTGGACAATGCCCCTGGACACCCTGCCCATCTGGATGACTTTCACCCTAATGTCAAGGTGGTTTACCTTCCACCTAATACCACTGCCCTAATACAGCCTTTGGACCAAGGAGTCATTGCTACATTCAAAGCCTACCACCTCCGAAGGGTCATTGGTAATGCTTTAGGAGCAACAGAAAAGAATAAGGACTTGACTCTAAAGGACTTTTGGAAAGCATACAACATCCTTGATGCTGTGAAGAATATTGCCGATTCCTGGGATGAGGTGAAGCAGACCAGTATGAATGGTGTGTGGAAAAAGCTGTGTCCCCAGTTTGTGAATGATTTCACATAAGAACATAAGAACATAAGAAAATGCCATACTGGGTCAGACCAAGGGTCCATCAAGCCCAGCATCCTGTTTCCAACAGTGGCCAATCCAGGCCATAAGAACCTGGCAAGTACCCAAAAACTAAGTCTATTCCATGTAACCATTGCTAATGGCAGTGGCTATTCTCTAAGTGAACTTAATAGCAGGTAATGGACTTCTCCTCCAAGAACTTATCCAATCCTTTTTTAAACACAGCTATACTAACTGCACGAACCACATTCTCTGGCAACAAATTCCAGAGTTTAATTGTGCGTTGAGTAAAAAGAACTTTCTCCGATTAGTTTTAAATGTGCCCCATGCTAACTTCATGGAGTGTCCCCTAGTCTTTCTACTATCCGAAAGAGTAAATAACCGATTCACATCTACCCGTTCTAGACCTCTCATGATTTTAAACACCTCTATCATATCCCCCCTCAGTCGTCTCTTCTCCAAGCTGAAAAGTCCTAACCTCTTTAGTCTTTCCTCATAGGGGAGTTGTTCCATTCCCCTTATCATTTTGGTAGCCCTTCTCTGTACCTTCTCCATCGCAATTATATCTTTTTTGAGATGCGGCGACCAGAATTGTACACAGTATTCAAGGTGCGGTCTCACCATGGAGCGATACAGAGGCATTATGACATTTTCCGTTTTATTCATCATTCCTTTTCTAATAATTCCCAACATTCTGTTTGCTTTTTTGACTGCCGCAGCACACTGAACCGACGATTTCAATGTGTTATCCACTATGACACCTAGATCTCTTTCTTGGGTTGTAGCACCTAATATGGAACCCAACATCGTGTAATTATAGCATGGGTTATTTTTCCCTATATGCATCACCTTGCACTTATCCACATTAAATTTCATCTGCCATTTGGATGCCCAATTTTCCAGTCTCACAAGGTCTTCCTGCAATTTATCACAATCTGCTTGTGATTTAACTACTCTGAACAATTTTGTGTCATCTGCAAATTTGATTATCTCACTCGTCGTATTTCTTTCCAGATCATTTATAAATATATTGAACAGTAAGGGTCCCAATACAGATCCCTGAGGCACTCCACTGTCCACTCCCTTCCACTGAGAAAATTGCCCATTTAATCCTACTCTCTGTTTCCTGTCTTTTAGCCAGTTTGCAATCCACGAAAGGACATTGCCACCTATCCCATGACTTTTTACTTTTCCTAGAAGCCTCTCATGAGGAACTTTGTCAAACGCCTTCTGAAAATCCAAGTATACTATATCTACCGGTTCACCTTTATCCACATGTTTATTAACTCCTTCAAAAAAGTGAAGCAGATTTGTGAGGCAAGACTTGCCCTGGGTAAAGCCATGCTGACTTTGTTCCATTAAACCATGTCTTTCTATATGTTCTGTGATTTTGATGTTTAGAACACTTTCCACTATTTTTCCTGGCACTGAAGTCAGGCTAACCGGTCTGTAGTTTCCCGGATCGCCCCTGGAGCCCTTTTTAAATATTGGGGTTACATTTGCTATCCTCCAGTCTTCAGGTACAATGGATGATTTTAATGATAAGTTACAAATTTTTACTAATAGGTCTGAAATTTCATTTTTTAGTTCCTTCAGAACTCTGGGGTTCAAGAGTCAGTGACTACTGTCACTGACTCTTGACAAGAGTCAGTGACTACTGTCATAAAGAACGTTGTTATTATGAGTAAGACAATGAATCTGGAGGTGGAGGAGGATGATGTCACAGAGCTACTGGCATCTCATGGAGAGGAGTTATCTTCTGAGGACCTCATTCAACTGGAGAAGCAGATGATAGAGGAAGAGGAAGATGTACCAACCCCAGAACCCAAGAGATTTACAAGGCAGGGCTTGGCAGGAGGATTTGCCTTGATAGAGAAAGGGTTGTCAAGGTTTGAGGCTGAGGATCACGACACGGAAAGGTACACTAGGGTTGCCAGAGGAGTCATGGATTCCCTTAGGTGTTACAAGGAGATCTTGGAGGAGAAGAAGATGGTCTCCTTCCAGGCTAACCTGCAGCAGTACTTTAAGAAGGTAGAGAGACCTGCAACAGATCCTGGACCTGTACCCTCTACTTCACCTATCCCTCTGGACTCACCTGCCAATCTTGACTCGGCTGCCCCAGTATCTCCAGCACCTTCTGCAGCTTCCTCCCAATAAGCCTGTTCTCTCTTTGGAATTGTTCTCTGTTTTTTACAGTACAGTACGTAAGTACTACAGTTTTTTTTATTACAGTACTGTACACTGTTTATGACTGTACTGTTGTACAGTATTTCATTATTAAACCTACTGCACAATATTTTACTGTACTTGTGTGTTTATTGATAATTACTAACTAAATGTGTTAGTATAGGCTAAGTGTTTACAGTACAGTACTGTATGAACGTATGGTCCGACTTACGTCGAAATTCGGTTTACGACGCTGCGTAAGAACGGATCAACGTCGTAAGTCGAGGACTACCTGTATAAATATCAACTTTTCCATTAACTGTGGCACCAAACTTGAGCGATGATGGCTCACAATGTCTCTTGTCATTGAAAAGACACATTCAGTGGGAATGCTGGTTGGTGGGTAAAAAAGACAGCACTGTGCCACTTTGGCTAGGTCTGACCAAATGGTGGACTTGTTAGCCCAATATGCAAGTACATTTAGTTATTTATTTATTTAATTCTTTTCTATACCGACATTCATGGCGCATGTCATATCACATCAGTTTACATCGAACAAGGGTATATTAACATTAACTTAATCATAGTCGTAGCTAGGAAGGTACTGGTAGAGTTAAAAGAAGAGGTAAGTTACAATGAAACAAAGGTTACTAGAACTTGTAGGAAGGAAGAAGGTAATCGGTGAAAGGAACAATTGAGTAGTAGTATATATCAAATAACAGATGTAAGAGGAACAGATAAATGATATTGGTTATAACAATAATATACATATAAAATTATTCAATATGAATTACTGGATGTAACATTACATATTAATAGGTTAAGGATAGGCTTGTTTGAACAGCCAAGTCTTAAGCTTTTTCTTAAAGGTCAGCGGGCAGTGTTCTTGTCGTAGGTCTGGAGGCATGGCATTCCACAGAAATGGCCCAGCTGCGGAGAAGGCACGTTCCCTAGTGGAGGTGTGAAGAGTGGATTTGGTGCAGCTCTAACCGGTCTATTTGAGGTGTGGAGTCGTAGCAGGATTTTTAGCTCGAGCGAGTGCTGATTGTGGATGGTCTTGTAAATAATAGTGAGAGATTTATGAAGGATTCTGAAACTTATAGGGAGCCAGTGGAGGTTCCTGAGGATGGGCGTGATATGGTCTCCTCGAATGGAGTTGGTTAAGATTCTAGCGGCGGCATTCTGGAGCATCTGCAAGGGTTTTGTGGTAGTTGCGAGAAGGCCAAGGAGGAGGGAGTTGCAATAGTCGATTTTAAAGAAAAGGGTAGCTTGTAGGACTGTCCAGAAATCATAGCAGTGGAGGAGGTTCTACGTTTTTTAAGAATTTGTAGAAGCATTCTTTTGTTGTGTTGTTAAATTTTTTTGTTCAGTCGGTTGTCCAGTATGATGCTGAGGTCTCTTGCTTGGGCAACTGTGGTGGTTGAGGGGCAGGGGAGGGAGAGATTATTGTGGTCCAGGGAGATGAGGAGGAGTTCAGTCTTGGCTGTGTTGAGGACAAGGTTGAGACTGGTGAGGAGGAGGTTGATGGAGTGAAGGCAGTTGTCCCAGAACTTGAGGATTTTTGGAAAGGATTCCGTTATGGGAATCAGTATCTGCACATCATCGGCGTATATGAAATGTGTTAGATTTAGATTTGTGAGGAACTGGCAGAGGGGTAAGAGTTAGATATTAAAGAGGGTAGGGGAGAGAGAAGAGCCTTGGGGTACTCCAAGTGTTGAGCTGATGGGAGGGGATTCTTTGTTGCTTATTCTGACCTTATAGAATCTGTTGCTGAGGAATGACTCAAACCAACTGAGGACTGTTCCTGAGATACCTATGTCTGAAAGGCAGTTTAGGAGGATGGAGTGACTGATGGTGTCAAATGCAGAAGAGATATCTAGCAGTGCCAGAAGGTAAGGTTGTCCTTTGTCTAATCCCATGAGGAGGTTATCCGTGAGAGAAATCAGGAGGGATTCTGTGTTTAGGTGTTTACGGAAACCAAATTGAGAGGGGCAGAGTATCTTGTGTTTGTCTAGATAGTTGGAGAGTTGGGAGTTGACTAGTCTCTCCATGAGTTTAATGATAAATGGCAGGTTGGAGATGGGATGGAAGTTCGAGGGATCTTCTGGAACGAGGTTAGGTTTCTTCAGTAGAGGTTTAAGGGTGGCAAGTTTCAGTGAGTCAGGGACTATTCCTTGAGACAGGGAACAGTTTATAATTTCAGCCAGGGACTTGGAAATGGTGTTTGGAATGGAAAGCAATAATTTTGTTGGGATGGGGTCGGAGAGATGGGAGGAGGGTTTCATGTTCTTGAGAATGGATTAGATTTCTAGGGAAGAAGTGATTTTGAAGGAATCGAAGTTGGCTCTCAGGTTGATGGAGGTGGTGTAAGGGGGTGGGGATGAGATGTTAAAGGAGAAGAGAGGGGCTAAGAGGTTGGAGATTTTTTCTAGAAGAAGGTAGTGAGTTCATTGGACTTTGTCTGGGCTTGGTCATTGGGGATGGCGGGAGGGGAGGATTTTGTAAGATCTGCAACGTATGAGAACAGGGCCTTCGCATCATAGAGAAAGTTGTGGATTTTGCGAGCGTAGAATTCTCTCTTTGCTCGGAGTATGGTGGTCCTGTAGCTGTGAAAGGAGGATTTATGTTCTTTTTGTCTAAGCTCTTGTTTTAGTTTCTTTAGTTCGGGCGTGAACCAGGGTTTTTTGTTCTTAAGGGCAGGGTTTATTTATTTAGCTGTCAAGGGGCATATTTTGTTGGCTATCGAGTATGTAATGTTGAACCAAGAGGAGAGGGCTGAGTCAGCGTTAGAGAGGTCCAGATTGTGTAGTTCACTAGAGAGGTGGGAAATGAGATCGTCCATGGAGCAGGGTTTCCTAAAGTTGATGGTGGCCTTAGGGAGGGGGAGGGTCAGTTTTTCTTTTACCGTGAGCTTAGTGGTGATCATCGAATGGTCATACCAGGGGACTGGGGTGCAGGTGGGAGTAGTGGTGTGAGAGAGGCATGAATTTATGAAGATGAGATCTAAGGTATGGCCAGCTTTATGGGTAGGGCTGTTAATAATTTGCTTAAATCCCATGGCCTTAAAGGAAGCTAGCATTGCTTCACAGTTGGGGGGGGTAATGGAATCGAGTCAACATGGAGGTTGAAGTCCCCCATGATAATAGCAGGGGAGTCTGTGTTAATGTGTTTGGCTATGAATTCTATTAGGGGGAGGCATCTGTGTCTAGTAGCCCTGGGGGGGGGGGGAGTAGATTAGACAGATTTGTAGTTGATTGGAGTTGAAGAGGCTACTTTCTAGTTTAGAGGTGGTCTTCATGTTATGACTACCGGCCGCGGCAAGCCGCAACCAGGACCTACCACTTGCCCCAGGGCCCAGACGGACCGTCAGCGCTGAGGCGGACTTCGAGAGTTCCTTCAGTGGCAGCAGCTGCTGCTGCCCCAAGATGGCCGCTGCGTTCCTCCCCGCATGGCTAAGCTCCGCCCCTGACGTCTGCTAGGGCCGCGCGGGCGGCTATGGCTTGTAATTTAAAGAAACACTCACAGGAAGTGGGCTGGTCCCTTCCTGCTGCATCCAATTTGGCTGGAGACTATTTAAGGCAAGGTCTGTACCCTCAGATCTTGCCTTGACTTCTTGGCTCCTGAGTTTGTTCTTGTTCCTGGTTCCTGATTGGTTTCCCTGTGCTTGATTCCTGGACCGGCTGATGTTTCTCCTGGCTATCGATCCATGGCTTGGCGATGATACTCTCTGGCTCTCGACCTCTGGACTGGCTGCGGACATCTCTGGCTCTCGACCCCTGGACTGGCTGCGGATATCTCTGGCTCTCGACTCCTGGACTGGACTTCTGAGGGATCCTCGGGGTTGGCTCTTCGACCCGCTGAAGGCGTCAGCTACTGTTTTCTCGACCTGCTGGAGGCGCCAGCATCTGGACTCATGACCAGCAGGAGGCGCCTGCATCCAGATCTTCTTCAGTCCTACCTGCAATCCCGAGGATAGGCCTCGCCTACCGACTGTGGCCTAATCGGACATCGCCGGACCAAGGGTCCACACCTCTGATCATAACACTTAATGCACAGATTATTGCATCGGCCTGAGAGTTAGGGATGTATGTAAGAGAATCAGAGACTCTGAGGGTATTGCAGTGTGTGTATGAAACAATTCAAGGCTCTGAGTAAATCAGAGGCTAAGAGAATCAAGGAGTCATAGAAACATAGCAACATAACAACATAGAAATGACGGCAGAAAAGGAACAAATGGTCCATCCAGACTGCTCAACAAGCTTATGGTAGCACCAGCCATGACATACAGGTCTCCCACATAAAGGTATCATTGAGAGGGGGGGGAGGGGGGCAACTGCCATCCCAAAAAAGTTACCCCCATACTTAGTTTCCCAAACCGTTAAAGTCAGGGCCCTTGTTGGTTCCTGTCTGAATCCAATTCCCCGTTATCTCTTGCCATTTAAAGCAGAGAGCAATGTTGGAGTTATATCACAAGTACACGGCTTATTGATTAAGGGTAGTAACAGCCACATCAACAAGTTACGCTCATGCTTATTTGTTTTCCCAAACCGTAGAATTCATATCCTTGTTGATTTATGTCCGAAACTAATTCCCCTTCCCCTTTTTTCCCCCTGCCATTAAAGCAGGGAACAATAGTGAGTTGCATCAACAGTATGAAGGCTTGATGAGTAAGGGTAGTAACTGCCCCACCAGCAAGTTACCCCCATGTGCTTTTTTCCTCATTACCATCTTCTAGCCTTTAGGGATCCAAAGTGTTTATCCCATGCTCCTTTGAAATCTTCCACTGTTTTTATCTTCACCACCTTCTCTGGAACGACATTCCAGGCATCCACCACCCTCTCTATGTGAAGAAATATTTCCTGACACTGGTTCTGAGTCGTCCTACCTGGCGTTTCTTTTCGTGACCCCTAGTTCTCCTGATTTCTTACCAGTGGAGAAGGATTGTCAAATGTGCATCATTAAAACCTTTCAGTTATCTGAAGGTCTGTATCATATCTCCCCTGTACCTCCTCTCCTCCAGAGTATACATATTTAGGTCCTTCAACCTCTCCTCATAAGTCTTTTAATGGAGATCCCCCACCATTTTTGTTGCCCTTCTCTGGACTTCCATCCTGTCTCTGTCCCTTTTAAGATACAGTTTCCTGAATTGAACACAATACGCCAAGTCAGGTCTCACCAAGGAAATGTAAAAGGGAATTATCACCTCCATTTTCTTACCGGTCATTCCTCTCTCTATGCAGCCCAGCATTCTTCTGGCTTTAGCTATCGCCTTGTCACATTTATTTATTTATTTATTTAATATATATATTTCTATATCGGACTTCACGAATAGAATTCACATCAGGCCGGTTTACATGGAACTTAGGGGAAAAAAACAAGAGTAACCAAAAAACAAGAAGGCTGAATCAAGCAAAGTTACATAAAACAAGGGCATAGAACTTGGGGGCTAAAGTAGCCAGGAAGAAAGGTAGAGTGGAAATTAGCTTCACTGTCTTCAGATCATTATACACTATCACCCAAAGGTCCCTCTTTTGCTCCATGCACAAAAGCTCTTCATCTCCCAAGTACAGCTCTTTTGGTTTACGACATCCCTGATGAATTAGTCTGCACTTCTTGACATCAAATCCCAGCTGCCATATCTGCAACCACTGTTCAAGTTTCTTTGAATCTCGTCTCATTCTCTCTACTCCATCTGGTGTGTCCACTCTTTTGCAGATCTTAGTTTCATCCGCAAAAAAAGACAAAATTTACCTTCCATCCCTTCTGCAATGTCGCTCACAAAGATGTTGAACAGGACCGGTCCCAACACCGATCCTTGGGGCACTCCACTTAACACTGGTCTCTCTTCAGAGTAAGTTCCATTTACCATCACACGCTGTCTTCTATCCATCAACCAGTTTGTAATCCACACCACCACTTTGGCACTCACTCCCAAGCTTCTTGTTTTATTCACAAGCCTCCTATGTGGGACCGTATTAAAAGCATTGGTGAAATCCAAGCAAATCAAATTGAGCGCTCTTCCTCAATCCAATTCTCTAGTCACCCAATAAACAAAAAATCAGTCACATTTGTCTGACAGGATCTTCCTCGGTGAATGCATGCTGCCTTGAGTCCAGCATCCTCCTGACTGTAGCTGGTTCACTATCCTTCCCTTCAGCAATGTCTCAATTACTTTTCCCATCATCAAGGTGAGGCTAACTGGCCTGTAGTTTCCAGCATCCTCTCTGTTCTCACTCTTGTGAAGCGGGACCACCACCGCTCTTCTCCAATCACTCAGCACCATTCCCGTTTCCAGGCATCTATTGAACAGGTCATGCATTGGACCCACCAGTTCATATCTGAGCTCCCTGGGATGAACCTCATCAGGCCCCATGGCTTTGTCCACTTTCAATTTTCCTAGCTCTTCCCATACATTCTCTTCTGTAAATGGAGTTTCATTTATTCCTCCCCCTTCCAATGTCTTGTTAACTAGTGACAGTCCTTCTCCAGGGTCTTCTGAAGTATTTATTTAATATTTCAGCTTTTTCTTCATTTCTCTCCACACATTGATCCTTTTCACCTTTCAATTTCAGAGGCTTTGTGTTAGAGAGCACAAAGTCCAGTTACCTGATTGTACTTCGCTGATGTGATCATTTCATGTTGTTATTATTTGTATGGAGGGAAGCTTCATGCTATATAGTTAGTATGTGTTGCCAATCCCAGGCATCCTGAGCCCTTTGCTAGGACATCCCTGGGGACTACCTAAGGACCTTCTCTGACAAATGTGCCAGGATTGGGGACCTTCCCACCCCCTAGGTACCATGTCCATGGGAGTCCTGTATAGTGAAAGGAGCAGGAGGATGCCTATTCACCTCCTGTGCCACTGACATCCCTTTAAGAATGGTGCCAGATGCCCTGAAACCAGTACTGGTGTGACATCAAAACGATACCAGCCCTGAGACTGTTCCATAATGATGTCAAATGACACATATCTCAGGGCAATCAGGCATTATTTTGAAGTGAAGAAGGTGACTGTGCATCCCTTGTGCCTCTTTCACTATCCAGGACCCCCACAGAAGGGGTAAGCCCTCAACTCCAGCAACGTTTTGGAAGTGGGTGGGAGATGGGTCAGAAGGAAACCCTGTTTTGAGGTGGGGGAGATTGTCTGTTTTGTGTGTGTGTGTATGCATGTTTATTTTGGTTCAGCAAACAAACCAAACTAAAATGAACCGAAACCTGAATCCCCCCATCCCTACTGAATAGTCGATAACTCTTAGAATAGCAAACATGGATAATCCATGTTTATATGCCCATTGCTGATGATTGCAAATCTATTCTATGAAATTGGGTTTTTTTTTTGTTTATTTATATCAAATATATAAAAACTAAATAGGTATTGTTTATTGCTTTCTTGCTGATCCATATTCCTTCATAATTCCAGGAATATATGAGCTCAGATGCAGAAACAAAGACTCCCCCCCCCCCCCCCCCCCCAAGCTTCAGGGTTTAACTTTTTGGAGCGGGGCACACCCTGTTCCTCTACTTCAGCTTCCCTAACCAAGTGAGTCACCTGGGAACATTTGACTCATCAAATTATTATGAACGGAGGGGAGGGGCATAAACATCTCTCCTCCCCCTCTCCTGACCGCAGGCCTCAGCCTCTTTTCCTCCAGCTGGCAGGAGGGTATTGGAATTTCATTTCAGGTCTGTCTCCTCTGCTCGCCAGCTTTAGTCTGGCAGTTTGCATGTGTGGTTGCCAGCAAGTACAGGAAGACAAGGGGACCCCCACACGGTTCAAACTGCCGGACTCATTCCAGCAGGTAGAGCTCTGGCAGACGCCGGGGTGCATACAACCGTTTTCTTCTTTCCAGCCAGAGGGAGGAGGGAAAGAGGATGATGGGCATATCAGAGGAGGAAGCAGCTCATAGAGATAGGAGGAGGAGGACATGGGTTCAAAACTGGGGTGGGGGGAGGCAATGTTCACCTAAGCCCAATCATCACCTGTCTTACCTTGTGTTAAGCAGACCCTGCAGTCTTACAAGGGAAAGGAGGATGTGCAAAAGAGGATCCATAGTATTATCATTTCACCCGGTCCCAAGGTTATTTATTTAAGTACAATAAGTTTTATTGAGTATATGAAAGTAGCAGAAATAAAAATCAGAACAAAATACTTCGTACATTAAAAAAAAAAACAAATCATGTAGGTGAAAACAAACAGATTGGCTCCTGGATTTTTCAAATACCATGTACATGACCTTGATTTTCAGCATTAAAAGCTTCATATTTATAAATCATAATAACATTATTCCACCAAAAGCAATAATCAATGTATTTGCCTCCCTTCCAGTCACTTAGAATAACCCTATGCGCCAAGGATAACAAAATATCTATTAAAATTTCGGAAGCTTAAGGTAGTTAGACCACATATAAGCCGATTTAAATATAATTAAACGAAAAGAAATATCAAGCTCCAAGTTTAATAAAATTTGCTCCCAGACTTTCTGCCAGTATAAAAACTCCCTAAAGCAAATCTGTTCAAGGGCACCTTTTGATATATTACAAAACATATGTTATAGTGTTCACTATCAATTGCCTATAGCTTAGCAGTAGTCCAAACAGCTTTGTGAATTAAGAAATATGACTAAAATATTTGTAGCAGAAACTGCTATATTGGATTTAACTCCAAAAAAGGACAATTGGGTATCCATAGGGTCAACATCCGTATCATGTTCCATGGTCGTTGGCAATCCTAGAAAAAAAAGGTTTGGCTTTAGAATGCAAAAAAGTTATAAAATCATGAAGCAGTGTGTCTCAGATACATTCTTCACATGTATCTAACATACTGAGAGAGCCTTAGTTCAAAGGAAGGGAAACAGAAAATGATTTAATATCATGCTTAAGTTGTACATATTTAAAGAAATGAGAACAAGGCAATTTGGCATAGCATAGCTGCAAATAAAACAGAATTTAAAGGATCAATAGTATCAGTCTCCAACTTATGCCTCTGAGGCTCTGAAGCAGGGTGAGTGTTGATGACCCGCTGACAGCCTTGTCTCCTAAGAAACAGAGTGGTAGGAATAAGGAAAAAAAAAAAAAAAAGAAACCATTTCCCCCTCTCTCCTTATCTAATTTTAGTTATTAAAAGAGGTTTGAGAAGGTTTAGAGTTTCATAAAAATATTTGAGATTAGATGGTCTGGAAAGGATAACGAGAGTCGTTACACGGGGAGGGTAATTTTATGACAGACCGTATTTGGCTGAAGTCCGCATGTAGAAAGTTTTTGCGGACTTCAGCACCAAATTTCAAAGCGAGCTTAATGCACATAAGCCCGTTTGGAAAATTAGCAGGTGTATGCAGAACCCAGCATGGCTTATGCACACTCATTTACAGTACACCTACATGGGAGCAGATGTAAATGTGTATACATACATTTTTGTGCATACTTACAAACATCAAAAGTATGTATGTAAATGGTTTCTCCACTCCCGGGAGAACCTCTTTTAAGTACATGTAAAAGTTCCCTCCAAATAGCTTTCCAAAGTACTTTTACACACACAACCCCTAGCCCCATTTATGTATATAAAAATATATTTTATGTGCATACAGGCTTTTGAAATTCAGACCCATAATGTATTTAAATGATGAAATACCACAGTCAGATAATTTTAACATTTTTTAAAAAGGACTTATAATCTTCAAAAATAGGTTGTACCAAAACTGATAGGATGAGATATTATGTCACTTTAGATCCATATATTTATCAAAGGTCCTAAGTGCCATATGAGTATCATATATAATAGATCATTCTTGCAGTTTTGGAGGGTACAGCATATCTAAAAATAAAACAGAACTTAAAGGATCAATAGCATCAATCTCCAACTTATGTCACCGAGGCTCTGAAGCAGGATGAGTGTTGATGCTGACAGTTTGTCTCCTAGAAAACAGTGATAAATAAAAGAAGAAAAATAGGAATCTATTCCCCCCTCTCTCCTTATCTAATTTTAGTTATTTAAAGAGATTTGGGAAGGTTTAGAGTTCCATAAAATACAGTCACTGGATGGTCTACCCTCTTATAAAACTCTAGGAAGAAACACTGGTAGCATATTCAAAATTTAATTGATAAGAGGGGCAATAACCATCCTGAAGGTCTCAGCTCTCTCTCACATCAAGTATTTTTTTGAGGTGTTTTTCTCACATGCACTGACAGTTCATTGAAAAAGTTGCTTATGATGCCAAAGTATCAGACAGCAGGTCACTCAAGAGTTATTTGCTGACCAGCACGTACAAATACTTGAAATACCAAAGAATCAACAGCAATATGCACCGTGTGTTATGAATTTTTTTTGTCTCATTCAAAAAGACCTCATAAAAAAGACCTCATAAAAAATCCACAAAACATCTTGAACTATCGCAAACAACAATGGACTTAATGCTGCCATTGAATGGTATTCTGTTCTTTAGTAACACATATGGCAACTAATGACATTGCCATTTGCCTATATGTGGTACCTGTCCATTGGTCATTTATCCCTTTAAAAATGGCGCTTGTGCGGCCCCTCTGGCAGAGGAAACAAATTGCTGGTTCAGAATATGCCGCTGCTACTTTTACACGTTAGTATCCGAGTGTGTCTGTTTGACTTGTTGCAATTTCTCTGATATATTTTTCTAACAAATGTTTGCATTTACAGACGTAATTGGCCCCTTGAAGATGGCAGGCAGATGCTGAAATTCAGTCCGTGTCGGGCTGATACCACTCGAGCCTCTCCGATTAAGTTTTCAGGCATTCCTCCATTGATTTCAAAGGTAAGTTATTCAAGATTTTTTGATAATTCATGTCATGCACAAGAAGTAGATGCCACAAGATAGTCCTTTTCAACGTTTAATCAAGGAGACGAATCGCTACGAGAAATGCGCGATTGACATAAATATACATTTGATCTTTTTTGGACCACCATCTGAATACTGCTCTGTGACCAACAAGCCCCTGAGGCAGCCACCATTGGTGGCGAAACTCGGCCAGAGTCGGGCATGTTTATAAGAATTTTACGTCTCCTTGATTAAACGTTGAAAAGGACTATCTTGTGGCATCCATTTCTTTGTTTTTTTCCTCACAGCTGTACTGGATCGCCTACCCTGCTGTTTTTTATGCACAAGAAGTAAACATTATGAATAACGAAAAAGTAAATACAGCATGACATATCATTTTGGGTAATCACACTGACTTTTATGACACTGAGCATATCAAATATCATACAAAAAAGACCTATGATTTTACCATTGGTATACGTAACCTTTGCTAACTAGCATGGACAAGTGTGCCTTTTTATGAGGTCTTTTTGAATGAGACAAAGAAAATTTGTAACACACGGTGTATATTGCTGTTGATTCTTTGGGATTCTAGCTTATTCACGTGCCAATTGTTCATCTGGCTATTACCCTCCTCCAAATAATTTCTGAGAGAATAGTAATATCTCAAATACTTGAAATACCAGGGTTTGACATCCCAAGTCAGGAAGTAGAAGTTTGAGTCAGATATGGAGCCCACAGACCCAATCAGAGAGTCACCAGCCGCACAACTCTTTTCCTGTGTTCAACTAAAGCATAGCTCTGTGCCCAACATGTTAACTATGATAAAACTCAAAGGGGCAGATTTTCAAAGCCCTACGTGCATAAATCCAAGAGGATTTACGAGCGTAGGGGGGTTACGCGCGCCGGGCCTATTTTCAAAAGGCCTGGTGGCATGCGTAAAGCCCTGGGACACGCGTATGTCCCAGGGATTTTCTGATTGGGCAGGATGGGGGCAAGGTAAATGGTCCGTGGGAGTGGCTGGGCGGTCCAGGGGCGGTCTGGGAGGCGTGGCCGAGGACTCCAGCACAAAGGCCCTTTGCTGCTGTGCCAGGGGATTGCATGCCAGCAATTGGCCGGCGCGTGCAAGTTACACCTGCCTCTGGCAGGCATAACTTTCACAACAAAGATACGGGGGGGGGGTATTATTTTCGGGCTGGGGAGTGGGACAAGTAGGGGAAGGGAGGGGAAGGTGGGAAGGGAACGGAAAGTTCCCTCCGAGGCCGATCCAATTTCAGAGCGGCCTCAGAGGAAACAGAGAAAGCCAGCTGGTCTCCCCGAGGGCTCGGCACGTGCAAGGTACACTAGTGTGCACCCCCTTGTGCGCGCCGACCCCTGATTTTATAACATGTGCGCGGCTGTGCACGCATGTTATAAAATTGGGCGTACATTTGTGCACACTGCGTTGCGCGCACAAATGTAGGCCGTGCACGTAACTTTTAAAATCTGCCCCAAAGTAAATTTATTTTATGACAGATAAAAAACTCTTCCTTCTCAGAATTTTCAGCTTTATTTATTATATATTCAAATAGTGGAGATAAGATGATATGTGACACTGAAGGCTTAGAAACAGTGTGAGAGAAAAAAATTAATTCTTATAGATAATTTAAAATACTTTGGCTGTGTCTTAAACCAATTTGATCAAAAGCAAAGAATAATTGTTTTGCATTTTACCAGTGCATATAGTGTTACCATACATTAATATAATTTATGATAAAATAATTACATAGTTGGTTATATGGAATGAAGAAATGAGTTCTATCAAGTCTAGTGTTCTAATTGCCTTTGAACTATGGAGTCAAAGTTTTTGGCTTAAATCAGCAAATACAGTAAAAATGAGTTTTTAACTATTTTTTTCAATAAAAAGTATATTTGGCATCTATCCACTGTGTTTTAAACTTTCAAAAAGATATTAAGAATTTCCTGAATAAAGATATTCATCCTGCACAACAGGCAGAGCCAGCCTATACTCTCCATTATAGGGATCACCCTATTCTTGTTACTGCCCACAAATGTCATTTCACACACAAAGATCCTAGAGATCTGCATGAGAACATTTTTGGATTGGTCGTTAATTCATTTTATTTGCCTCATTAATTTGATTTGTTCATGTCAAACAAAAAAAATGTTTGTCTCATTGGTTCTTTTGTTTTCCATTAAAGTCAATGGGGAAAGCATTGCATCCTATTTTGGGCTCAAAAATCATGGTTTTCTATTCATGTTTAGTGTAACTTGCAGACAGACATCAACAGCAGAAGGAAGAGCACTCCAAGATACCAAGACTGGAGCAAAGTGACACCAAGAGTAGCATGAATAGCCCAAGGCACTGTGACAGGGCAAAGTAGTCTAAATAGTAGGGATGTGAATCGGGCTTCGGACGATTGAAAATATCGGACGATATTTTCAAAATCGTCAGAAATCGGGGGCTCCCGATAAGAGAACCCCACAATTTTGTTCTTTGGGTTCTTTTATCGTTTTGGGGGAGGGCGGGAAAAACGGCACACCAAAACAATCCATAAACCCACCCCGACCCTTTAAAACTGTTCCCTTAGCTTCCCCCACCCCCCCCCTGAACCCCCCAAAAACATTTTACAGGTACCTGGTGGTCCAGTGGGGGTCCCGGGAGCGATCTCCCACTCCCAGGCCTTCGGCGCCGGCCATCCAGTGCTCCCTCCATGTGACAAGGGGCCAGCCAATGGCATGGATACCCTGTTACATGGTAAGGGCAAAGGCCATCGGCGCCATTTTGATTAGTGGCAGCCAACAGCCTGAGAGCGGGAGATCGCTCCCGGGACCCCCATTGGACCACCAGGCACCTGTAAAATGTTTTTTGGGGGGTTGGGAGGGTGGGGGAAGCAAAGGGATTAGTTTTAAAGGGTCGGGGTGGGTTTAGGGGTTATTTTTGTGTGCCATTTTTCCCGCCCTCCCCCAAAACGATAAGAGAACCCCCACGATCAATATCGTGGGGTTTTCCTATCGTTTCGGGGGAGCACCCGATTTCTGACGATTTTGAAAATATCGACGATATTTTCAATTGTCCGAAGCCCAATTCATGTCCCTAATAAAAACAACAACCATTACAAAACTATTCTTTTGTAACCCCCTTTTTTTGGATGTGGTGATTCCCTCAAGGCACACATCTAATGTATAACCTTTCGGGCTGCTCTAGCTAGATGACTCCATCCCAAGCTCAACTCTAGGGATGTGCAGCAGGGACGGATTCGTCCCATTCAGTATTCGGATTCATCGGGACCCAAATCCATTGCATCCATTCTTGGGGGACCCTGATCCGTTCATTAGTTACATATGTGTCCATTTCCCCCAAAAAAACCCATCCCAACCCTTTAAATTTAATTTACTACAACCCCCGACCCTCCTGACCCTCCCAAAACTTGCCAAAAGTCCCTGGTGGTCCAGCGGGGGTCCTGGAGTGATCTCCTGCACTCGGGATTTCGTCTGCCAGTATTCAAAATGGCGCCGATAGCTTTTGCCCTCACAATGTCACCGGGGCTACCGGTGCCATTGGTCATCCCCTGTCACATGGTAGAAGCAATGGACAGCCGGCAAGTCTTGGGGGTGAGCCATCTCCTGCACTCGGTCCATCAGCTGCCAGTATTCAAAATGGCACCGATAGCCTTTGCCCTTACTATGTCACAGGGGCTATCGGTGCCATTTTGAAAACCAGCAGCCTACGGCCCGAGTGCAGGAGATCGCTCCAGGACCCCTGCTGGACCTTTTGGCAAGTCTTGGGGGGGTCAGGAGGGTGGGGGTTTATTCGTTAGTGATACGTTGTATTCGTGGGGGTTCGCCATACGTTTCGTAACCCCCACGAATACAAAGAATATGGCATAATCTTTGCGGATTGCAAATACGTTGCAAACAAATGCACACCCCTACTCAACTCTTGATCTCTGGAGAGGATTCTTTTTACAGTGGGAGACTCTTGTCTACGGGCCAAATAGTGTTCTGTGATTCTCTGTGTATATAAGCTTGTAACTTTGGGATCCCCAGAATGGCGATGCTGTGAAAGGACAGGCAGGGCCAGAAACTGGGTGCTAAACTATAATTTACTGTTGCATCCGTCTGTGCTAGATGGCTTTGCCCCATTTGCCTCACCTTGTTCACGGCTCCTCCCACATCCCTAGGGAAAATGGGTGCCAGATTGACCCAGGTTTTATACCAAACTAGGCTATTCCCCCACCAATCAGAATTCTTAAAATTCTTAAATGGAAATCCATGTTCAAACCCTTAACAGGTTACACCATTGCAATAAACTCAATGCAATCCACAGCTCTGAACTATGCTTGATGTCATCCTGTGGCCACCCAGCAGTGCTGCATGCCCAATCAGTATTTCCCCTAGAACTTCAAGGATACCCCAGGGTCACCCCCACCTAAAAATACCTTGAAATATTAACTTGTGAACGGGGATACAACCAGTGATCCCGTCATATACTTGAATGTTTTTGGTGAAGCTCTTTTTTTTTTTTTTTTTTTTTTTACAAATGTGTGCTGCAAAATTGATTTTTGCAGCACACATTTGTAAAAATCCACAGACTGTGGATTGAAAAAAATGCTCAGACAATAGGGGTAAGTGCTACCTGACATTTAATGGAGGAAGAGGCTGGAGGTTCAGATGATCAGCTTTGGCAACTGACTTCTGTTTAACACTTTCCTGCTGCTGTTGCTGCTACTACTTATTCTTTGACTGACAGATGGGGGGAGGAGGGTCGTGGGCTACTACTGGTGCCCTCCGCAGAAGCCAGTGGTAACAGGTTTTCTCTTTTTATATGATGCAGCTTGCCACTGTTTGTAATATGTCCCAATACCTTTCCAATACTGATTGACTTAAAACAGTGATTGCACTCTGCAAAATGCAGTTCCTCTTTAGCTCTGATGTATCTTTATACCACAGATTTCTTCCAGGACTTCCTTTCCATCTCTGTAGGCTTGGGTGCTTCTGCTTGAGCTGTGGTTGACAATGCACTGAGAGGCAAAAGACCAGGGGCATCTCTCAAGACCTCCACTACCTCCTATTCTTGGAGGGGAGTGCTCTTTGCCATGGCAGTATCACTTTCTGCCTCTTCTACCTCATCATTAGAAGATAGCATGTTAGAAACTAAACTCCCCAACTTCTCTTTAGCTATTAGAAGTTCTATACCCTCTGTCGGAGAAGCCCTTCAATCATTCATCTGAATCAGTTCTTTCTTGCAGAAGCTGCTGTAGACATTCCACAGAAGGAAACAGGAGGAGCACTGTGCTGCTTTTGGCTGTTCCTTTCCTATTATCTTTGCCCTTGCCTTTGTCCATTCACTGTCAATACCTCAATCCACTGACTCTGCTTTCTCCTTCCCCTGCACCATAGAAATAGTGGAAGCAGGTAGCACATGCTCTTCCAATCTCAACTACTTCTTTTCTGAATTTGCCTGGGCCTGTAGCTTCTCCTTGCTATAAAAATCTCTCATGAGCTTTGGTGAGAGAGCCCTGGTGTTCTTTTCACTACTAGTGCTACCAGAAGAAGGTGGTGCCACTGCCTTACTAGAAGCAGGCAAAGTTTTTCCTCTGTCTTTCCTATTATTGCTAGAACTAGTGTATCTACCTTGTGATCTCATTCCCTGTGGAATGATGGAATTCAATTTCATGCAGTCACCACACATGACAAGGAAAGGGGGCTTTACTTTTTATAATATGTATGTAGTGTGTATTCTTCATACTTGGTACTCACACACACACCAGTATGGAGACTGTGGATTGAAAAAAATGCTCAGACAATAGGGGTATACAAAAGTGTACATTTTATTTCATTTTTCATTTCATTTTTGGGGTGTTTTCCATACAAATTTCATTTCATTTAATATTTAGTTTGTTTATTTAGTTTGTAAAAAAATGAAATAAACATTAAAAAAAATAAACAGGGATTTCCGAGGCTTCCCATCCCCACCGCCCATCCCTTCCATGCTAAAAAATGCCGGGAGCAGAATCCTCCCCAGCCCCCACTTACCTGGTCTGCGAGAGATCCAATGACAAGACATAGCCAGGCTGAAGCATCGGCCTTGCATAGGCTGAGGCTACAGTACATCTGTGCAACCTTGACCCAGGCCCTACACAAGGCCAAGACTTGGAGGCCTGGTCCTGTTGCCGGAGCCTAGACCAAGGACAGGTACAGACCTGATGCCGGGGCCTGTTCTGGAGGCTGGGTCCTGAAGCCTGGGACTTGGCCTAGGTTAAGGCTAGGGCTCAGGCCTGACACCATGTCCCAGCCTGGAGGCCAGGTCCCGATGCCTGGCCCTCAGCCTAGACCAAGGCTCAGGTCTAAGCCCAATTCCAGAAGACAGTCCAGAGGCCAGGTCCCAATGTTGGGAACAGGCCTGGACCCATAACCTAGGCCTCAGCCTAAGCCCTGGCCCAACGGCCCATGACTAGGCGAAGCCTTGGCTTCAGGCCTATGCCAAGGCACTGGTGTCATGCAGAGGTGTAGGCCAGGACCCCTGCTTTGTGTCTCAGCCTATTCCTACATGAGGTCCTGGCTTCAGGCCTAGGCCTAAGCCTGATGAGTGACCTTTTTCCCCATTTTCAAAACAGAGCAAAATTCCAACAAATTTTTATCACAATTTAAATTGTTCCCTTTTGAAAATGACACAAAATGAAATAGAAAATGTCATCTCATTTCCTCTTTTGCTTCTTTTGAATGTACATCCCTATCAAACAATAGACAGGCAAAGAGTCAGAGACTGTTGTAAACACACCTATACACTTTTGAGTAAATTTTCAAAGGGGTTCTGCATGTAAAATTAGCATATAAGCACATGAAAAGCTTGTAGTTGCATACATGCTATTTTCTAAACATCAAATGTATATGTATATTTTTGGTTTTCCACGTAGATTTAGCTGCATTAGAAAAGAGAGGTTTATGGGGCATTCCAGTGCAGGGCCAAGGGGTACATGCAGAAGTTGCTATTTAATAAGAGATTTATGCCAATATAGGCAATTTGTTCATGCAGTTTTACACCTGCTAATTAATTGATACAATTGATATCAGACTTGTCTGTTGTCTGCTATTTTTAGGTGGGAGGTCTGGGAGATCTGTTGGTAATTCAGGGTGAAGTACTAGGAGGGTCTCAGTGAACTGGCAGAGGTATCAGCAAACTGATGGTTTCAAGCTCTGTGCATTTTAAAAAATATACCTACTTCTGTGAATGAATCAGGGTTTTACACGTTATTGTTTTAATGCAGAAAATATATGCATGTATGTTTGTAAAATAGAGAGAATAAATGCTTCCATTGCTTTGCAAAATAGTATAGTAGATGTTTGTGTGCCCATATCTATTATCTACATGCATATGGGGTCATACAAAGTTGCTTGAAAGTTATCTCTTTTGTTATTCCAAAACATGCCCTGCAGTTGCAGTGCTGTACCTACTAGTGCCTGCCTTAGTAATTTCCACAGACGACAATTTATGGAAAAAGAACACTCACACTGTAACTCCTTTCTCCATTGCAAAAAGCGAATCACAGCAAAACAAAAATTGAAATCAAGCTCACTCACGCTGCTGTTTCCCCTAGTCACTGAGTGTTTCAGAGAGGCAGACATACTGCCAGTGCTACTAGGGATCTTACAATAAATCAAATCTGTCTGCCTGCACACTAATATCTGTCCATCTGCAGTAGAGTGAAACAAGTTAAACCCCACTGCACACAGAGATTTCAAACTTTTCCTTCTGCCTGTTCACTATGAAACACACTTATAATTGTATATAACTGAATAGAACAGAGAAAAGACAAAATATTTTTCATCATACTAATAGTGTGTTACAAGAGGTCCTGACAGAGCTAGAGCCCACCTCAGTTTTAACTTGTGTGGTGGGGCAAAGGCCATTCAGTGCTATTTTGAAAATTGGCGCTGGCTGGGCTCAGGGCTAGGGGAAGCCCCAGACCATTCACTGAGCACCAATAATGTTTTTGAAGGTAAGGGGGGGAGGGGGTCAGCGGGGGTCAGGAGGTCTGGGGTAGGGGCACTAGCTCACCAGGGAATCTTTGGAAAGTTGAGAGGAAGAGATGGGCCTTACAGGGATGTACAGCTAATATAAAGAGGGGACCAGGGGTGGGGGACAGCTCTTGGAGGTGGGGGTTACATTAAGGAGGGGTAAGCTATTGAACTAAGGGGTAGGATTGCATGTGTAGGCGTTTGGCCTGAGGGGCATGGCATTGCCATGCACCAGATTTACTCTTTTTTTACTTCTTTTTTTGAGAGGCCATTTTGAAATGCAGTTCTGGAGTGGGTAGGGGAATGGTAAGACCCAGAGTGGCTTTATTTCCGCTTTGTGGGGGTGTCATGTTAAGCCATATGGCTTTTTAAAGCAATGGTGGCCCCGTGCATTGGAAACTACCATTGCACATTTTCAAGGCCCTTGCCATGTTCTTTTGTCTCATGGACTTTTTCTGTGAGACAAAACATGATGGCAATACTGCCACAATATTTTATCAGGGAGGGCAAAATATCGCAGGACTACACACACACACACACACACACACATACACACACACACACACACACAATATTAGGCCCCTTCCTTGATAAAATATCATGACTTAATGAATCTGGGTCCATTTGTGGAATTTTTATTCAGCTCTCACAGTTTGTAGTACATAACCTCTCTGTCCTGCAGCCCAAAGATAACATAGTGCTAGTTCAAAGCTACTTTCTCTTTCAGTTGAAAAAAGAGAAAGTCTATGTCAATCCATGCAGTTGCCAGCTAGTATAGGCAAGTTTAAAAAAATGCTTGAACTTGATTGGACCTACTTTCTGGCTTCTTCCATGCTCCTTCCTGCTCCTCTTCTGGTCAGACTAGGATCACTGTGATATCATCAGTTGTTTGCTTGTATTGAAAATAAAACTGTACATTTTTGCTTGCTCTATGGACTTTAATGGGATCTGAAAAATAATTCAAACATAACTTTTCTTGATTTTTGGAGACACTAGCCACATATATTCATTTTCAACAAGCTGAAAAAAATATGTTTGATTCTTTTCAGATTCCTAGTTCATTTTCTAATACAAGCACATCCCCAAGAGATGCACAATTTTTATTTCACCTCAAAGTCTGTTCAAAATAAATGTACTCCTGGTCCAAGGCAAGAAGAAATCTGGCCATCTTCCCTCACAAATGAATATATTCCATTGTTTCATACTGGATGAAAAAAACAATTCATTTCCTCCCATAGAAAACCCAGTCAATCACACACATTTGTTTCTATCCCATGACACTGTAATCTAAGCCAAAAATTGGCTCCAGAAAAGCAGACAAAAGTCCACTCTCAGTGTAGTTTTGTGCTGCTTTTAAAGATGAAGTTAATAAACATGTAAATAAAGGTGAACAGGTAGATGTAGTGTATTTAAATTTTCAGAAGGCATTTGACAAAGTTCCTCATGAGAGGATTCTAAGAAAACTAAAAAGTCATGGGATAGGAGGTAAAGTCCTGTTGTGGATGACAAATTGGTTAAAAGACAGGAAACACAGAGTAGGATCAAATGGTCAATTTTTCAGTGGAAAAGGGTAAACAGTGGAGTGCCTCAGGGATCTGTACTTGGACCGGTACTTTTCAATTTATATATACATTTTCTGGAAAGGAATATGACGAGTAAGGTAATCAAATTTGCAGATGATACAAAATTATTCGGAGTAGTTAAATCACAAGCAGATTGTGATAAATTCCAGGAAGAACTTGTGAGACTGGAAGATTGGGCATCCAAATGGCAGAAGAAATTTAATGTGGACAAGTGCAAGGTGTTGCATATAGGGAAAAATAACCCATGCTGTAGTTACACGATGTTAGGTTCCATATTAGGAGCTACCACCCAGGAAAGAGATCTAGGCATCATAGTGGACTGGATAATACATTGAAATTGTCGGCTCAGTGTGCTGCGGCAGTCAAAACAGCAAATATAATGTTAGGAATTATTAGGAAGGTAATGTGAATAAAATGGAAAATGGCATAATGCCTCTGTATCGCTCCATGGTGAGATCGCACCTTAAATACTGTGTACAATTCTGGTCGACACATCTCAAAAAAGATATAGTTGTGATAGAGAAGGTACAGAGAAGACCAGCCAAAATGATAAAGGGGATGGAACAATTCCCCAATGGGAAAAGACTGAAGAGGTTAGGCCTGTTCCACTTGGAGAAGAGATGGCTGAGGGGGGATATGATAGTGGTCTTTAAAATCATGAGAGGTCTTGACCGAGTAGATACAAATTGGTTATTTACACTTTCGGATAATAGAAGGACTAGGCAGCATTCCATGAAGTTAGCAAGTAGCACATTTAAGACTAATCGGAGAAAATTCTTTTTCACTTAACACACAATTAAGCTCTTGAATTTGTTGCCAGAGGATGTGGTTAGTGCAGTTAGTGTAGTTGGGTTCAAAAAGGTTTGGATAAGTTCTTGGAGGACAAGTCCTTTAACTGTTATTAATCAAGATGACTTAGGGAATAGCCACTGCTATTACTGGCATCAGTAGCATGGGATCTTCTTGGTGTTTGGGTACTTGCCAGGTTCTTGTGGCCTGGTTTGGCCTCTTTTGGAAACAGGATGCTGGGCTTGATGGACCCTTGGTCTGACCCAGCATGGCAATTTCTTATGTTTTTATGTCATAACACAGCACAGCTCCTGTCCCTTTCATATAGGCAATCACTATCCCTACCTTCTGCACAGTCATCTCCACATACTATCTACACATTTGCCCTCCTCATTTTCCTCCTTTTTCATAGCTTTCCTCACACTAATTTTCAGAAGTACACACTAACAGGGCCTAACTTCCATATAGCCACCACTCTCTTGCCTTCACACCAAACATCAGGATTGGGTTTCCACTAAGCAGAATAGGTAGATGTATAGAGGTGTAATGTGTACAGCTGTATGGAGGGTGCTTTGTGTCTTTACAGGATTGAGTCCTGAAAGATGAAATAGCAGCCACCAACAGAGAAGGTTGCCATAAATTACAGACAAACTTGGAGGGAGTCTCTCCCTTCTCCTCATGAAATGCAACTTTTGAGGGGTACATACAAGAAATAAAGGCATGCAAGATATAACTGTGCCTACTGGGTACTTACAAGAAATAAATCCAGCCCTGCTTAGCATACAGACACACACGACAACATTTACAATATCAAGGACAATGAAAGTAACAGAAGAAACTGCATACTTTATTTAAGCAAATCCAACACACACACACCCCCACAACCCCCCAACAAAAAAGTCTTAATACAGTTTTCACCCTTCCCATGGGTTGAGTGAGCAGCAGGACCCCAGTCTTAATGGAGGTCCAGCTGCTGAGAGGGATGTCCCTCAGATGCTAGCAGCTGCAGCATGTTCAGCCAAGGATGAAAAAATGGCAGTAAAGATGGGATGGTTCACAAACAAATCTGCAAACTGCAGGGGAAAAACAGAAAAAGAAGGCAGCACACAGCTCTATACTTCCACTAGGGAGACATCACTTCCAGTAGAGAGCAAACCACAAGGGAAAGCAAGGATGCAAGGGAGACAGTAACATTTAAGAGCATGACCAACCAAAGAAGAAAAATACATATTGAACAGGGAGATCATAAAATATTACTTAGAAAGCTAAGGACATGTAAGGTGACAGTCACAACTCTGGCAAGCCAGAAAGAGCCCCTGTTTTTACTGTTTAAAGCAGGGGTTCTCAATCCATTCCTTAAGACACACCTAGCCAGTCAGGTTTTCAGGATATCCACATGAATATGCATGAGATAGATTTGAATACAATAGAAAATGTGCATGCAGATTTATTTCATATATATTCATTGTGAATATCTTGAAATCTTGACTGCTTAGGAAAGTCATGGGTACTGGGGTTGAGAACCACTGGTTTAGAGACCAAGGTTCATGCACAAAGGGCCGGATTTTAAAAGGGTAACGAGCATAAGTTATGCGAGTAACCCTCTTAAAAGGCCCCTGCGCGCGCCGAGCCTATTTTGCATAGGCTCGGTGGCACGCGCAAGCCCCGGGACGCGGGTAAGTCCTGGGGCTTTGCAAAGGGGGCGTGTCGGGGGCGTGTCGGGTGGGCGGCACAAATTTCGGGCCGGGGAGGGAGGCGTGTCAGGGGCGTGACGCCGGCCCGGGGGCATGGTGGAGGCCTCCGGACCAGTCCCCGGGTCGGGTGATGGCGCGCCAGCAGCCCGCTGGTGCGCGCAGATTTACACCTGCCTCCGGCAGCCGTAAATCTGCCAACAAAGGTAGGGGGGGTTTAGATAGGGCCGGGGGGGTGGGTTAGGTAGGGGAAGGGAAGGGAAGGTGAGGGGAGGCAGAAGTAAAGTTCCCTCCGAGGCCGCTCCGATTTCAGAGGGGCCTCAGAGGGAACAGGCAGCGTGCGCCGGGCTCGGCGGGCGCAGGTTGCACAAATGTGCACCCCCTTGTGCGCACCGGCCCCCGGATTTTATAAGATACGCGCGGCTATGCGCATATCTTATAAAATCCAGCGTACTTTTGTTCGCTCCTGGTGCGCGAACAAAAGTACGCGCGTGCGTAAATTTATAAAATCTACCCCAAAATAAAGAAAGAAAACAATCACATAGCACCCTTACACAGGAACAACAGAGGATGTAACAGTCATAATGCAGAAGCTGAAACCAATGGAATGCCCCAAGAAACCCAGAGAACATAGTAGGTGCTATATCGGGCTTGCCCAAAAGAGAAAGACAACACATGATAAGATACACGCAGCCACACATACAGCAGACTCTGTGATGGACAATGATGTATGTATTAGGGGTGGGAAGAAGTAACATTTTTGTTTCATTTTTCATTTATTTTTTGGGGGTTTGGTTTTTTTCATGAATTTCATTTTGTCCAATGTTTATTGCATTTAATTAGTTAAAAAGAAACAAAAGAAAGAAAAACAAAAAGAAAGAAAAGAGGCCTCCTGAGCTCTCCCAAGCCCCACATCCATCCCTCCTTCTTGAATAAATGCTGGGGCCAGGATCCACCCTGGCCCCCACTTACCCAGTCCAGGGGGAATCCTTTGCTGATGCCTAGGTCCAGGCCTCGCGTAGGGTTTAGGCCGAGGTTGTAGCAACTAACCGTGGCTTAGGCTTTATGCAAGACCAAGGTCTGGACCTGATGCTGGGGCCTTGCCCTAGACTGGGGTATGGGCCCAGGCCTAATGCCGCAGCCTGGTCCAGAGACCGGGACCTGACACCAGGGCCTTGGCCCAAACTCAGGCCCTATGCCAGAACCCAACCCAGAAGCTGAGTCCTGACACTTGGGCTTCGGCCTAGGCCAGGGCCCAGGACTAGGCCTGCCATCACGACCCAGTCCAGAGAGGTGTCCGAATGCTGGGCCTCGACCTGGACACAAGCCTGAGGCTGGGGCTTAGCCTGGAGGTCGGGTTCCAATCCCAGGGCCTCAGCCAGGGTCAGGCCCACGTGTGGTGCCAAGGCCTTATAGGTCTTTCTTCTTCTTGTCTTCTTTCTTCTGTCTTCTTTGGTGAAATGACACCATCTGCTTGAGATATTCCAGAATTAATTACTCCTGGAGCTTCCTCCACAGTGGAGGGTGCCATTTTGAGATACGGCACTCTGGGCCTGGTCTTCAACGCTGGATCCATGGAGCAGGTATGTATTTTACATTTTTGGTGTCTCGGTGAAGGTTTAGGTCGCAGTCTATGCCTAGGAAAGGCCCTGGCCCCATCGTTGGTCTTGGGCCTATGCCAAGGCCCTTGTTTTGGGCCTCGCCCTATTCCCTAGACAAGGCCCCAGCTTCAGGCCTAGGCCTAAACCTAACGGATACATTTTGTTTTCAAAGCAACACCTGAAAACCAATTAAATTTTATTAGATTTTTAATCCTTTTACTTTGATTACAAAATGAAAACAAATAGGACATTTTGTCTAATTTTCTATTTCATTTCTCCAGAATTCCCATCCCTAATATGTATATTCCCTGTACAGGGAAATAGCAGCTGCATCATATCCCACAAATTCTTTAAACAACAAATGAAGAACCTGTGCCTTCTCAACCTCAGTCTCCCAGTTTCTGGGAAGCAAGGTATCCTGTACTGACCCCCTGGACCAGGAACAAGTAGTTGACTAGATACAAGTCAGTATGCAAAACATCAAAAAACATGGGGATACTCATTATTAATGAACAAAGCAAAATCATAATCTGGGTCCAAGACTCACTCTCACACTGGAATCAGCCACTGAGATCCATTGAATAGGTGCTTAGAACTTTAACTTTTCATATATATTGAAGACAAAATATCCCAGAGGAGGACTACATGTTGAGAATGTTTAGTGGACTCTTAGGCCGGCCTGATGGAGAGAATGGAAACCAGTCTCCGTACTAGAGTGTCAGGTCGGGAGGCGGATACTGGACGGGAAGATGGGAAGGATCTTCACCCTGGAAGCCTGCACTCCCCAGGAGGAGCCTGTAGGAGCCGGGCCGCTGGGACTTAGGCGAGGAGAGAAGATTACTTCACCCTGGAGACCTGATGTTCCCCCAGGAAGAGCCCATAGGAGTCCGGGCCGCTGGGACTTAGGCGAAAGAGCGAAATCCGAAGAGACAATCCGTGGTCAAGGCAGGCAGCAGTCAGAGGCGACGGGAGCAGGCAGAGGTCGGAACCGAAGAAGCAAACCAGGGCAGGCAGGAAGGCCTGGAACGAGAGCAAGGCTGGAACCAAAGGCAGATCCCATGAACCAGGACTGGAACTGAAATAAGAACTGGATACCAGAACCAAGAACCAAGGCTGGAACTGAAGCAGGCAACTGGAACAGGAACCAAGACTGGAACAACAGCAAGTGAGAATTCCTGAGGCACACAGCAACTAGGATCACCGAAGCAACCTTGTTGCAAGGCATTCAAATGGGGCAGACGCCGGCTTTAAGAATCTGCCGGCGTCTAATGTCAAGGAAGGAGGCGGGGCGCCCAAAGGCGAGAAAGGCCCTTTAAATTCTGGGCCTTCGCGCACGTGCCTAGGAAGGGAGGGGCTGGTCTCAGCAAGCCGACGGCGTCTCCCTCGTGGAGACGCCACCGAAAGATAGGCCGTGCCGGCCCGCCAGAACCGCCCCCGAAACCAGGAATGGGACCTGACGACCCGCCGCGAAGCCCCCCAGCCCGGAGGCTGTCGGAACGAGGTAAGGCCCCGGTCGCGAGTGCCGCGACCGGGACCCCAACACTACACTTCATTCCAATATTAGTGCAGGTAGATCTGTTGCACAAATGCAGGTAGATGGACATCAGAGATTAGCCTTCTAACATACTTCTCTGCTAACTCTCTTTTGGTTGAGGTTAAATATGCACCTTTTCAGTTTAGCTTATTCTGACTCCAAAGCTTCTATATTCCTCCTACCCTGTTGTCTAATGCCACATTTAATATGTGATTATTATATATGACATTTTTATTATATTTCTAAACTTTTGGTTTGTGATTTTTAAATTCTTTTGGCAGGACACCAGTTATAAAATTGAAAAATAAACCAAATAGAGAAGGAAAAAGAGAAAGAATCAAAGAAAGCAAGAAAACATTTCTAAACCACTGCATCTGTAGCCACTAGTTCTGAAGCACACTGACAAAATGCATTGGCAACAATAAATATGGTAATCAATTTAAATCTCTAAATAAAAGTATTTTCCCCTAGAATCCAACTACATCAGCCTGTCCCTCAGTTCCTTTTATCTCCCACAATGTACCAAGCTTCTTTTGAAGGTATTTAATGTGATAGCCCTGACAATTTCCCAATGGCAAAATTTATTTCCTGTCAGTCTTAGATGATTCTCCTTTGTTTTGTTGCTTTTGGGGTAATAATATCATTGACAATATCCCTGTAGAGTTCATTGAATTGTTTGTATAGTGTAATTAAATCTCTGCTCAATCAAAATGAACCGTGATCCATACATTAAAATTCAGCATGACATTACAAACATTTTAGCATGTAAGAAGTGTTTTTGCAGAATACAAAAACTAATCTGCAATATAAATATGTATGTAAACATTGTTTTCAAGAGATGGACATTTCAATGATCTGAATGTGAAAACATAACCAATGACTTGATTTTTGCTGCATCTGAGAGGAACATTGCCATATTGGCATAGTCCCCTGAAAATCTGAATCCATTTTGGTTCTTTCAATTGAGTCCCATTAAAGTCTACAGGGGAAATAGAGCAATGCATTTTTGGACAGAACAGAGCCAGTTGGAGATGGGACAAGGAAACAGGACCAATCATGTTTCTGCACTTGTCCAACCTCTCTATCCCAGCTGGCAGCTCTATGTGATGACTTCATCCTTTTTGTTTAGGTGAAAGTGAAAATAACGTCATTTTGAGCAGTCAACATTTTGTTCGGTCATTCCTCTGCTGGATTTCATAGAAAGAAGGCAGAAATTCTGAAGCTCATTGCTTCAAAACTTAGAGGGAAAAAAAAAAGATTAGACAAAGATTGTTTACAAGAGAAAACAAAGTATAGTATTAGTTAATCACTGACACTGTGCCTAGCTGTAGTTTGGAGTTCTGTCTAATATCTGGAGAAATTCTGTAATCTCTATGAGAGGGTTTCAGTGTGCAACACCAAGATAAGACTATCACTACAGCTGACTCTTTGCCAGTGGTTTCAGAAAGAATATAGACAGAGAGAAAATGTGTTTCTAGTGGTGTGTGCATCACAATGTCTTGGAGGCAGCCCCCTGCCTTCTCTGTGTAAAAGGGTCACAATATGTTGATTCTTGTGTGTGACTCTTGCACTAAGTTTGACTTATTTTCATTGAGGTGAATTTTAAAAGCCTGGCGCACACATCAATTAGGGGATGCGCATACAAGTTGGGCTTATGCACGCTGACCAAATTCTCAAAGCCCTGCTGTGTGCACATCTCATTTGAAACCAAAAAGGGGCATGGGCTGGCTGGGGCATGGATTGGACATTTTGGGGTGTGGCCAAGAGATGTGCATGTAAATACTTATACCTCCAGGTCCAGTGCAGTGTAACTTTACTTCTATTATGGAGGAGGTGTAAGTTTAAAAAAACAAAAAACAGCCATCTTTGAAGGGTTTAAAGGGTATGGTGTAACTTGGGGGAGAACAAGCTATTAAATCAGTAAGGTTTTGAGGACTGGGTGAACTCATGGAAGAACTGATGAAACTAGTCATGGCATGGACTTATTCCAGTTATAAATTACCCTGACGAGATAAACACCTGATTTATGTGGCTAGGCACGCACACACTTAAAATTACGCACACATGCATGTGAAGCCAGGCTATTTTATAGCATGTGCACACATGTGCATGCATGTAATAAAATGGCTCTGTCCCTGCACCAGTTTGAAAGTCTCCTTCCCTATGTAAATAGCCACTCAGCAAGCATTATCAGTTCACTCACTGTGCTCTGTTTGTGACAAAAGTGACTGACTTGTCTGATCTGTGTGTGTGTGTATCCACACTAAGATGTAAGTAGTGTAATGGGTATAGCACTTGTCAAGCTTTGTTTCACAGGTGAGTGACAAGCAGCTCAGCCAGTTAGCATTCACTTCTAGGTTAAACCCTCCTTTTAGCCAATCAGTGTTCACTTCAGGTCCAAGCCCCAACTCTTTTCCACGCCCTACCCATACCCCTTTGTGGACATCCACCATAGACCTACCCAAACCTCGCCCCATTCTGCCACTTCTCAATTATGTAGACCAGAATTAGAAATATATTTTTCAAGATGGTGTAGAGTGCCTGGGGACAGGAAATAACACACAACCAAGATGGTGGCCATTGCATCAGGACCCCAAAAATTACATCACATCCACACATGTGCAGTAAAATCAAAACAAAGTGTGTTTTACCTATGATGCTATGACTCATGCTGGAGGCAGCCATCTTGAATGATGGCATATAGGCTAGATGACACCCGAGCATCCTCAGATGTTTTGTTTATAGAGAAGGAGCACAGGAAGCAGCAATGTTTAAAAGGATGATATTACTGGCTAATCATGCTTAATATCCAGCCTGCTTTTTTGAAAGTGCAGTTGATGTTAGTAAAACTATCTTTCTGTTTTCCTTTTCCACATACCATACATTTTAGTCCATTAGCAAGCACTATATAGTACAGAATTTCAGCTCATAACATTTTTCAGCTCTGAACTAGAAGTAGAAAATAAAATGCAATAACCAGCACCACAAAAATAGACAAATCTTGTAATTTTTACTCATTTCCGTACTCTCAGCAGTGAGAAAAAAATAAAATTATGCTGGGTTACATATATTTAAACATCTTTGAAGAGAATTAAACACTAATATTAGGAAGCACAAGCAAGCACAACTGTCTTTATTTTTCTGAGCAAGATATGTGCAATTTCAACCCCCCTCCTCCCTCTGTTGAAATGATGCCTTGTGAGGACTTGTAGTTTTTCAACCTACCTTCCCCTTCCTCCCCCTCCACTGTATGTACAGACTACCTTGATTTTAAGCTTTTAGTTTTAACATTTGAAGATGTTTTAGAAGGCAAAGAGGACAGAAACCCAGACCCCTTGATGTACAAACACAAAAAGCAAAAAAAAAAAAAACAACAGATAAGATATTTTATAGCCTGCAGGCTTTTTACAAAAGAATACACACACTCAGAGATTCACTGACCGCTATGATGGATTTTGACCTCATACAGGAAGGAATACTGGGTATGTTGTTAAGGCAACCTATGTGCCCTACCCCCCCCCCCCCCCCCACCAGCTTTCCCCATAGACCCTCCTTTCTCCAACCAGAGGCCAGTGATGGAACTGCAAGTACAGTTTTAATGAGCATTTGCCACCTCATCCCTCCTTCTATGTTTTAGAGCAAGAAATCTGCAATACATGTACACACATATGCACACACACATATATATATGTGTCTATGTGTGTATATATATATGTGTGTGTGTGTGTGTGTGTATATATGTCTATGTGTGTAAATATATATATATATATATATATATATATATATCTGTGTGTGTGTGTATATATATGTCTTTGTGTGTATGTGTATATATATATATGTATATATAGCTGTTTTTAACAGCTGAAAGCCCACAACCCCCTCCTTTTTGTTTGTTAACATGAGCAGTTTTTGGCGTATAAGCAAAGTTCTAAATTAATGTCATGAGTCTCACAGAAAAAACGGGGCATACGTGGTATTTTCCTCTGTCTTCTCAGTCAAGACTAAAGGCCCAGACAGGGAAGCTCACTTTCTAGAGATGAATAAAGCTCTGCATAGATGGTGTCAATGCCCCCAGTCACCCCTCCTTTCTCTCAGAAGCAGCACAGACTGATTTGGAATGAGTATATTGCTCTTTTTTTGCACCCCTCCTTTTCCAAAGAAACATAAAATTGACAGCAAGGTTGACTTTTTGTTGGACCTCTATTACTAAAGACAATGCATGCTGACAGCTGGAAAAAATAGACTCTGCATTTTCTTCACAAAGTATGTATATTTTATGATATAAGCAATAAACGTAGCAATCTAATTTTACTCTGTGGTTTACGTGCTTCAGTTTATTGTATAAAAAAGTGTTTTAATTCAGTGATGAATGTTAGCATTTTGTGTTAAAAAAAATTGGTGTTTTTGCATTTTTTTTTCAGACATGAAAAATCATCTTTCTAACACAAGTAGTTCAAAGGCAGAAGATTTTATAAATTTCCTTGTTCCTACTTCCCTTCCTTCTCTGCTTTTTGTTTCTAAAGCAGAAGTCATATAATTTTTTGAAAGTCCTACAGATAGAGCAGAAAATATGCACTGACCAGGGAGCAATAATGGACAAGCACCAAAACCTGAGATACTTCTCCCCCTCTCAGAATATATTAATTTGACTCTCTGTTTTACATAACCAGGCAACTATAGAACTGAACTTGGGTTCTGGCCCACCAAGAATCTTTTATTACACTGAGAAAAAAGTAAATTACAAATTGAATCAAACATGAACACCACATAAAGCCAGTCATGAAATGATAAGAAGCAGCACACAAGACTTACTACCTTATTAGCCAAACAAGTGAAAGGAAAATTCTGTCAAATAATTTGAGCAAGGGAGATAAAGAAAAAGGATAGGAAAGTGTGATAGAACTATTCTTTAGAATTCCCTATGACGTGTAATATGATAAAGTGAATGCATAGTCATGTGCCACAACATTTTCCAAATATGAATTCCTTTGTATGTGCCTATCATTTGCATGAAATGTTATTGAAATTGCAATGGTTTCAACATGTATTAATAATATAAGCCTTCTTCATAAATTGTTTATTTTCCTAAAAAAATTAGATTCTTATTAATGTCTTAAACATACAAGCAAGACAATATAGAATTTTTTTGCTAAGTTTGTTGCAGCAGAATTCTGCAACTATATACTCATTAATATACAACTGTAGTAACGGAGTATGAGCCCTTGGCTGTGGCGTGGTTGACGCAGCCTGGCAGGTGAACCCACCAGGCCCATGCAGTGAGTAGGTGAATGTGCTCTAACTGGGATGTGGTCCCTGTTCCCCGCAGGTTGAGCCCTTGGGTTCCAGGGGCCAGCAGGCTTGTGTGAGAATCCCATAAAGAACCATCAGGCAGAGTCTGGTAGTAGGCCAAAGTCAAGGTAGGCAGTGAACAAGCAGTGGTTGGGTCCAGGCAGAGGTCAGGCAGGCTGACATCAAGCAGCATCAAGATTCTGGCAGTGTTCAGGGCAGGCTGAGGACAAGTAGCAAAGTCTTAATCCATGGCAGGAGTCAAACCAGAAGTCAGTCATAAAACAGCAAAAGGAGCCCAGGACCAGGACAGAAAGGACACAGACTAGACAGACAGGAGCAGGAGAGGGTGGGCAGGGAGCTGGGTAAGAAACAAGGCAGGATACACCAAGCAGGGCTGGAGCAGGATGGCAACAAGGCTAAAGAAAAGGCAAGATACATGGAGCAACACACACTGCAGTCTAGGGAGGATGACCTGTTGCTGAGGCAAAGACCCAGAGATCCAGCTGGGTTTAAATGGCCTGGAGGGCCCGACTTCATCAGGAGCTACCAAATCATGTTTCCCACCATGGGACCTTTATGAGGTGAGCTGGGGCACATGTACGCCTAAGGAGGGTGGGGGTGAGATTCAGACGGTGGAGAGGGAAGCGCGTTAGCGTCCTAGATGAATGCAGTTGATCACAGGACCCGCCTGTGGCTGGCCAAATGTTACAACTGAAAAAAACTTATGTATGAAAATTAGAATAAAAATATAAAAGAGGTATGAAAATGTGAAAACTCATTCAGACAATTTACACAAACTTCTCCAAACAAACTGTGATTCTTACTGAATAATAGTTGAATGCAAATAACTTCATAGGGAATTGTTCTGAGGCCAAGGCTGGGTACCCTTTTTCGACGGCTTTGTCCATCTCCATGGTCCACCATCATGGCCCTCTGGGTCGGGTGCAGGTTTCCCTCTCTGAAGGGTCTTGAAGCACGTACGGCACAGAAAGAACATAAGCTTTCCATCAGTTCTGAATTGTATCACCAGGAAAGAGAGCCCTCAATGAGAGTATGCCCTAATGATTTCAAAATAATCCAAGGGGTCGGAATTGATCTGCTAGGAGCTTTCAGACTTTATATGTTTCAAACTTCAGCGGAAAGCCAACAGAGGCGGAGGAGGTGGCTGGTAAGGAGCGCTGCTCACTGATTCTTTTGCCGGCAGTGTGCCATCATGCAGGAGACACAGGGGAGAAAGAAAGATAGAAAGACTTTGCTGCCAGTTGCAGCTGAGGCCATGAACTACTTCCTTCATCCCCTCCTGGGGGCCAAATATTTGCAGCATACTTGAATTCCCCCATGGCTCAACTCTGATTTAAACTCTTGAATTATTTCCTGGATGTCAAACTTTGTGGCAGGTTGGTTGGGTATCATTAATTCATTATAGCTTCCACAGTTAAGCTGCATTTTCGGTCACATTTAATCCATTTTAGGTCTTGCATTTCCCTCTCAGCTTAACTTATATTTATTTATTTTAGAACATTGCTTACCCACCCTTCCTGCGTTCACATGGATGTTATTTTCCATAATCCAAATTCAGTTAAAAAGATAGTTATTTGACATTGAAGGAAGTGAGTTACTGTCCTGATGGTGATGGGGCTGTGAGATAGGATCAAATGAGACCTGTCTGTCTCAATTTTCTTACTTCCACAAGTTGCTTTGTGTTTCTAATATCATCGCACATTTAAACCTTTTGCTATACAACAAACATATGTGTTCGCAGATTTTAAAACTTTGTTTTTATGTTTGAACACAAGTTGCTTTGTGCTCCTAATAATGTATATGTGGGTGTATTTTCCCGCTGAAGGGTCTCAGAGCACATATGGTGCAGAGGAGATATAAGCCTCGAAGCAGAATAAGCAAAATGTTTTATGAAAGCACAGTAAACAAATGTTTTATTACAATAAAATAAAAAAATTAATAAAGCTAATGGTTAATTGAATATGTCACCATTTTTTATTTTATACACAGACAAGTCTGTACTGTGCATGTTCATTTGTGATATTTTCTATGAAATCATTTATCATGGCTATCTGCACATGCTTCAAGTTAATGCCATTTCCGAAAATAAAAAATAGCCATTGAGTGAGCATGCCTGACTATATAATTTCCTGTGAGATCATAACACATGGCTACCTCTGCATGCTCCATGGGAATGTTTACTACACATGATCTACCTGCACATGCTTAGCCATGATGTCATTTCCTGCCCCCAATCCCCTGGTGCCACAACACCTACACAGACAGGTAGGACACATTTTTTAGTTCAAATCATTGTATTTTTTTTATTATAAATGTGTTTATATCATTCTTTATTACAGCTAGTTTCAAAACTACACAGATTACCAAAACAGATTACGGTTTCCCTGTACATGGAATCATTGCTTTTTCAAATACATTTCCTTTCTGAAAAAATAGATGCAACAACTACAACTTCTGCCCTTGGTAAAAGAGAATTGGAAGCTGTGATTTGTTTTCTGTTCACATCTTTTACAACAAACTGAAGTGTGCAAGACACAGATCTCTAAATTCATCAAAATTCTATAACTATAGCAGAAATAGCGCCTAGAATAAAGAAAATGGGCATGATTAGTCAAATTGTAGACATATTTAATGCAACACCTTGTATATTCTCATGGAGAGAGAGAGAACTATGGTAAGGTAAATATGATTTTCTATATAAGTAGCATGATAGAGGGGCACATTCCGCTTAGGGTGGGTTTAGGGTGATGCTGTTACATACATAGACAGAGAAATCTACTGCAAATTTGATATCACTGAAAAATTTCTATCATTTGAATAGATAAAAGGTACAAAAGGATTTAATTTGTGCAATGCAGTCTTTAGTAGAGATGTGAATCGTGTCCTCGATCGTCTTAACGATCAATTTCGGCTGGGAGGGGGAGGGAATCGTATTGTTGCCGTTTGGGTGTGTAAACTATCATGAAAATCGTTAAAATCGTGAGCCGGCACACTAAAACCCCCTAAAACCCACCCCCAACCCTTTAAATTAAATCCCCCACCCTCCCGAACCCCCCCCCCCCCAAATGCTTTAAATTACCTGGGGATCCAGCAGTGGTCCAGAACGGCGGCGGTCTGGAACGGCCCCCTCAATTGAATCCTGTTGTCTTCAGCCGGCGCCATTTTGCAAAATAGCCGCCGCAAAATGGCGGCGGCCATAGACCAAAACGATTCAACGCAGGAGGTCGTTCCGGACCCCCGCTGGACTTTTGGCAAGTCTTGTGGGGGTCAGGAGGCCCCCCCAAGCTGGCCAAAAGTTCCTGGGAGTCCAGCGGGGTTCCGGGAATGATTTCTTGCCGTGAATCGTTTTCCGTACGGAAAATGGCGCCGGCAGGAGATCGACTGCAGGAGGTCGTTCAGCGGTGGTCCGGATCGCCTTTGCCCTCACTATGTCACACATAGTGAGGGCAAAGGCGATCGGCGCCATTTTGAGACTCAAAATCACCGTCCGATGCCAATACTCAAAATGGCGCAGATCGCCTTTGCCCTCACTATGTGTGACATATGTGTGACTATGTGTGACATAGTGAGGGCAAAGGCGATCGGCGCCACTTTGAGACTCAAAGGCAAAGGGCAAAGGCGATTGCATCTCAAAATGGCGCCGATCGCCTTTGCCCTCAGTATGTGTGACATAGTGAGGGCAAAGGCGATCGGTGCCATTTTGAGTATTGGCATCGGACGGCCGGCGTGCACGAGGTCGCTCCTGGACCCCCGCTGGACTTTTGGCAAGTCTTGTGGGGGTCAGGAGGCCCCCCCAAGCTGGCCAAAAGTCCCTGTGGGTCCAACGGGGGTCCCGGAGTGACCTGCCGTCCGATGCCAGGCCTCGAAATGGCGCCATTAGCCTTTGCCAATACTATGTCACAGGGGCTACCGGTGCCATTGCTCAGCCCCTGTCACATGGTAGGAGCACAAGATGGCGCCAGTGACCATGTGACCGGGACTGACCAATGGCACCGGTAGCTCCTGTGACACAGGCTATCGGCGTCATGATGAAACCGGCAAACGTGGGTGTGAGAATGCAGGGATGGCTTCTGGACTCGCCGCTGGACCACCAGGGAGTTTTGGTAAATCTTGGGGGGGTCAGGAGGGTGGGGGGGGTTTAAATTTTTATTTAGGAGGCCGAATAAAACAGAAATCTGTTTAATACGTGGGGAGTCGCGATGCGTTTCGCCTCCCCACGTATTTAACAGATAGGACAAAATAAGTTGCGGATTACAAATACGTGGAAAACGGATGCACACCTCTATTATTTATCACATGTATCAGAGCCATTTAACATGCATTTGGGCCCTAATGCATTTCGATGAATGACCAGGGGAGAGACAAATTAAAATATTTTATCATAAAATCTGAAAATTAAATTGTTACTTTTATTGCTTATTATATAAAATACACATTCTTTATTAAGAAATGCACAGGGAATATTAGTCTTTTTTTTTCCATTTGTCAGCATGCATTGTAAAAGACGGTCAACAAAAAGTATGTAACTTGTTTTCTATTCACACCTTATACAAAAAAAAAGGGGGAGCATGCCTCCCATAGATTTTATTAAACATGTTTACCGTATATCATTCTTTATTACAGATAGTTTCAGAATATACACATAGGTTGCAAAAACAAAAACTGCTTATGGAATTTTATATACAGTATTGTTGTTATTTCAAAATATATCTTGGGTTGTTTCAAACATCTTTCATTTCTGAAAAAAAGATACAAGAACACTACTGCACCGTTTTAAAAAATGAGGTGCACTCTCTTTTACAGATTATGCATTCGTTAAGCCTCATTTGATCATATATTGACATCAGGCCTAACTAGATGGAGTAGAGCCGTCTCGAGTCCTCTGCATTTTTCACAGACTTGATCAGATCCATAACCGTATTTACATCCTTGTTATAAAGTCCCACTATCTCCATCTTATACCCTGCCAGCACCAATACGCTTATGACACATTTGAGACACGGTCTATCGCAAAATGCTTCTTAGTTTCTGCTTTTCCATGTGCCAGCACCATGTCAGACACCTGTGAACATTTTGCCCCAGTATTTTCATGATGCACACTTTGCAGTCATCATGTAAGACCCCATACCAACATTTCTTTATAATGCAGTGCACCGTTGATCATATGAGTGAATTAAAAATGCTTTTACGATAGAGTGTGTATGCACATTTGTTTACAAATCCCCATTTCTTTCCCCCATCTCATGCCCCCAACATCCTTCCATCTTAAAGTCCATTTGCAATCTCTTTGTTTACCTTGCACATCTTCCAGTTCATTGTTCTTGCAAGTACAAAAACAGCACATGCAAGACACCGTGACAGCTAGAGCTCCTCCTGCATCTTTGTTTTCTCCAGCCAACGAAGATCCTTCAGTGAGCTTTAATATAAAATGTTTACAAGATTGAGAAAGACATTTTAAAGACTAATTGACTTCCTGTCATAACACCCACAAAAATGTTAAAAACATGCTCTTCCCTCTGCTACCATGGATGAACAGTCTTCTTCTAGTTTGTTAAAATAATCCAACATCTCAGCATCTGCCACTGCGCAATATAGTTCTATAGCCATACAATCTTCACTGCAATTGCTGCTATGTCCACCGCTGGATCTGCATTTTCTAAGTCCTCTATGTTATCAACCAGGTCTTAGGAACTGAACAACTTTTGTGCCAATGGCATCTCATTTATCTCTGAATTGATCGTCCCTTCTTCACATTCTCCTTTGGCACCATTAACGCTCCCCGGAGATTCCATAAAAGTTCTTACAGCCAGTTGCCCTTCCAATGCCATTTTAAGCACAAGGTCTCTAAGAATATCATGAAGCTTCTGCCCCTCCTTGAGAACAAAGGTCTCTTCTCCTCTTTTTATCACCTGTCTTTCAGGGATTTCTTAGTCCACTGTGTTATCGCTCATTCTTGAGAGTTAAAACAATTTTTGTGCCAATGGCAGCTTATCTATTGCGGCATCAGCTGGCCCTTCTTTGGCCACGAACACCCTCTGGAGTATCAAGCACAATTCCTAAAGCTGGCTATCCTCAAATTCCACTTCAAGGTCCCTAAGAAAGTAGCAAGGCTTATGCTTATCTGTTTTTGCCTGAGAACTAGGGGCAAAAACAGATAACCTATTTTTCAGAGGTTTTGTAAGAAGCAATATTTTTTTTCAAAGGAGCTATGATACAGGTTTTCTTTTCTTTAAACTTTCCAGAGATCCAGCTCATAGGGCGGTTGAAGCCTGTCATCTTTTTCTATGCACGATGTGTGAGCATGTCTCTGTATTACTCACCCCCCCCCCCCACACACACACACACACACTCACTCAGGACTCAAACTTGTTAGCCCCAGTCCTATAAATTCAAACACTGTAAGAAAAAAAAATGGTATTCTTGATCTATTTGAGAATATTCCTTTATGATCTTGTATTTTCAATATTTACTCTATATGCATGTTCCTAACAGCTAATAAGAACATATTGCAAACAATAGTCACAGAAAACAAGTTATGTTATTTATAAACCCTCTCCCACACCTGCCTTGGAGGTTTTACTGCCACCTTTTATGATTTGTTCCCCTTTCATGTTGACTTAGGATGCTAATTCTACTTTTGGTGCCAGTTTACCACTTGAGATGCCATCAAGGGGTCATGGCACTGTTGCTGGTAAGTGGTAACCTCTTTTAGAATCTTGGGGTGTTCCTCCCACACTTGATCTCTTCTTGGTTTGTTATACTGTGCTGTTTTGTCCCCAGCATAAACATTTGAAATAAGTCAATAAAAGGCAGACACAGGTTTCATTACTGGGCATGACAGCATCTGTTTGTTCGATAGGACTTCCTTTCCTCCAGCTCTCTCAGCCGGGTTCTCATCCCCACCGAGAAAGATTGATTGCACTGAGGTGAATATTTTGACAAAAAAAGCCCCCATCTTGAAGGAGAAAATATACTGGCACAAGACAAAAGATGCTCAAGCATAACCATTTCATAGTTCTGATGTGATAACACATACTAGCTAATTTTAAAAGGAACGAGTGTATGCCCATAAACATGCATATTGGTGCGCAAGCGGAGACATGCTTCGATTTTATATCATGCGCACAAGTACGCACAAATAATTTAAAATCCCTCTGCCATGCGTATGTGTGACGTAATCTTAAGAGGTGGCTCGAGTAAATGTCCTGCGTATATTTCCATTAGGGCTTTAGCAGCTTTTACGTGTGTATTCAGGTGGATTTTAAAGCATGCTCACATGAGGAAAAAAACAAATTTTCAGATTAGGCCACCATTTTGTTCAGTTGATATTGAGGTTTTCAAGACCCTCTGGTTCTTCATACTATAAACTCCCCACTTGACCCCAAAACTTCACGCTGTGCTGAAAGCCCTAAAACTCAAGATCTCTACACTTGCTTCTCATCAGAACCTGCAGCAAAATCACGCGGATAACATATGGATGTGCGTCATGGTCAGCTTTTTTAAAATTATAAGTGTTAAGTTTTAGCCCCGTCCCAGAATGTCCATGCCTCGCCCATTCCCTGCCCCTTTTCTACCCCCTTATTGTTATGAGTGCCGGTGGTGGCAGACCCGCGGCCTGGCCCCCTCACCTCTCTCTGGCTAATCCAGTGCCTGGTTCCTCATCCCTGGCAGTGGTGGGGCGCCTGCTCCGTCCTCGGGCTGGCCCTGGTGCCTCAGCTTCAACTACCGATTCCTGTGCTCCGCGTCGGGCCTCTCAGCGTGGCCCATGGAGAGATGCTGCCATCCAGCGCTGCGCCCCTCCCTATGCATACACGCATCTCTGACTCTTATGAAGGGCCCGTGGCGGGAACTTTGACACAGCCCCGGATGATGATGTCACCGGAGCTCCGGTACTTAAGGCCTGGCTCGGCTTCCAATGATTGCCTTTGCAACAGGTCTCCATGCTGGTCGTGTACTTGTTGCCTCATGGTGATCCTCCTGAGTTCTTGGTTCATGATCCTTGCAAATTCCTGTTCCTTTTCCCCTTCGTTCCTGCATTCCTAATTCCTGATCTCTCCTCGGATTGCTTTCTCGGACACGAACTCTGCATTGCCTGACTACGCCATTGACTCTTTCCAAGCCTGGACCTCTGCATTGCCTGACTACACTATTGACTCTCTCCAAGCCTGGACCTCTGCATTGCCTGATAATGCTATTGACTCTCTCCAAACCTGGACCTCTGCATTGCCTGACTACGCTATTGACTCTCTCCAAACCCGGAACTCTGCATTGCATGACTACGCTACCGACTCTCTCCTCGACCAGACCTCAGCCTTATCTTGCCACTGCTTCTTGATTACCACCGGCCCTGACTCCAGCTACGTCCTGAACTTGGCCTATTCAGGCTTCGGCCTGTTCTTGCTCGGGTGCCCCCCTGTCTGACTTTGGTTCTATTGGTGCCCGGGTCTCCGGGACTCCGCCTCATCCAGTACAGACATCTCCACTCCACTGTTGATGCCTCTGGGCTGACCTCCGATGACGACATACGGAGGCCCACCTAAGTCCAGCCGGCCCTGGTACCCAAAGGCTCAACCCGCGAGGGAATGAGGGCTGGTATTGGTGAAGCACCATCCAGCCTCTGTCCTTCGGACCACGCCGCCTGCCGACGGTGGGGACCCATAGGATCCTTCCTACGGGTTGTGGTAACCCCACCTCGGCCCAAGGGTCCACCTGCGGTGCAACAAGTTGCAAAGGCCATGGACTCAGCAGAGCCACATGCCCTCCAGGCTATTCCTGGCCTGGCTTCAAAGGTACAAGAACAGCAACAGTTTCTTGAGGCACTGGCTTCCTCCGTTGAGCGTCTGCACGCCCAGCTTGATGCCCTGTCTGATAATTCAATTCCAGTACTGCCTTCCTCTCACCAACAGCCGTCTCCCTCCACTCCTAGAGCCTTGCTGGCTCTCCCAGCTCCGCCTCGTTTCAACGGTGACTCCAAGCTCTGCAGAGGTTTCATTAACCAATGCTATATGCAGTTCGCTCTGCAGCCCTCCATCTTTCAAGATGAACTCACAAAAGTCACCTTTATCGTGTCTTGTCTGGAAGGGAAGGCATTGGCTTGGGCATCGCCCTTATGGGAGCGATCAGATTCACTCCTACAGGAACTGTCTCAATTCATGGCCGTGTTCCGGCAGACCTTTGACGATCCTTGGTGGCATGCCGTGGCAAGCACTAATTTACTGCATCGTTGACAAGGCCAAAGAAGTCTATTTGATTATTATATGACTGAATTTCAGACCTTAGCTACAGAACTATCTTGGCAGGAAGACACCTTACGTGCTATTTACCTGGATGGGCTATCCCCACAGCTGAAGGATGAATTGGCAGCTTGGGAGCTCCCTCTCTCACTTGAGGATCTCATCGATCTGACTGGCTGAATTGATCATCGTCTCCAAGAGTGCCACTGGGAGAATCGTATGCCCAGAAGGCCCTCTTGGGTTCGCTCCTGCTCGCCACCAGCCACTAGCCCTGCCACTGGTAGGGTCTCCATTGTGGCCAAGAAGGAAGAACCCATGCAGTTGGGCCATGGGCGGCTGTCCCCGGAAGAGCGCCTCTGGCAGAGACAAACTGGCCTGTGTCTGTACTGTGGAGCACCTGGCCATTGCCTGCAGGCCTGCCCAGTCTGTCCAGGAAACTACCCGGCCTAAGTTTGGTTGGGGTCCTGAACATGGGTGCAATGTCACCGGCCCCTCAACTGTCTTTGCCAGTTGCTCTGATTTGGGACTCCCGGTCCTTTCCAGTCCTTGCTCTGATGGATTCCGGAGCAGGAGGAAATTTTTCCTCAAGGATCTAGTTCAACTTTGGGTATAAAAACCCCTTCTTTGGAGACCTCCTTGTACATTGCTTCAATTTATGGGGAACCATTACCCAGTCGAATTTCCCTGACCACTGAGCCAGTTCAACTTGTTATTAAAGAAATTGAACTATTGGTGTTAGAGAAATCTATCCACCCGGTAGTCTTAGGACTACCCTGGCTCCAACGTCATTCCCCCCAATTTTATTGGGGGTCATTCCAGCTGATGGAATGGGGCACCACCTGCCATCAGTCCTGCTTACAAAAGGTGATGCCACCCCCTGTGATTCCTTTGGCGACCACCTCCTCAGGAATTCCAGCTTCTTATGCAGACTTTGAAGATGTTTTTACAAAGCAGAAGGTGGACCTTCTATCAGCTCTTTGGAGGTTCGACTGCCCTATAGATCTTCTGCCTGGGACCACGCCTCCCCAAGGGCGTACTTATCCTCTGTCCCTTCCTGAGACAAAGTCTATGACAGAGTACATCCAAAAGAACCTTGCTAAAGGGTTAATTCAACATCTCCTGCCGGTGCAGGATTTTTCTGTGTTATGAAAAAAGATGGATCCCTAAGGCCATGTATCGATAACCGGGCTTAAATGTCATCACGCACAAAGATAAATATCCATTGCTCTTGATCTCTGAGTTATTCGATCGATTCCCCAACATCTCTTTTCTCCCATTCCTCTTCTACTTACAGCATCTTTCCCCTACAGCATCTCTCCTCCTTTTCTCTAACCCTGAAGCATCTTCCTCTCTCAAAATCTCTTTTTTCCTTCCAGCATCTCTCCACTACATATCTTCCCTCTTCCCCTCCTTTCCCAGCATTTCTGCCTCTTTCCCCCCATTTCCAACATTTATTTCTCCCATACTTCTCAGCTTCTCTCTCCTTTTTCTCCCCCACTTCCCTTCATCTGTCCTCCACCCTCCATCTTTTCCAGTCATTTATCTACAGTCCCTCACCCAGCATTTATCACCACCCCTCCCCCTTCCTAGCATTTCCCTCCTATGCACTCATCCACATCCCTCTACTCAGCATCTCTTTAGGGCCTGGGTCCTCCCCCATCACCTGGCTGATCCAGCACTCCTCTGTGGTGGGGAGACCTGGCTTGGACCCAGATTGGCCTTCTGATTTTCTTCTTTCCCATGGTCCAATTCCCCCCCCTCCCCCAGCTCTCTCTCTCCTGCCCACTGGAATGAAGAGGTAAAGGTGCTGAAGGACAAGGGACAGTCTGCATGTGCCTGCTTCCAGGCTCATGGTGGCCCCACACCTTCCTTGTGAGAGGCAGGGCCTGGAAGGAGAGTCTGTTTTCCATCCTTCTGCACCTTCACCACTTCATTCCAGTATAGTTCCTGCCGCACTAAGACTCAGAGCAGCTTGCAATTATTTAAAGATCTGCTGGCAGAGGAGAGGGAATGGGGGGGAAGGGGGTTTCAGCACTGCCAGCTAATGCCCTTCCAACAGTGGTGCCCACTGCCTATGGTGCCTTATTCTCCCACAAATTTGTGATAGCAGGACAATTACTGAAATAAATCTCAGTCTCTTGTGACCCTTGTGACAACTAAGAATCAAGACAAGCGGAGAAAAACCCTCTTTCTTGCACAGAAAGATTTTCATTTACTTCCTGCCCAATTAGATGATGTGCTAGGTCAATATCTGTACATGCTTGAAGTACTTTGGGGCCGATGCAATAAAGTTGCATAGAAAGTGGGTGCAGAACAGTCAGTGCCTGCTCTCTTAATGTGCCCCAGGTGCCCCCAAGGAGGGCCCCATGCAATATTAAAATTAGGGGGTCGTGACCCTAGTGCATCCTTGCTAATGCGAACCTAATCGGTTTTCGCGACCGCCATACGCCGGTCATGACAACCGACGCCAAGTTTATTGGTGTTGGGTTTTTTTTACCGGCGAACAACTACGAAAACTGACGCCAATAAACCCGGAGTCGGTTTACGTGACCAGCGTACAACAGTTTATTGGCGTCGGTTTTCCTTACCGGCAGACAGCCACGAAAACTGACACCGATAAACCTGTTGCGATATTAAGGAGGAAAAAGTAAACAAATTTTAACCAAAAAAAAAGAAAGTTAAAAAAAACACCAGCAGTCGGGTGCAGGAAGCAGATGCTCAATTGAGAAGCATCCGTTTCCTTAACCCCTGGCAGTGCAGTGTTTAGGAAAACCAATGCAGATAAACTCAATAGCCAGTGGTGTGCTGACGCACTCGGGCTCTCCTTAGCAAGGAAGCGCTAGGGGCATGCAAGCATCCCTAATGCCTCCTTGCTAATGTCACCCCCTTAATTTAAATATTGCATGCCGCCCCTGGGGGCGCATTAAGAAAGTAGACGCTGATTGTTCAGCGCCTGCTTTCTGCGCCAAAGTATTGCATCAGCCCCATTGTGAGCCAAAGGGAAAAAAGAAAAAAAAAAAAAGAATAGGAGAGCATCACATGCATAAATGCGGCCAGGTTGTGATATACCTCAAAACGGTTAAATGAGTACCCAAAACTACCGAAAACATTAAAATGGAAAAGGGGCGCAATTTGAGCAGAACATATAAGAACGCCGAATTGCAACACTCCACAGAATGTGAGCTAATCTTAGTAGCGAAATTAATGGATATTCTTTGGGAGATGGCAATACAATACAAAGAGACCGAGGCGCATAAAAGCAAAAACAAAAATGTATTGATAGTAAAAAATAATAAATAATAAGTAATAAACAGCAAGCCATCCCATCATGCGAGAATGAGGAATATTTTATAAAAGCACTAGCAAACTAACTTAAGGACAGGTTGTACCTACTCTGAGGATTCCTAATAAGAGGAGAAGATAAAAGCATTAGAACAAAGAAATGCTGAGCCTTTTGGGCTCCCGAAACAAAGAATTTTAATAGAAAATTTACTTCTCTAATAGCGGGAAAAACAGCAGACAAGGCACTAAAATATGTCTAGATGCGAGTATAAAAGCTTATATTCAGCCAACACATGAAGCAAATAAGTGACAAAGCAGGAACCATCTCGTTTAGTCCAACCTAGAAAAGGTCCCACAAGGGGACTTGCTGTAAAGAAGATAAAGAGAAAAGAATGGATCATTCACAAAAAGCTACAGGCTGCGGCATGCCTACGAAACAAATTAACGTCCAAAACTTCTTAGTGGGAAAGTACAAAACCATTAAGGTAAAAAGATGTAAATAAAGGACACAGGTTAAGGGCAACATGTAAGAAGGCCAGGGCACCAAGAACCACAAAATGAGCGCATATACTGTGCGGGACCACCGGGCATTTCTAGGGAAATATTGGTGCAGTAATATAGTTACAGTTTCTAAAAAGGAAAGTGATAATAGCAAAAAGGTATCCAAAAGTTTAAACCCGTAAAACCACCAGCAGTACAGGGATGGCCAGTGCTTTATAAAACTGAATAATGACGTGAAAAACAGCCTGACAGTGGGACAAAATAACAGAGGAAATGTGCACCTGTTTTAACGATACAAGAAGAAACCCAAAACAAGGCACGGCAGGAGGTTGTTTCTATTAACCCTGGGAGAAAATAGATAAGTTATTTCTAAAAAAAAACAAAACCAAAAAGGATAAAATTGTAAGCCTTATGAGCTCGGGATATTGTAAGAGAAACTTTATAAATAGCAGGAACTTCATTGACCCAGGTATCCTTATTACATTGAAACGGTGGTGTAGCCTCAACTGAATGGATCAGAGGGCCAAGCTTAAGGGGAGAAAAAGTGCGCCAAAGAGGTAAATCATGTGATATTTCAGGACCTAACAGACACAAGAGAGAGGAGAAAAAAACCCCAACAACACAGGGGAGAAGGAAGGTTACACAACAGGGGAAGGGAGAAGGGGGAACAAGGGGAAAGGGGAGGGGGAGGGGGAACAAGGGAGGGAAAAGGCAGGGAAGGGGGAGGTGGGGGAGGCAGGAAGAGGAAGGGAGTGGGGGTGGGTTTAGGGGGTGGCTGGGGGCAGGGGGTGGGGGTGGGGGGGGGAAGAGAGAGAGAGAAAAAAAATGTAACCAGGAAAGGAAGTACTGGCCTAGTTGGCACAGGAGAATGCTAGAAGAATGAGGACTACTCGATCTCCCAGTTCAAACCATCTGGAGTAAAGACTTCCCCCTTTCTTTTATACTTTCCTGCCTCTTGGGTCTTGAGTTGCAGACTCCTAGATTTTCTAGTTTTATATACATTTGACTTTCTACGCTTCGTATGGACTTCTCATTTTATCTTGATTCTGAGATGTGTTGCATGCCATTAGAGCTAGCCTGCTGTTCAGTACTTGTAATTTGTTCTTTTGCAGACAACATGAATGCTCGTTGGTCCCCCTGACACAGCCTTGGTGTGAAACACGGCCATGTCGGGGCTAGAATGAATAATTAGAAGTATATGTGTTCTAAGGGGTGGATTTTAAAAGGGTTACATGCGTAATATACGGCCTCGGAGGAAGCGGGGAAAGCCATCGGGGCTCCCCTAGGGCTCGGCGCGCGCAAGGTGCACAAGTGTGCACCCCCTTGCGTGCGCCGACCCCGGATTTTATACCATGCGTGCAGCTGCGCGCGCATGTTATATAATTGGGCATAGACTTGGGCATGCCGGGTTGTGCGCACAAATCTACATCCGCGCGTAGGTTCGAAAATCTGGTCCTAAGTGTTCTTTTTGTTGTTTTAGATTAAATAAAACTTGTGTATTAATGCATTGAACAGTGATTAATTGTTTGTGTCATATATGTGTTTATATGACTTCTAGCAACCCAGATTCCTCCAAGTGATTCATCTAAATAAAGGGAATATTATCCTACTCTCGTTCCATGTAATTTTTTCAGTTGAGCCTGAAGGAAATCTTCCCTTACATAAGTGAGCATGTGTGAGAGAGTATGCATGTATGTGTGTGTGAGAGCATGGGTTAAAGCATGCCTATATATGTATGTGGAAGGGGGTGCCAAAATTGTCCCCTTTTTAGCAAAGGTGCCCTTACATTTATAGGAAGAGATCTGCTTGCCAACAGTATGACTCAAAGATCTCACTAGACCAGGGCTTCCTCAAATTCTAGCCACTGTGACCCTATTTTTGTTCTTGAAAATTTGCATGGCCCCCGAAGATGACCAAAACGAATTATCAGGGGTGCAATTTGCCACCATCAATCACTCCTCACCCTCCTTGCATTCAAATAGTAAAAATCCTACTTTGAAAAGGCAACATTATGACTATTACACCAGACCCTAAAACACCAATATACTGATCCCTACACAGAAACTGCACACTAGAGGTATCCCTCACCTCGGTTACACATGAAGAATATGGACAAACCCTCATCAAATACAGAATAAAGAGACCATAAATTATAAATAGAAACATGCAGACAAAACTGAACTGGAAACCGCAGCAAGCCAGACTCTATATGCAGTACATCAATGGAAAAACAGAAATATCACCATTTCTCATAAAACAACAAACAATAAAATCAAGAAGTGTAAAACAGTCATGGAGGTAATCTGCACGGAGTGGCAGTTACTACCATGGGAAGCTTACTGGGCAGACTAAATGGACCACTTGGTCTTTTTCTGCCATCGTTACTATGTTACTATAACAGAAAAAAATATGCTAATAAAAATACATATTTTAAATCATGAAATTTTGAATAGAATATCCAATAATTAAAGTTTCATATGAAATGTTTACAACATTTTTGAAACACAAATAAAATATTTAAAAAAGCAGTCATATCAAACCTCCAACAATTAAAACCAATAAAGATTAAAAAAAATCCCCCCCTCTTACATCAAATTCAATAAATAAATAAAATACCTCAGAACTTTTTCTTTTGATTCCAAAAACCCTGAGATGGTCAGGGGTGAGGGATGTGTGTAGACTTTCTCTTCTCTATCTCATAAACTCACATTTAACACATATACACTCTCACACACTAACTGACATACATGTTTACTCACACACAATCACACAGATTCACTTACACATACACACACCCAGTCACACACACACACACACACACACACACACTGTCACATATGCTCACTGACTCAAAAATACGCATTCATATACATACACAACAGTCACACATGCTTACTTATTTGATTTGTCACATACTCATACACACATAAATGCTCAATCATGCACACATTTTCTCACATGCTTACTGACACACACAGATGCTCAGTCTCACATGCACTTTCTCAGATGCTCATTGACATAGATCCTCAGGTCTCACACACTTTCTAAGATGCTCACTGACAGATGTTCAGTCTCGCACACACTTTCTCAGATACTCACTGACACAAAATGCTCAGTCTCTCCCACATTTTCTCAGATGCTCACTGGCATAGATGATCAGTCTCACACACTTTCTCAGATGCTCACTGACACAAACTCTCAGTCTCACATGCTGAGTCACACATACTTACTCACATATATATAGTCACACACACTCACAGGCTTTGACTCGATCACTCACACACTCTCTCCTTATCCCCCCAAAATTGCAGGAGCACTAGCAGAAGCCTATTCCCTTTAAAAAAAAAAAAAGTGTTTACTTACATTGGTGTTTAGGGGATGCAGGCAAAGCCCTGGGTTAATAGGTTGTCAGTGAGCTACCTGCTTGTTGCTGTGGGCGGAGTTATCCTTTGCCTTAGGGAGGGGCAAGCTACTGTTTTTTGGGGATCTATTTGCCACAGCCCCAGGATGAGAGGGATCCATGGCAGAGGAACAGAATGTATGCAACTGGGAACCCATGGCAAGGCAGCAAAGGGGGGCCATCTCTTGCTTCCCATAGGGAAAGAACAAACCCAAGCCAGTGATGGGAGGCGGTTGCACTTTTTTCTGCCTCCCTGGTGAAGTCAGAGGACAGTCCGAATCTCAGAGACAGCAGCAAGAAGAGTAGGGAGTCTCTGCCACCATGGGAAACTTCAATGGTAGAAAGTCTTCAAGGAATCTCCCACCTTGGGACAAGCGTGGCTGTGACCTGGTATTGGTTGCAGTGGGCTCACAGGCATAGAGCCACTGCGACCAACACTAACCATATGATTGACTGGACCGGCCCACTGGGGCATGCCCGAAGCTATGATAGACCAATCCACCTCTGGTGGTCTGTGACCACTCCTTATGCTCCTGTGCCCTAGAACTAACTGTGTGTGAGAAAACATGTGTGTATGTGTGTAAGAGAGAAAGAGGGAACATGTGTGTAGTTATGCCTGAGCAAGTGAATGTGTGTGTGTTTGGGGGGTTTTGGAGAGAGTGCATACATGAGAGAAAGAGTGGAAAAAGTTTGTGTGCCCCATCCTAACCCATTAATCCAAGACAATCTCATTGTGACTGGAAATTTTCCAAGTATATTGTTGTTTTAGGACATAGTGTAATATTGGTAGTATTGCCCTTGATAGTATCCATTCTTCTCTGAACCTTTGCTTGTCTATATCGAGACACACCTCTCTAGTAAATATTTCTACTCAGCAGTCTTGACCTTGGTCATTTAGGTACAAACAAAACATAATTATACAGTGATTTGTGCAGGGACATCTTCAACTAAAATATTTCTAATAGCAACCATGGATTCTGAAAAAAAAAATGTGATCCAAGGTGTGACCTACTCTATGAGCTGGAAATTAATCAACGAACATAATTTTAAACAGGCTATTAGTAATTCAAATTCTTTAAACATGTCCCTTGGCTGACAATTGCTATGAATGTTAAAACCTCCAATTAAGCTCATTTTAGTACTGATAGTAGTAGATGGGATCTCTAGGTAATTTTTAGCTTAGAACCAGTATTCCTCATCTGCCAGTGGTCATTCTCTAATGGGAGAGAAATAAGAAGCCCAAATGGGCCGATGCAATATAGTGCGCTGAGCCGAATGCACTGTTAACCTGCAGTCAGATTTGGGTAAAATAGGCACTAATCAATCCCGTAATGCATTAAGGAGATTAGTGCATATTCAACGCGCGTCCAAGCAGAGTGAATCTAATAGCGAACATCACATGCAAATGATTGTGAATGAGGCTATTAGGCATTCACTCCTGATGCAAAACAAAAATGTGCGTCTCGGATGCACATTTAACTGTCATCTATTAATGCCTGCCTGGAGTAGGTGTTAATAGCTGTGCGCATCAAAATAAAGTACAGAAAAGCAGAAAAAACTGATTTTCTGTACTGCCTCAAACTTAATATCGTGATATTAATATCACGATATTAAGTAGGATGAAAAATAAAAGAAATAAAAGTACCCTACTGAAACTTTCACTGGCAGACTGAGCAGGCCCAGCCTGCTGCTATCTGCACGTCCATGTGAGGTACCCCTTCAGTCTCTTCTTTTCTGCGGTACAGTAGCCTAACAGTAGTGGAGCTCCAACTCCTTGAAATTGTTTTTCAACTTTTTTGGTGTTTTTTCTGCATTGGGTCCCCCTTCGTGTTCGGTTACTTCGTTCAGTAGGTACCCTTGTTTTACCTTCGTTATCTGTGGTCGATTCCAGAATTCTGCACTGTGATGCCCGTTGGTCATTGACTGCACACCAGCCTTCTTTTTCTGATGGCATTATCAGGTTTTTGATGGTGTCCCCGGTGCCCACAAACCATGTCCATCATGGATCCACACAAGGTCTGTATCCTCTGTCTGGGGGCCTCATACGGGTCCATGGGTGCCATTTGTGTGACCAAATAATACCCATAGGGCATCGAGCGCACCTGGATAAAATGGAGAAGCTCTTCAGGTCTCCTAAACCCTCTACTTCGGCTTTGGTATCCTCAATGCCCAAGGACTGTCTCCATTTCTTCCCCTGGTGGTCCCACTATCAAGTACCCCTAAGGATTGGGGAGAGGGAGATTGATCCTCAGTGGTCTCTCCTCTCCCGCCGACCTTAGGGTCCTTGTCATCCTTGGTGCCGGGGAAAGACCGGCCGAGCATGGAAAATCCAGGAAGCTTCGACACCGGTCACCATCTCGCCACGGTTCTGGTTCCGGAGCAGCATGGCGACTGCTGAGCCAACATTGAAGTGGCACTGACCACTGGAGGCCCCATCCTCCAGTGCCCCCAGTAGCCTAAGGTGTACCCCACCAGCAACAGTGCAGGGTGCCATGCCACCTCATGATCCTTCTGAGGATGTGCTGATGACGCCTCGTCCCGTCCATCAGTCCTAACCACGCAGGACTTTCAGGAGGAGCTGGACCGCAGGGTGCAGTTGGTGGTGCTCAAAGCGCTAAAGAGCATAGAGATGCCATTGCCACCGACCCCCTTATCGGTGCCCTAGCCTCCGCCATCGATGCTTGCACCCCTGTTGTAGTGTCCAGACATCCTTCTTGGTTCCCTCCCGATGCAACCAGTACCCGAGAGGTCTTCGATGCCTCCTCGATGCCTCCTCAGCCACCGACAACTTCCATCGGAGCAATCCCGATTCCCAGGTCCTCCCCCCGGTGTACCGCGGCTGATGTCCTCCTCAATGTTGGAGTTCCATCGATATCTATCACATACAATATGCCCAAATAATCTTATTCCAGATCCTTCAAAATTGTCACACACACATCAAGCCAACTAAGGTACCTGGTATTATAATTATCAACAATAATACTATAGAACCACATGCAAATTGTAATTTTGATGTGTTACAGACTCACGTAGACCAGAGGTCCTACAAATACTAAATTAATTACAATTTGCATGTGGTTCTATAGTATTATTGTTGATAATTATAATACCAGGTACCTTAGTTGGCTTGATGGGAGTTCCATCAATGCCATTGGTGTTCCCGAGGCCTCCAGTGCCCTTGGGACCCAGGCCCGCTGTCTCTCCGGCCCCTGCCCTAAGTGTCCAGGCCCCAGTGAGGAGGAGGGTCCTTATGACCCATGGGGCGACGACTCTTTGGATTCATCCTTGGAGTTCTCTGACGACCCCCTCTCAGAGTCTTCCCCACTGGAGGAATGGCATCAGTCTCTGCCCAAACATCTGTCATTTTCCAGCTTTGTAAGAGCAATGGCAGAGGCTCCTATCGGAGGAGGATTCCCATCACAAGATGTTGGAAGTCCTCCAGTTCAATGATGCTCCCAAGGAAATTGTGGCGGTGCCAGTCCACGAAATCTTTAAAGAACTCCTCCTCTGTATGTGGGAACATCCAGTGTCGGTGTCCCCAGTTAACAGGAAGGACAATGCTACCTATCTGGTGCAACAGGCTGTGGGCTTTGAACGGTGATTCCTCCCCCACAAGTCAGTGGTTGTGGAGTCCACGCTTTACAAGGCTAGATGTTCCCGGACACATGCTTCTGCACCTATGGGGTGCGAACACAGGGATCTCGATGGCATAGGAAGGAGAATGTTCCAGGGGGCTATGCTGGTGTCTTAAAATGTGGCCTACCAGCCATACATGACCCAATACAACCACAATCTGTGGAAACAGGTCCAAGACTTTGCAGACAACCTTCCCCAGCAACAGCAGGAATCTCTTGCAGCCATTGCCATGCTGGGCCTTGAGGTGGGTAGACACAAGGTGAGGTCTATCTACGATGTGTTCGAGACCGCAGCCCTCCTGGCTGCCAGGAGTGTCGCACCAGGCGGTTGGCTTGGTTCCGAGCCTCAAGACTCTGGCCAGAGGTTCAAGACAAGCTTGCGGATCTCCCCTGTACAGGCAAGAACCTGTTTGGGGATAAGGTGGAAGAGATCATGGCGCAGCTGAAAGATCAGCATGATACTCTTCATCAACTCTCCGCCAGCCCTTCCGAAGGCCCTTCCTCCACCAGGAAGTCCTCCAGGTCGGGCTCTTGCAAGCCCTTTTACCGACCAAGGAGATACTATCTTCCAGCCACCCATACTGGCCCACTTGGGACCAGTTCCAGAGGTTGTGGCTGGATGCAGCAGGTTCCAAGAACCCAACCAGCCCTCCAGCATGCCTCTTCTACAAGCTTCTGACTGGCGGTGAGGAGGCATGGGCCAAAAGCCGATTACCCTGGCAGTCGATCCCCTGGTCGGTGGAAGGCTCCTTTGCTTTGCCTGCCATTGGGAGGCGATCACATCGGACTGTGGGTCATGTCCATTTTCTGCCAGGGTTACCACCTGGACTTCAGCAAATTCCCAGAGACCGTTCCCCCATGTCCATCATGGGGTTCGCCCACCCATCGTCCTTCAATCGGAACTTTCCGCCCTTCTAGCAGCGAGCACAGTGGAACTGGTTCCCCACGAGCAGCAGGGCCATAGCTTCTACTCGAGGTACTTCCTCATTCCAAAGAGGAATGGAGACTTGCACCCCATTCTCGACCTCAGGGCATTAAACAGGTTTCTCAAAAGAGAAAAAATCAAAATGGTCTCTCTGGCTACGCCAATCCCGCTCCTCCAGAGGAGACTGGCTTTGCTCCTTCGACTCAAAGGAGGCTTATGCCCATATTGCAATTGTCCCCAACCACAGGAAGTATCTCCACTTTCTGGTGGGGACAGCACATTTTCAGTACAAAGTGCTGCCCTTTGGGCTGGAATCAGCCTCATGCATCTTCCCCAAATGCTTGGCAGTGGTGGCTGCCTAAATCAGGCATTGCTCGGTCCATGTATTTCCATACCTAGATGACTGGCTGATACGGAACGACTCCCACTCCGGGCCCTGACGTATTTTTTGCTATGTTACGAGACTGAAGGGGGACCTCGCATAGACGTGCAGATAGCAGCAGGCTGGGCATGCTCAGTCTACCAGTCAAAATTTTTAAAAACTTTGAGAAAAGTTTTTCATGCCGAGCTCCATTGGATGATGTCACCCACATGTGAGAACTAACATCCTGCTGTCCAAGGAGAATACCTATTACAGGTAAGCAACTGTACTTTTTCTTGATTTTTTTTTTAAATTTTTATTTATAGAATTTTTACCAAAGTTACAGGTAGGTTAAAGACAAAATACAAATAGGAATTGCAGTTTACATTTCCAATAAGCATAAGCATAAAAGAAAGAAAAACGTTATAATTAACATTGTTATTATTATTATTATTATTTTATTTTATTTTATATACCGGCAACCGTTTGCACATCGTGCCGGTTTACAGATAACTTACAACCAAGGATATATAGGCAAAGCCTTTACAAAGAACAGTTTGTAACAATAAACTCAGTAACATAGCAATAAACAAGATAAAAAGGTGGGGAGGAGAGGTATATAGGTAGACAAGACAAAGGGAGGGGGAGGGGGAGGGAGAAAAGGATACATAAGGAAAAGATATGTACAGGGGTTTGAGGAAAATGTGATAAACACATAGATTATTTACAGGTTAGTATAAGCGCAGAGGAACAGAGATTGGAGGGGAGAGGCGGGTACTAAGTAATATTTTAGGTTTGAAGTTCATTGGGGGGGTGGGTGCAGGGAGTATGTCCTGAAGAAGGGGTGTACTGTTGGTAGGGGTAGGCCGTTGGGTGAGGATGTTTGTAAGGGATGATGAAGATTGTGACTGGGGGTATGCTTGGAGGAAGAGCCAGGTTTTGAGTTTCTTTTTGAAGGTGGGTGTGGAGGTTTCGGTACGAAGGTCAAGGGGCATGGAGTTCCAGAGGGAAGGGCCTGCTAGGGAGAGGGCCCGTTTGGTGGTGGACATGAGTCTTGTGGATTTTATGGAGGGGTGAATAAGGGTTCCACGGAGCGAAGATCGGGTGGGTCTGGTAGAAGTACGTGGGAGGAAGGGGGGGTTTAGCCAATTGTAATGTTCATTGGTAATACTTTTGTGGATGAGGGTAAGGGTCTTGTAGGTAATGCGTGAATGAATGGGTAGCCAATGGAGATTAATGAGGGTGGGAGTAATGTGGTCTTTCTTTTTGGCATTAGTGAGGATGCGTGCAGTGGCATTTTGGAGGAGTTGGAGAGGTTTGATATGGGAAGCAGGGAGACCAAGTAGGAGTCCGTTACAGTAATCAATCTTTGAGAAAATTATAGATTGAAGTACTGTGCGGAAATCAGAGAAGTAGAGGAGGGGTTTAAGTTTTTTTAGGGTTTGAAGTTTGAAGTAGCAGCTGCTCAGGATAGATTTGATGTATGGTTTGAAGGTAAGTTGGTTATCAATTATGACCCCCAGGTTTCTTGTGTCAGAGAGAAAATTAGGGGGGTGGAAGGTGGAGGGGAAGGGTATGGGTATGGATGCATGTTTGGGGGAGATGAGGAGGAGTTCAGTTTTTTGTGGATTAAGGGCAAGGTGCATGTCAGATAGGAGTTGGTTTATAGAAGCGAGGATGGTGTTCCATTTTTGGATAGCAGTGAGTGCAGAATTTGTGAAAGGTATAAGGATTTGCACATCATCGGCGTAGATGAAGTGTGTGATACCAAGGTTGGAGAGGAAGTTTGTGAGGGGGATCATATAGATGTTAAATAGGGTGGAGGAGAGGGAGGAACCTTGGGTGATGCCACAATCAAGATTAACAGGAGGGGATGTAAAATTGTCAGTGAGTACTGTGTAGGTACGGTTGTGGAGGAAGGATTTAATCCAAGACAGAGCAGTACCTGTGATTCCTATGTTGACGAGGGTGTTGATAAGGATGTTATGATTTACAGTATCAAAAGCGGCGGAGATGTCGAGCATGGCGATGAGATAGGAGTTACCCGCATCCATACCTTTGATGATTGTGTCAGTGAGTGAGAGGAGGAGGGATTCCGTACTGAGGTGTTTTCGGAAGCCATGTTGTGTTGGTGGGAGTAAGTTGGATTGTTCTAGGTGGTCAGAGAGACGGGAGTTAACTAGTTTCTCAATAATTTTGGAGAGGAAGGGGAGATTGGAAATGGGACGGAGGTTGGATAGGTTGGAGGGATCAAGGGAAGGTTTTTTTAGGATGGGTTTGACCACGGCTTGTTTCAGGGAGCTAGGGACCAGGCCGTGTTCTAGGGAACAGTTCACGATTTTGGAGAGTGAGGAGGCTATTGTTTTGGGAATAGCGAGAAGTAATTTGGTAGGGATTGTTTCTGAGGGGTGGGAGGAGGGTCTCATGTTTTTTAAAACGTTTTCTATTTCTAGAGTGGAGGAAGGTTCGAAGGATGAGAGAGGGGTGGGAGAGTGTGGGGTGGGAGGGTTTATGATGTTAGTAGTGGGGGAGTTTTTGGTGTTAGGGTTAAATTTGGCGGTGATGTTGGAAATTTTGTTCTTAAAGAAGAGGGCAATTTCATTACATCGTGTCTGAGAGGAGAGGGGTAGACACATTGGGTTTGGTGAGATTAGAAACTAGTGTAAATAGTGCCTTTGGGTTGAATTGGAGGGGGTGAATTTTTTTTGCATAGTATTCTTTTTTGGTTGTTTGAATGGCGTTTCTGTATGCATGCATCAGTTGGTAATATTTGGTTTTTGAGGCAGGAGTGGGGTGTTTGCGCCAATGTCTTTCTGCTGCTCTGAGCTAGGTTTTTTGGGTTTTGAGTGTCTGGGTATACCAGGGTTTTTTGGATGACTTGGTTTAACTAACCACTAGGTTGGATGACTAGTTTAACTAACCACTAGGTCATCTTCTCCTATGTAATATTAAAAAAATAAAGAAATTCCAAGAATATAAATATGTAAGTGGAATCTAATAAAGAAATAACATTTGCAGAATTTTAGAGGCTATCGTGAATCATTTTTCATTACATACCATAATAAAAAAAAATATTAATCTGGAGATATCGAGTTGCGTGCATCTAAGAAATTACTTTTTCTTGATATTTACCTACATGTGTGAGCTGTTTACTCCGCATATTTGTTTTGCCTTGATAGAAATCATACCAGGGTTCTGATATTCATCGTATGCATCAAATCTTGTAAGTTGTTCAAAGAGCAGAGATGATATAAAACAAAATCTCACGAGCAAAAATAGCTTCAAGCCTTAAGTTTGATTATAATTTCAAGCATGCAAGAATACAGAACATATTCTAAAGATAAGAGCATGTTCATATGTCTTATTAATATTTGAGTCCTTGTGTAGGAATCCTGTTAGCCCCCTTCTAGAACCTACCTAAAAGAAAATGCCAATTGGTGCAAGGAGGGACTTACTGGTACAGATATGCATTCAGGAGAAACAAAATAGGAAATAACAAAATTTCCTATTTCATTTTATTTTTTTCCAAAATAAAGCGATTGAAAATCTGACAAAAGATAGTTGGTTTTCATGTTTCATTTTGAAAACTAACAAAAAATAGTCATCCGTCAGGCCTAGGCACAAGCCTGAAACCAGGACCTTGCCTACAGAATAAGCTGAGGCCCAAAGCAGGATCCTTGGACTATGCTTGAGCGTGATGCAGGAGTCTCGGACTAGGCTCGGGCCTGACACCGGGACCTTAGCCAAAACCCAAAAATGTTGCTGTGGCCCTAAAATTTCCTGACTCCCACTTACCTGATCCATCAGGGATACAATGTTGTGGCCCAGGCACAGGTAAAGGCCCAATGCTAGGATCCAACTCAGAGGCCGGATCCCAATGCCAGGACCTCAGCCTAGGCCAAGGCTCAGGTCCAACGCCATAACCTGGTCTGGAGGCTGGGTCCCAATGTCAGGGCCTCACCCCACACCCAGGCCCAATGACAGGGCCCGGTCCAGAGGCCAGGTTCCAATGTTGGAGCCTTGGCCTTGGCCCAAACCTGGAGGCAGGAGCCCAGTTCTCTTCGTGTTGTCCTCTTCTTTCTTCTTTAAAATGACAGCTTTCACTGGGGACATGCTAGAGTTAATTAACTCTAGTGCCTCCCTCTTCAGCAGAGGGCATCATTTCGGTGTACAGAAATTTAAATCAACTGAAAAGGCCTGAGGCCTGGTCTCGATGCCTCGGCCTAGGCCCTATGCCAGGGCCTACACCATACACCAGGGACTCGGATTCAGCCTTAGGCAAAGGCTTAGAATGCCAGAGACTTGGCCCAGACCCAGGCCTGAAACTGTGGCCTCAGCCTTGACTCAGGAACAGACCAAGAGGCCAGAGCCTAGGCCTCATAACAGCATCCCTTCTTTCTTCTTCATTAAAATGATGGTGTCCACAAAGGCGACATTTTGGTGTATGGCAGTTTAAAAGAATAGCAGGCCCCATTTCTTTTTTTTAATTTATTTTTGGGGTGCTGTTTTAATGTTTATTTTGTTTTGTAAACTAAAGAAAATGAAATAAATTTTAAACAAAATGAAATACATGGGAAAAAATACCCCAACAACGAAATTAAAAAATGAAACAAAATGTTTACCCTTGTGCACCCCTACTTCATTTTTAATATTGCAGGCACAGCTCTCCCATCAGTTGGTAAATTATATCTCCCTCTAGCATTTAGAGCCAGTATAACTTTTTCTTTGTGGATTCCCCTTTTGAGTTTTAGGAGGCAGCATGTCCTGTGCTGTCTTCTAATTTTTCTATTGATTAACTTTTGCCTGTATGGAATATATTGGGGTAGATTTTTAAAAAAAGCGCGTTCGCGTACTTTTGTTTGCGCACCAGGCGCAAACAAAAGTACGCTGGATTTTATAAGATACGTGCGTAGCCGCGCGTATCTTCTAAAATCCTGGATCGGCGCGTGCAAGGTTGCCGATTTTGGGTAGCCGAAATTGGAGCGGCCTCGGAGGGAACTCTCTTTCGCCCTCCCCTCACCTTCCCCTCCCTTCCTCTACCTAACCCACCCCCCCGGCCCTATCTAAACCCCCCCCTTACCTTTGTCCTTAGATTTACGCCTGCGAGAAGCAGACGTAAATCTACGCGTGCCAGCGGAGTGCTGGCGCGCCGTGCTCTGACCCGGGGGCTGGTCCGAAGGCCTGGACCACGCCCCCGGGCCGTCACCATGCCCCCGGTCCCGCCCCCAAAACGCCGCGCCCCACCCCCGAAATGCCGCATCATCGGGTCCCGCCCCCGACATGCCCCCTTCCGAAAACCCCGGGACCTACGCGCGTCCCGGGTTCTGCGCGCGCCGGCGGCCTATGGAAAATAGGCGCGCTGGCGCGCAAGGCCCTGCTCACGTAAATCCGGGCGGATTTCGCGAGCAGGGCTTTGAATATCCGCCCGATTATTTACATGGGAGTTTCTTTCCACCCTCTCAATCCACCCTTTAGTTTGTAATTAACTTATTTTATTTATTTATTTATTTATTTATTTATGTATTTATTTATGCGATTTTTATATACCAATGTTTGGAACATGCCCTCACAACGGTTTTCAAACAAAAATAAAACAAGGAAATTGGTTAGCAGTGAAATAATAAACACAATTAAATTTAAAATAATTAATAAAAAGTACATATAAAACAACAAGATCTAAAATTTATAACAAAATCAGCGTTAATAAAATGTTAAAGTTAAATTAAATACAATCCTTCGGCTATCATAAAAACTATAACTACCTACTGGAATAAAATTAGAAATTCTAAAACCTTGACTAGATGGCTAAAACTATTTCAAAGTAAAAGTAGGTTTAAGAATCAAAATAAATAATGTAGGTGAAAATGAATTGATTTAGCCAGTGTCATCTTTATAAGCTTGCTCAAAAAGTCAAGTTTTAAGGTGTTTTCTAAACAATTTTAGATCGTTCCGTAGCCTCAAGTCTGGAGGAAGAAAATTCCTTAATTTGGGCCCTGCTAATGAAATAGCTCTTTCTCTGACTGTGGTGAGTCATGCTGTGGTGACCGATGGTATAGATAATAGACCTTTGTTGGATGATCTAAGGTTCTGCTGAGGTGTATGAAGCCGGACCACTGCATTTAACCATTCTACTTGATTGCCATATATTGCTTTGTGCAAGATACAAAGTACTTTATAATCAATACGCTTTTCAATACCCTTTTTATTTTGGAACCTGTTAATATTCTAACAGCAGAATTCTGAAGAATTTGTAAAGGCTGAATCGTGGGTTTGGGTAAGCCCAACAGGAGAGAGTTACAATAGTCAGTTCCTGTAAAAATTAATGACTGTAAAATTGTTCTGAAGTCGTTAGGGTGTAGGAGTGGTTTCAGGCGCTTTAGCATTAATAATTGACTAAACCCTTCTTTAATCTTGATTGATATATGATTTTTAAAGTTTAATTCAGGGTCTATCCAGATGCTGAGGTCTCTAACTTTTTCTCGTAACTTAATTGAAAATGTATCAAACTGCATTGAACTGTTTATGTTTAATGTTGAGATTTTCCTTTCAAGTAGGATAAATTCTGTTTTTTCGATGTTCAGGCATAGTCTCATATGGGTTAGTAGTTGTTTGATAATGTTAAGATACATTGCAGTTAATTTAAAAGCCTGTTCTACTGTATCTGTAACTGGAATGAGAATCTGGATGTCATCGGCATAGATGTAATGTGTTAATCCAAGACCAGAAAGCAGTTGACATAAAGGAAGCAAGCAAATATTCAAAAAAGTGGCTGACAGGAAGGAACCTTACCGTACCCCTGTATCTAATTTATTTAAATTGGAGTGCCCAGAAACTTGGGATTCAATCAAGCAAATCTAATTTTTATTCTACTATAATAAACTGGTAGATATTCACTTCATGCAAGATAAACCTGAGATCACCAAGATCCAAAGAGAGTATGACTTCCAGCCAGCATAAGGAAAGGAAGAAGGAGAGAGAGAAGAAAGGAGTTGGAATGGAACCCAGCAGCATCCATACACATCTATACAAGATGAGAAAAAAAGGAGCTGAAAGTTTCTATCTTCAAGATGCTGAAATAGGAGGAGAAAAAGTAGGACTTGTGCCTTTCAGGTATGGTAAGAAAACTGAGGGGGTTTCAAGGAGAAAACTACAAGAAGGAGATAGAAACAAAAATGACTGTAATATAAATTCTATCCAAGGATACATCAGCTACATTGGGAGGGAAGCCATTAACCTGCCCTGTATCCGATGGGAGGGAAAATATAAATCAACTTAAGAAATAAATGTAAGTGATTTTATTTATTTATTTATTTATTTATTTTTAGTTTTTATATACCGATCTTCTTGCATTAGATACAAATCAAACCGGTTTACATGGAACAAAAAAACTGCCTGTAAGGCGATACATGGAACCAAGAACATACAGTATATTAACTAGGTAACTTATTTATAAATTTAACTGACCCATGAAAACAGTTTACATTACAAAGTAATGTAATATATGATAACACATAAATATATATATATATATATATATATATATATATACAAACATACATATATATATATATATATATATAAATATATACACATACACTCATGCATGACACATATTAAACATATTTCTAGTTATGGAGGGATTAAAGGAGTAAAAGACTGAAAGGTGTCTGAAGGTCTTTTAAAAGGGACCAAGGGCTAGCAAAAATTGAGATATGAGATAGAATTTAAACATCTTGCAGAATAGAAAGCATGTGTTAAGCTAAAAAGCTGATTCAGGAAATGCAAGGTTAAATAACCAAGTTTTTAATTTTTTCTTGAAAGATATTGGGCAAGGGTCCTGTCTGAGGTCCGGTGGGAGATTGTTCCAATGAGTGGGACCCTCCATAGAGAAGGCTCTGTTCTTTAGTGATGTTCTAGCTTGAGGGACAATGAGAGTGCCTTGATAGGCTCTCTATCTCTCTCTTTTAGTAGTGCCCGGGGGCCAATGCATTTGTGCACCTCTCCAGCGCCCTCCATCCCCGTATCCTTCTTGTACTAATGATTAAGGTCACAGAAAATCAGTAGAGTCTGTAGACAGAATTTTTTTTTTTTTGGGAGGGGGGGGAGGAGTTGGAGAACCAAAGTGAAATTTCCACACCGCACACCCATCTCCATAGCATGACCCTCTGCTAGAGGTGTGCATCTGTTTTCCACATATTTGTAATCCGCAACTTATTTTTTGCTATCTGTTAAATACGTGGGGAGGCGAAACGCATTGCGACTCCCCACGTATTAAATAGATTTCTGTTTTATTCGGCCTAAATAAAAATTTAAACCCCCCCCCCACCCTCCTGACCCCCCCAAGACTTACCAAAACTCCCTGGTGGTCCAGCGGTGGGGTCCGGGAACTCACTCACACCCTCGATGCTAATTTCATCATGGCGCTGATAGCCTTTGTCACAGGGGCTACCGGTGCCATTGGTCAGTCCCTGTCACATGGCCATCAGCGCCATCTTGTGCTCCTACCATGTGACAGGGGCTGATCAATGGCACCGGTAGCCCCTGTGACATAGTATGGGCAAAGGCTATCGGCGCCATTTTGAGTCCTGGCGTCGCTCCGGGACCCCCATTGGACCCACAGGGACTTTTGGCCAGCTTGGGGGGGCCTCCTGACCCCCACAAGACTTGCCAAAAGTCCAGCGGGGGTCCGGGAGCGACCTCCTTTCACACCGGCCATCCGATCCCAATACTCAAAATGGCGCCGATCGCCTTTGCCCTCACTATGACGGCGATCGGCGCCATTTTGAGTATTGGGATCAGCAGTTTCCTCCTTGGGCCCTCCCAGCGATAAGGATGCCTTCTCTCTCTCTTTCCCCTTTTTGGGAAGACACTGCTCCTCCTCCTCCTCCTATCTTCAGTCATGAGGGCCTGGCTGACACCACTTCTGCTCCTTCTCTTTCATGCCACACTTGCCTGCCAATGGTTCTCCAACTCCCAAAGTCTGCTTCTTCCTTTTGGCCCCCACAGGACCAATGCCAATACCTCATGCTCCTTTCAGCCCCAGTGATTGGACCTCTTTCTTCCGGCACATGGAGGTCTGTGAGATGCCACTTCGTCTTCTTGTCCATCTGGGCTGGAAGGAGGCACAATTGCTGTAGCTGGAAGGGGCAAAAGGCATTGGCATTTGCCCCATGGGCATGGAAGAAAGAAACATTCTTTGCAAGTGGAGCAGTGTCAACAAGCATGAAACTTGCCATTGTCTCAAAGGTTTCAGCTCTGCTACCCACTGCTGACAAGCTCACTTCCACCAGCCTGCTCACTGTTTCTCTGGAGCCAGCAAACCCCTCCTCCCTCCCGGAGGAGCTGGGCCTGGTGCTTCCATTAGACAAATTAGAGCACCAAAAGTTTGGGGGCAATAAAATCCTGCCAGTATGAGGCCCAGAGAGATTCTGTTCCAGAGACAATTCTGCCAAAGAAGAGAGTGTTGTGCTGGAGCTACTGCCACTGTAGGAGGGCGTGCTGTGCAGGAGCAGCCACCAGTAGATATGTTGGGAGAGAGGAGGTGCATGACCAAAGGTTTATCTACGGTGCCTAATGCTTTTGTGCCAACCCCCTGTGTATGGGGGAGCAGAGAGCTGACACAGCATGTACCTGGGAGCAGAATGCTTTCATGCCAAGAGGAAGGCCGTGTTGCATGCTGCAGGGTGACTCCAGGAATTTTTAGACGTTTTGTTCTGCTGTCTGAAAATTACATCAAAGAAGGGCTGGTGGAAGCCCTAGGCAACTGCCCCTATATCTGTGTTTCTGTAGATGGTCGCCTAATCTGCCTAGTGCTTCCTCAAGCCCTAATAATTGACTTGCATGATTGTCCTGCCTGGTGGCCCAAAAGTGGTTGATGAAGCCAATCCAGTATCAACAGACTGTCACAACATAGGCATATGTTTCTGAGAGGAATGAGACTCCCTCTGTTGTTGATTCAGTCCAGAATGGAGATTACAATAAAATGAAGAAATCAGAAAAAAATAAAAGGAGAGGTTACAGAGGTTAAAAGATTGCATGAGGCATGGACATTGTTTAAAAATATCATGCATTAAAAAGGTCAAGGTAGACCAAACGATTGCCAGAATAGTTAAATGCTAAAGTGAAACAGGTAATTAAAGTCAAAAGGACATCTTTTAGAAAACAGAAAGCAAATACAAATGCAGAAAATAGGAAAGGGCATAAGCACTGGATAATTAAATGTAAAACATGATTAAGGCAAACCTTGAAAGAATTTGAAAAGAAGCTTGCTATAGAAGCAAAACCTAATAATAAAAACTTTTTTGAGCACATTTGAAACAAGAAGCCTGGGATAAAGTCAATTGGACCATTAGATAACCAAGGGGCACTTAGGAAGGCCAAGGCAATAGCAGAAAAACTAAATGGATTCTTTTAAGTTGAATCTACCTCAAGGGTGAACACTACTTCTGCTCAAGTCTGGTGAAAAATAACATCCTTTTACACTGTGATTTTCTAAGAGCAGTTGTTATTAGACTGGAGGATATTGGGTGAAGTGGACTGCCAGCACTAACTCTGGTAAAAAGCCAGTATATGCATTTTATGAAAGCCACGCTGAGTTTCATCATCTTGGAACAGTTGTAAATTTCCTTTTGCTGTCAAAAGACTTGGCATTGCTCAGCCTGCAACATGTCAAAGCAGAGCAGTGAATAGTGGAGTGCCCCGGAGAACTGCACATATTCATAAATGATCTGGAAAAGGGAGCAAATAGTGAGGTGATCAATTATTCAAAATTGTTAAAACACAAGCTGAATGTGAGGAACTGTAAAAAAAAAAAAAAAAAAACTTGAAAGTCTGGGGAACAAGGCATCTAAATGACTGCTGAAATTTAATGTGGACAAGTGCAAACTGATGCACAAAGGGAAAAATAATCCTAACTATAGGTACTTAATGCAGGGTTCCGTTTTGTGAGGCAACACCCAGGAAAAGGTTCTCAAAATTATTGTGGACAATATGTTGAAATCCTCAGCTCAGTGTATAGTTTTCTATCTTTTAACTAGTTGCCACTAATCAACACTAGAACATTGCATTCTAACCCATTACTTTTTTAATTTGTCAAATGCCTTCTGAAAGTCTAGAAATACTGTAAAAGACTGATTTTAAAAGCCCTACATGTGCCAAAGCCAGGAAATATGCTTGTGACTAGCGTCAGTGCGCACCCCACCCATTTTTAAAAGCGAGCGAGTATATGCTTTGATATGTGTGCCTGAGCTTGAGACCAATATGGAGACAGTAACTGACCCAGAATCCTCTGCTATAGTAGCCTTTCTGGCTATGTGAACTTCAAATGTCTTACTGAGCCTGACCTGCAGGAATTCCAAGGACAGCTGGACAGCAGTTGAAGCTGGTGACACTTTGTGATGCCTAATTATAGGGTCACAAAAGCAGAAGGAAATGGTTGGAACTTCAGGCTAGACTGTCACTACAGGGGCATCTGTAAACACAGCCTAAGATGTGATAATTGCCCTGACCAACAAGATTCTAACTGAACAAAGGACTATCTAAAGAGTGATGGTAAATGGGCCCCACCTTGGAGAAATAATCAGGGTAGTTTAGGGATAATCTATCATGCTGTTGACATGACAATCAATGTAAATGATTCTCTGGGTAGTCACACAATTTTAGAATTTCTAACCTAGTACTATATTGAATTTTACCTATAAAAGAAGGATCGGGGATCAGTTCATGTATACAAGGAAATGCTAGTTGTCAGTTTGTCAGAGAAGTGGCATCAGCATCTCCCAAGAATACTTATATTGATCAAAAAAAAATTATACTTTCTACAAAATCTAAGTGTTATTATTCCCTGGGTAAGCATCATAAAGCATAGTTTGGTTCTTAACATTTTTGGCACCAGAACAGGGACACAGCCATGGCTGCGGCCTCAGTGCTTTGTGCAGTCTTGCATCTGAATCTGCTGGACAGGCTCAGACCTAACACTGGTACTCGGACATTAATTGGCTCTTGTCCGAAGGAAATTAAACAAATAAAGAGTTCGGGATGTTTTGCTTATTGCATAGTGATTCCCAGGAATAGAAGATGTCTGGATGTCTGTTTATTAAAAAAAAAAGTTATAACCAGAAGACAGATGAGAGAGTGCCCCCACTGCAGTAGGGGATGACAGGTCTACATAATCAACTAGTAAGTATAATTTTGTAGTTAGCAAGTAAAATATTTTCTTTGGCCAATTGTAAATAAAAGTGCACTATTTATTTTGATCTGCTGGGGAGACACCCACTTGTAGATCATTTTTAGTATACTTAATTAAAACTTATTAAGAGTGATTTTGGTTCATTTGTCTGTATATTTGTTAATACATTTGTACTGGAAAACAATACAAAGAGGTTTAAAATATAAACAGTTAGTCCTTTGTTTTAAGTCCTTGCCATGCTTGCAGGGCTGTTGGATTATTAGAGGAACACAAGAAAGGAAAGTTTTTGGAAAAGTATAGTTTGGAATCTGGTTTTCTGTTTATGTCTGATTGTTGCCATGGTGTAACACATTGCAGTGAGTGGGGTCTAAATTACAATTGTAATGGACATTTCAGAACTTGAAAGCACACTGGGAGCTGGAGAGTTAACTGTGTTGGAAGGTAAGAGAAAGCGGGAGGTATGTAAAGCTCAAGGTGATTCTTATTCACAGGTGGAAACAGTGGGGAGAACTGGTTTAAATAAATTGCTTTTTTGTTTTAAAGTTATAAACAGGCTGATGAATTAAAGTTGTGGAGAAATGTTACAGAAAGTGAATTTAATTTAGTAGATTCTTTAAGAAAGTTTGGTTTCATCGGCTTTTTCTGGATGGCTAGCATTAAATTTGGGCAGAAACTAATAAGGTATGGTTTATTTAAATGATGGGTAAATAAATACTTGTATGTGAGATAGATAAGGAAGGTAAATGGCTTTGAGGCTCTCTTGTCCCTTTCCTCTGCATATTATATATGTTTGAGTCCTGAATCAGACTTGAATGCCTGTTAGATATCTGTGTGAAATGAAATACTATAGATACTGTTTATTTAGGGAAGGAACCTGAATGGCAGAATGAGTTGAAATATGCAGTTAGTTTCTGAGTGCCTTGCTCTTTGAACAAAGCAGATATTTGTAATTGTTTAAATAGAGATCTGATAGAGATAAGAGAAGCTTCTTTTTTACTTTTCTGCTTTTGGCTTTCTTTGTTTAATGGATTAAAAAATCATGTGGTTAGTACAGAATAGGATTTATTTCTTTTTAACAGCTCGATACAGTAAAGTGGGGCCACGGTTACTCTGCTCCTAACCCGCTTTCTACTCACTTTTCGGCCGCGTTAGTCCAACCCGCTATACACTATCCCCTTTAACCCATTCTTACCGCCTCTTTAAATCACCAGGTAACCCCTTCCGCACGTGGCATGTATATCAGATGTAAACGATCAAATTAGCTATTCCCTCCCATACAGTAACGCGCGCCTCGACTATCGCTATTTTACCCTGCCATTTTGCCCCACGTTTAACCTGCTAACTTACCGCCTACCCTTACCCCTGCGTTAGAGGCAGGGGTAATGATAGACGGCAAACTTTCCCCCAAAAGGAAACCTCTAAAAACCTAAAATCCCCTCCTCCCGAAGCGACTCGACATTACTTTTTGTTGTTTTCTTACCTTTTGTTGCTTTTCAGCCCCTTCCCTTCTCTGCTGCCCTCCGGAGGGGGCAGCCGGCGGCGAAAGCGGCTCGCAGCAGTCCCCCCAGCACAGGTCCCGGTTCTCCTGGCTCGGCAACAGCAACAGCAGTACAATGGCCACCAATTAAAGCAACTTGTCCAGTCTGGCACAAGTTTCCATAGCTGTGGCTGCAGGTGGAGAATGTGAATACAAGGGGGAATGGATATGGAAACTTGTGCCAGACTGGACAAGTTGCTTTAATTGGTGGCCATTGTACTGCTGTTGCTGTTGCCAAGCCAGGAGAACCGGGACCTGCGCGGGGGGGACAGCTGCGGCTGCTTTCGCCGCCGGCTGCCCCCTCCAGAGGGTGGCAGAGAAGGGAAGGGGCTGAAAAGCAACAAAAGGTAAGTTGGCACATGTCGAGCCGCTTCGGGAGGAGATTTTCGGTTTTTAGGTTTTCATGGGTTAAAGTTGGGATCCACTTCCTGGTGCCTGTCATTTCAAATGTCTTTTGAAATGACATTTGAAATGACAGGTACCATCGCACCCAGGATACTGTATAGGCGCTGTATTAAGCGCCTATACAGTAAAATGGGTTGTGCGGGCCTAATGCTTCGCCTAACGCTTTGCAGACGCGGCTTGCATTTGCAAGTAATTTAAATAGAGTATCGAGCGGTATGTGATCAGAACTGTGCGTGCGGCAAACGAGGGTGCGCCCTGCACTGCCGCACTCTTTCTAATGTGGCCTTACTGTATCGACCCGTAAGTTAGGTAAAATATTCACAGTAGTTTCCTACTTTTAGTTAGAAATGAAAAGGTATCTTGTAGCTGTCTTTGTCTTCCCATGTGATTAGATTTAAAAGATGAATCAAATTTTTCTTTGTATGTGAGATTTTATTTCTATAGGTTAACAAGATATCTGTTCTGCCAGATGTTGTTGTGTACAGTATTTTGTCAATAAATAAACTATTAATTGAAGCGTAAAGTAAAATATTTGATCAGCTTTAATATTGCTTCTGTAGTAAAACTGATTGGTTTACCATAAGCAGTAGCAATAGCCCCACCCTCAGGAATTCACTCCTCTTTGGAGCAAAAAACAAAACCTAAGTATGAAAGTTGCTTAATTTTGGTGAGATTTAAAATGCTTCTATTTGGTTATTTTAAGTATGAAGAGCTATATAAAAATCATTCTGAAGAAGGGAATAGAGTCTTTATTTGTTACCTTATCCAGCACCAATTTGTTCTGATTAATTTAATCTTACAAGCACTAATATAAACCAGTCCTCAGTCATTTTAATAGACTCATACAAGGTTTAATGATCTTAAAAATGAACTGAAGGAGATTTCCTTTTGGAAGAGAGGATGGAGTGAGTTATGATATGGTAATGTGTAAGAGAAGAACATAGACTAAGAATATGAGTTATTTAATTAAACAGATACCAGAGAAAAAAGATAAACAAAATTATATACATATAATCAATGCTATAGTATTTGTTAATTGAAAAAATGTTGTCATATTATAAAGATAACAGATATATTTCAAATTCAGAAATACAGGACTCCATGCCATGGTTTACTGATGGGTAAAGCAGTAACTTGCAGCATAATTCAATCATGTATGCCGATTTAGATTGTTTTCTCTCTTATACATTATCACCTTAGGAAATGGAACAAAAGGGGTTTTAGATCTGCAGATGGAGAGCAGCTCTCATACCACAACTTGTGGTAGTGTCTTCTAGAGGCATAACAATAGAGACAAGAAAGTAGCTTCATGACCACTATTTGCTGAATTAAGGCATATCAAAATGTTTAGTTTCAATGAAGCTATAATTTCACTTTAACCATTACCTTAATTTTTTGTATGCCAGATTTTATATTTTTCCAAGATGACAACATAAAGCCTTCTCTGCCATGTGAGCTGTAACACTTGAAAATTACATTCTTTCCATTTGATTTTTTTCATTTTTTAACAGATCTATTTTAATTTTGACTTTTGTTTTATTTTGGATCAATACAAACATGTTTTGGTCTAATTTTTTAAACTCAAATATGTGTTAATTGTTGTTTGTCTTTATGTGTGTAATGACACCTGAAGAATGCAATGAATGAATTTATGTGTCAGTTCAGTGAAATATATGTTTCTATATAATGTCTGAGCACCTAAGTTGTTTGTGGTTCTTACTATTGCATGGTACCTAATAATAAAGTGGGAACATTATGCAGATTAGTAATAGTGTATGTAGGGATTATTAGATGCAGGGAGTTAAATGCATGATGGAATTTTCTCATTGATTAATTAGAATTTGTTTTGCTCTTATATTAGGCTTTAATCCTTAACATATACATTTAATAATGAGTTAAGAGGCTATGCTCTGATGTCAGAAATACACAATACTGTATACGACATGTGTCATTGATTTCAGAAATCATCCCATCCTTTGTACAGAAGTCATCTTGTACCCTTCATTATATGAACTGAAGTGCTCACACTTTATACTTGATCTTTTCTTTATGTTTTTCTTGTTCTATGGGGGGTAGCCTTACCTAGATGCTGTTTCCTTTATCTTATGAGACAATGTACCTTTATTTGACATGTGATAACTGATTGTCATAACAAAAATATTTTTATGATATACTTAGTCAATATCTAGTTATGTACCTATTTGCAGATGCCACTATTTAGATTATAAGTTAATGATACACTCTGAATTAATGCAATTTTTATTAGTCCCTTTAGTCCAAGTGTTTTGTAGCATTTTCCAGACCTATACCTTATATTTATTGTGTATATGCATTTACTTGCTGAGTCAGCTAGATGATTATTTGATATGTTTTCTTTTACTTGTATCTATGAAAGCTAGTCTAATCATACTAACTAATCACCCTGTTCCACTGCTTGCCACTTTACAGTGTGATATGTCTTGGTGTAAATCAAATATTCCCTTGAGTTTTTGATTCTTTGCCCACCTGTCTTTTTCTCTAGATCTTCCCTTCCCTGTTGTAAACTTTATTGTCTCAGCAGTGATTTAAGGTTTAAGAGGGATGTACATTTCTACCTACTAGATTGCATGCCAGCATATGTCAAAAATGTGCTGTTCTGTTTGCTGTAAGAACTGCAGCTAATTGCAACTACCGAATGCCTTCTATTTCAGCATTCTCTTGCTTGCCCTACTGCTGCCTCTGCACACGTATTTTCCTTTATTTCTTCTTCTGCAGCCTGCATTAATGGTACTCACATTTCTTGTTTTTCATTTTCTATTGCCCCTGCTCCTAACCTTACCCAGTATACCGAATTTGGTTATTCTCTTCTACCTTGAGTTCCCTGTATACCTTTTTGGGCATTTATTCCTGTAACACTACCTATCAGGTTATTTACCTAGAGTTTGTTTACTGTTGTGGTTATGAGGTGTTGGAGTGGATTCTTGGGTACTGCAGTGATGGCCACTCCCAAGGGGAGGAGCCTGTGAAGAGTACCAGGCTAGACTCTATACATGCAAACACAGAGAAGTTGTATTACTGAACAGCATGGTGGCATTGCCCAGAAAGTGGACAGCAATGGAAGGTAGCTCCAGCCGTAGTAATCCAGGGATCCTCAGCAGAGAGGACCCGTCTCACTCTTGAGTAGGTGAAGACAGCGCAGAGAACAGGAACAAGTCCCGGATGTAAAGCACTGAAGCTGTAGGTGAGATAGACTGATAGATTAGTACTCACTGAAGCAGAAGCTGTATCTTTGGAATTCCTGGCAGACAGAAGTTGTAGAGTGGCAGGCACCAAATTAGGGAGAGCAGGCCCTCGAGGAGCGAGTACCTGGTATCCCAGGATAGGCACCTGAAAGAAAGCAGAAGGGCCCCCGAGGAGCAGGTACCCAAGTTAAAGTAGAATTACCCCAAAGGGCAGAGAGAGCCTCCTGCAGTAGCTAGGAAGTGGCAGAGCAGCTTAGACCGGAGCAATTCCAATCCTTGTTAACTCACCTGAAAGAGTGAGTTGAGAGTTTAAATACCTCCAGGAAGAGGGCAGAGACCTCTCGGGTGTTGGGCGGCATTCCTGCGCTGGCCCCTTTAAGAAGGGACCGGCTTTGCTGCATGCATCTAGAGGATGTTGGGGGTGGGGCTTCTGCTGCAAGAGCATCCCGGCCACAGAAGCAGGCGCCTCAATGTCGCGGTAGGCCTCGGAGCCTAAGGAGGTGCCTGCGAATCCAGCCTCAGGGATCTGGAGCACGGAGGACCATGGCCGGGAGGGGTAAGCTCGGTCAGCCATGGCCTCCTCAGCTGACCAGCACAACAGTACCCCCTCTTCAAGGGCCCCCCTCGATGGGTCATCGATCCCTGTCAAATAATCCTCCTCATCCTCTGTGGTCCAATCCTCTTCATCAATATCAAGAACCTGTTTGTCCATGGTCTTTAGAGAAGGGTGCATCCCTTGTTGCAAGAGGGCATGTAGATGCTGAATCTCCCATTCCTTGTATGCCAGTATGACTAGAAGACCTTGCATGGCTAGTCCATGTGACTTCATCATTGCCTTGTTCTCCAAATCTTTGCGGATCAACTGTTCACCAAAGTGCGTAGGTTCGTCTTGCGGAGCAGACACCCCAGATGGGCCAGACCTCCAAAGGTTCCCCTCAGAGCTCCCCTGACGGGGCAAGGACACTGATAGAAACATCGCCACAGACTTGGTCCTGGGTAGTCCAGAAGTTTTTAAGCAAGTCTCTGCACAGAGCAGTCCCTATTGGATCTGATCTGGAGAGGACCAATCAAACTGAGGCTGATGTTTTTGTAGCCAAAGTAACCCCAAGATTATAGGACTCCCTGCGTCAGATAGGACGAAGAATGAGAGATGCTCGATGTGATTCATTTCAATCTTCAAGCATGCAAAACTCACTTTAACCACATTTTCCCCTTTGAAAAGATCTATGTAAGACTAAGCAAGCTATTAGAATATGCAAAATAGAATGTACAGTAGAAGATCAATAAATAAAAAGGATAATTTTAAATAGTGTGCATGATAAGTAGGTGTTCTCAAAGATATGCTTGTATTTTACAAATTGTGCAGCGGAAGCCACCAAGTTTAAAAAATACCATGTATCACCTCCTCAAAAACACATGAGTATGTTTCAGTACACATACAATTTTTTAGTGCAGGGAGTCTCATAGTTTATATAACTATTTTATAAATGCATGCCCAAATACATTACATATTAAATATTTGTAACATATGTATGTAATAACATTCACTTTATGTGCAGTGGTAGGTATTTTATAAAACTGGCTGATGTATGTGCATATCTTGCATATGAAAAACTTACTTGTGCATAAACTTCCAAGCATCAATTCACTGAGACCTCCATCAATTGACTCAGATCTTCATCAATTTACCCACACCCTCTACCACCTGATCTAGACCTTCAACCCAAAAACTGCAGACAAAAAAGAAGTCAAATTTAATTTCTATGACTTGATTAACAAGTGTATAAGCATGCTTGCATGCCTGATGTATGCACATACTTAACTTATACAATATGTAAATGCACATGTACGTCCGAGTACCACCCGGAATATCCTCAAAAATGCCTTTTGCACACGTATACTTTTGCATGGCCAGCAACAATACAAACATACTCCTGCCCTTCTAAAATGTGCTTACCATGAACAGAGGCTATTTATTAGGGATGTGAATCAGGTGCCCGATCGTTCCCGCTTTCGGGATCATCTGGACTCGGGAAACAAATAGTTTTCCCGCGTTTCCCCATTTTTTTTTTAGTGAAAAATCATTTTTCAGGTTAGTGCACGCTAACTCGAAAAACGATTTTTACAAAAAATTGGGGGTAAAATTGATTGTTTCTTTCTTTTAACCGTTTTCTAACAAATTTAGAAATATCGTACGATATTTCAATTCGTTAGAAAAACGATTCACATCCCTACTATTTATATGTCTATATGCCAATTTTATGCTTACAACACCTGCATAAGTGTTTGAAAATTGCCCCATTATAAAGATGAAGGCATTTCTGATCATTTACTGTACTGGGCTTTTGAAAACCACAAGCCTGTGCCATATTTATATATTTATTTGATTTTACATTCCATCTTTCAGTCACTTCAAAGCAGATAAATAAAGTAGATATTTATACTGATAGTTTTTGGTATTTATTCTGTTATTTATATATTTGTTGCTCTGTTTGCTTTCCTTTGGCCTCCTCTATTCTCTCTTGTCCCATCCCCTGTCTTATGTATTTTCCTCCTTTGGTTCGGATGTAAACCGACATGATGTACCCACTAATGCCGGTATAAAAAAGTTTCAAATAAATAAATAAATAAATAAGAATGAGGAGGTGACCAAAAAAACTCTCTCTGGGTTGAAAAAATATTGGATCTTCAAATTAAATTGCATTGCCCCCTGAGAATTAAATTGGACAGTATTTTTGTAAATGTTTCTCTATGACTGCATGGAACCTGTGATTTAAATCTTTTTTACAAACATGAGACTCTGGTGGATAGGCACTAAGTAAAAGAATAGATAGGAGTAGATTCCTTATACATTTTGAAAAAAGTTTAGGACAACAAAAAAAGCATATTTTCTTAGCTATTTATATAATACCCCTTAAATTAGATTCTTAGGAACCCAGTTATCATTTTGCTACATAAGAAAGTACTATTTAAAACCTTATAATCATAGCCCACTAGGGATGTGCATTCGTTTGCAACGCATTGGCAATCCGCAACATAAACATCCCTATTTGTTGTATTTGTGGGTTTGCGAAACGGATCGCGATCCCCCATAAATACAAACATATCATTAGTTTCATTCTTTTGGCTCACAGTGATTTCTTAGCGGCCATTTGAAATAGGAGAAGGCCATGTGGGAGTATCCATAGCAAAAAAACAGCCCTTTCCTGTGAGTCATAAGTGACCTCACAGCCCTGTCATAGAGTGGGTCAGACAGGTTGGCAAGGAGACCAGAATGAAACCTATCAGAGCTAAGCATTTTTCTAATGCGGCCAATCGCCGCTCTCACTCAGTGCTCTGTGACGCTATCCTGATGACGCAGTGCTATTTATACGTTTAGCACGTGGCATGCCACTCACTTTCTTGGTGGGGATGGTCTGGGGAGGTGGTCCAGGTTGGTGGCTGAACTCAGAGCTAGTTTGAGTGTCTCAAATCTGTATTCAATTGCTAGCTACTTCGATAGAAAAAGATATTTGTTCGATTTGGCTGCATTGCCAGCTAGCCCTGTTTTTTTTCACCACACTTTTTTTTAATTGATCTGAGACGGTCTCTCTGTGCCACTGAGAGAAGCTGCTAGCACTAGCAGTGGCATTTTGCTGCATATTTTGCCCCCTGGGGTAGGTTGCAAGCAGCATTTGGGTGTTGTGGGTGGGAGATATATTCAATTTCTAGCTAGTTTGATAGAATTGCCATTGAAAAATATATTTCATCGATTTTGCTGCTATGCCAAACCAGGCTTTTTTTTTTGTTAACTGTAGTTTTTTTTTTTTTATTGAACTCACTGTCTCTCTGTGCTCTTTTAATCCAAGAAGGCAGTGCACTGGGCATCAATGACAGTGGGCACTGGGTAGTTTTGCAGACTCACATATATTAGGACAGCGGTTCTCTCTGAACTGTTACTAAAAGTCCATGAACCGGAGTGCCATAGGCAGTGATAGATCAGGCATGAAGCAGAGGAGGAAACAGTGGGCACTTCAGAGAGTTGTGCTAGCCCAAGCAGGAGCAGCACTCTGTCAGCGACAGCTAGTACCTCCTCCTCCTCCACTTCAGTACGCCAAAGGCATGTTGCCCATAAAGATTCATCTTTTGTGCTATGGGCTAGAGAGAAAGCAGCTGGCATGAGTTCTCTCAGAACCCACAGAGGACATGCAGACAGATCCGCTGGCATATTGGGCACACGTCCACCGTCTGGCCACACCTAGCCACATGATATCTGTCATGTCCACCAACCAGTGTGCCCAGTGAATGTGTATTTTCAATGACAGGGGATATCATGAGCCCTCACCACTCAAGGCTGGCACCAGAGTTGATGGAAATGCTAGTGTTTTTGAAAATAAACATGCCTTTGCTTGGGTTTCCAAATTTTCCCTGTGAATGGCAAGATGAATAAAACGCTGTGCCTGTCTGTCCACTGTCCAGGCCATACACCCCTACAAGGGCCTGACCTGAAACGCTGTGCCTGTCTGTCCACTGTCCAGGCCATACTTCCCTACAAGGGCCTGACCTCATACGCTGTGCCTGTTTGAGTTTAGTTCTAGTATTTCTAATTTCAGTTTCATGTATTTGTGCATCACTTCTTTCCAGAATATTCTTTTCCTGTTTTGCAACATTTGGAATGTAAGAACATAAAAAGCTGACTTCAGATGTTTGGAGCTTGCATACTTCATATGCTCAATAGTTTTCCTGACCTTCATAATATGAGCCATGTTCTCAAAATCTTTCTTAGGTGCCAATAGTAATGTTTCTAGTACTATAGAAAACTGGTGGTAGTTGCACTCTAATTCATCCTCTGTCTTCCCATAGTTTACAGAGGCACTGTGTAAAACACAAAGTCAACATAGGTTGATATTGTAGATTTGGACTTGAGCAGCGGTTTTCTTTTTCTGAGAGCTCTTCATGTTCCTTTGTCATCAGCTGAAGTGTATAAGTACAGTTAATAGCTTCTGGGTATTCACAAATAATCTCCAGATCAGTTCTTGCTTCACAAATGGCAGTCTCTATTGCTCTAAAAGCATCCTCTGTTGAATTATCTTTCAGAAATGAAAAAGATTCCATTTTCTTCGGGCAGTGAACCAGATCAAGAAGAAGTGACAGATCAAACCACAACATACCTGCACAAAGGAAATCCTCTATTGCTGTGCCTGTCCATCCAGGCCTTATGTCCCTACAAGGGCTTGACTCCAACCTCTAATGCTGTGCCTGTCCATCCAGGCCTTTTGTCCCTACAAGACCTTGACCTCGAATGCTGGCCTGCCCATCCAGGCTTTACGTCCCTAAAAGGGCTTGACCTCGAATGCTGTGTCTGTCCATCTAGGCTTTACGTCTCTACAAGGGTTTGACCTCGAATGCTGTGCCTGTCCGTCCAGGATTTACGCCCCTACGAGGGCTTGACCTCTAACCTCGAATGATATACCTGTCCATCCAGGCCTTATGTTCCTATAAGAGCTTGACCTCGAATGCTGTGCCTGTCTGTCCAGGCCTTTTCTCCCTACGAGGGCTTGACCTCTATCCTCGAATGCTGTGCCTATCCATCCAGGCCTTATGTCCCTACAAGAGCTTGGCCTCTAGCCTCGAATGTTGTGCCTGTCCATCCAGGTCTTATGTCCCTACGAGGGCTTGACATCTATCCTCGAATGCTGTGCCTGTCCATCCAGGCTTTACGTTTCTACAAGGGTTTGACCTCGAATGCTGTGCCTGTCCATCCAGGCCTTATGCCCCTACAAGAGCTTGACCTCTATCCTCGAATAATGTGCCTGTCTGTCCAGGTCTTATGTCCCTATGAGGGCTTGACCTCTATCCTCTAATGCTGTGCCTGTCCATTCAGGCCTTATGTCCCTACAGAGACATAAGATCCACAGGGGCCGGAGCAACAGGATGAAGGTGGGCTTTGCTGTACACTCACCTGGTAGATGGTTCCCATAACTCTGCCAGTATTTTAGCAGCGATTTCAGAAATGCTGAAGGGCTGGTAGCTAGATCAGAGAGCCAGAAGTCTTAATGCAGGTTTCTTTATCACTGACAATGGCTCTAATATGGTCAAGGCTTCACTCATACCCTGCACGTAGCAGTGAAGGAGCCCCGGGGCTGGGGTCCAGGAATCCAGAGCATGCGTACCTGCACAGCTTACTAGAGAAGTGTAGAAAAATATCTGGACACTTTCCCTGATGTGTGAAGGCAGGTGACCTTTTCTGTGAAAAGCAGGAGGAATTAGAGATGTCTCATACACATTTTATCATAGATGTGGGTACCCACTGGAATTCAACCTACATGATGCTGCAGAGGATAGTGGAGCAGCAGACACCCTGAATGATCTGTCTCTGGAAATGGAGATAGGCATGCAGGCTCCTCTAGGGCATCATGACTGGTCAGTCATGAGACAGCTTGTGAAAATCCTGAAGCCCTTTAAGGATGCCACAGAGCAGCTGCTACAAGTACCACCTTGGAAGATGTCATCCCAATAGTGAACATCCTGTTTAAAATGTTGGAGGGCTTTCAACAGGAAGAGGGATGAGAGGTGAGGTGCTGTGCTGTTTGGTGTCCTTGGAAAAACAGCTGACAGAGAGACTAGGACCTCAGACCAGAAACCCTACATTCATGCTCACTATATTATGTGATCCACGTGTGAAAGGGAGACTTGCAATAGAGATGAACAATCTCACACATATGAAGAGCCAAAGGCTGAGGCAGAGAAAGGATGTAGCACAGGAGGAAACACCCTCACTGGCCAGGTCAGACAGCAATGCAAGTCAGAATAGCACCCTATCATCGCCACCTAGCACACTCTCCACAGGAAAATGGAAACAATCCTCACTTCTGTCCCAGGTGATTGCTAAAGCAGCTGGGAAGAAAGATTCACGTCCAATATCACCAAAGGAGACTGCAGCTCAAATCTCAGTGACACGCTATCTCACTGAGACCATAGAGGACATGGAGACAAATGTGCTGGCACATTGGTCTCACAAGTCTAACATCTGGCTAGACATAGTGAGAGTGGCTCAGCACTATCTCTCTTGTCCACCAATGAGTGTTCCCAATGAAAAAGTGTTTTCAATGACAGGAGATATCATAAGCCCTGATCACTCCAGGATGTCACCACACTTAATGGAGAAGCTAGTGTTCCTTAAAATTAATCTGCCTTTGCTTGGCTATCTGGATTTACCATGCAAGTGGCAAGATGAATAAATGTAACGTGAAGATCCTGTAGCTCCTGGCTGCTCTGCCTTTCTGCATGCCATGCCTCAATAACAGCAAAGGGGCCTATATCCAGCATCCAGCAACATCCAGTGACTGTGATTAAATAACTGCATCTGCCTGCTCTGTCCACAGCACCATCAATTGGACCATACTTCGCAACCATATTGATGCTGCTGCCCAGGCCCGAAATTCCAGATCGAGGTCTGGAAAGGTTTGCAATGCTGAGTCCTACTGTGTCCCCAACACTGCTAGTTGGGCCTCACTACAACCACCACACTGCTGCTGCCTCCACGGTCTGAAAAGCCAATCCAAGGGCCACAACACCAAAATGATAAGTCCTGCTGTGTCCCCAACACAGCCAGTTGGGCCACACTACAAGAACCACTCTGCTGCTCCTGTCCAGGTCTGAGATGCAAAATCAAGGGCTACAAGAGATGCAATGCTGTGTTCCGCGGTATCCCTGACACCGCCAGTTGGACCATACTACTACCACCACACTGCTGCTGCCTCTGTGGTTTGAATAGCCAATCCAAGAGTCACAACACCTAAATGCTGAGTCCTGCTGTGCCCCCAACACTGCCAGTTGGGCCATACTACAAAAACCACTTGGCTGCTCCTGTCCAAGCCTAAGATGTAAAATCGAGGGCTGGAAGAGATTCAATGTTGGGTCCTGCTGTGTCCCCAACACAACCAGTTGGGTCACACTACAACCACCACATTACTGCTGCCTCCTCATTCCAAAAAGCCAATCCCAGGGCCACAAAACATCAATGCTGAGTCCTGCTGAATGCTGTGTCCCCAACACCGCCAGTTGGGCCACATTTCAATGACCACACTGCTGCTCCTGTCCAGGCCTGAGATTAAAGATCAAGGGCTGGAAGAGATGTTTTGCTGGGTCCTGCTGTGTCCCCAACACGTTGTGCTACTTTTGGGTGCTGCACTTCTACTGTCCTGTCATTCTTGTTCCCACTGTCATTGTCTCCTCTCACATTGCTTCTCAATGGCATGGCAAAATTTGAAATAGATACAGTTTACTGGGATTTTTGATCTTACAATGTACACAGTATAATCTAATATATATATATACTGTGTTGTTCACCACCAGTACCAGTGTAGATTAGAACCAGAGACTCAAACACTAACAACACAACAGACTGCAGCACTTAGCAAGTAGAGTTGTAAACCTTGGTATACAGTCTGCTGACTAGCTATGCTTATGTTCTTCACCCAATAATTTACATATCGTGTAGAAAAAGTCACAAACGCACATATAAATAGAAAGTCAGAGATAGGGAGAGAGAAAGGCTCAGGCTGCTTTTCTAACCTGCTCACTTACTACAATCTGTCTCTGAAGCTAGCAGCAGAGGACTGCAGAATACAGAAACAAATTGAGTTCTCAGCCCTGTCTGATTGTTCACTAATTCTACAACTCTAGTGAACAGATATAATTGCACTGCTTCTGTCTATCTGCCACACACACAATGACAGCAGGGAAGAACAAAGCATACCTTTTTCTGTCTCTCCTTTTCAAAATCTCTTTCTTTGTTTTTCTTTGATTCATAGAGCTTTGGGAATACACAACCTTATTCTATCCTATCTAGCACAGAACTGAAGTAAAATGGAGACTAGGGGTGTGCATTTGTTTCCAACGTATTGGTAATCCGCAACATAGAGGGCCATATTCGTTGTATTCGTGGGGAAGCGAAACGTATCGCGATTCCCACGAATACAATGAATCTTCACCGAATTATTCGGCCATCTAAAGGAGCAAATTTAAACAAACCCCCCCACCCTCCTGACCCCCCAAGACTTACCAAAACTCCCTGGTGGTCCAGCGGGGGATCTGGGAGCCATCTCCTGCACTCACACCGCTGGCTGCCGGTATTCAAAATGGTGCCGATAGCCTTTGACCTTACAATGTCACAGGAACTACCGGTGCCATTGGTCGGCCCCTGTGACATAGTGAGGGCAAAGGCTATCGGCACCATTTTGATTACTGGCAGCCGACGGCCCGAGTGCAGGAAATGGCTCCCGGAGCCCCCCCCCCCCCGCTGGACCACCATGGAGTTTTGGTAAGTTTTTGGGGGGTCAGGAGGGTGGGGGGTTGTAGTTAATTCAATTTTAGCCAGGAAATGAATAAGAATGAACGCATGAACGTATCGGGGGCCCCCCTTGCCGAATGCAACGTATCTGCTCCCCGACAAATACGAATTAAGAATGCAACGTATGCCATCCCTCTGCACATCCCTAATGGAGACTGCTCATAGTTTCTTTCAGTTTGACAAAAAAAAGTAGGAAGTAAATTTCAATCCATGCAGATACCAGCTAGGATAGGTAGCTTTAAAAATACTTGATCTTGTTTGCTCCTGCTTCCTGGCTTCTTGCTATCACTTCCAGCCCTGGCTCTAGTCAGCTTAGGATCAATGTGACGTCACTGATTACAAGCTTGCCTAGAGTACAAAAATACTCAGCATGTTTACTTGCCCTGTAGACCTTAATGGGATCTGTAAACTAATGTAAACTAACATTTTGGGGATTTTCTGAGGTGCACTCCATTTGATTCAAATTCCTACAGATGAAACAAAAATGGCCTCATTTGGTCCAGATTACCCATTTGTTTTAAACAAATGAACACCCCTAGTATCGATTCCAGTATTCTGTCTCTGACCGTGATCAGTCCAGGTTACTAGGAAGTAGCCTGCAGATCCCAATGTGTAGATCCATTCCCAGGCATAATAGGTAGCTCTCTTAACTCTATCTGTTTATGGACTTTTCCTCTAGGAGCCTGTCCAAATCCCTTTTAAACCCAGTTATGCTAGATGCCTTGCCCACATCTTCTGGCAACAAATTCCATTGCTTGATTGTGCATTGAGTAAAAAATTAATTTCTTTGGTCTGATTTAAAAATGTTATGTGTTAGTTTCATGGAGTATCCCCTAGTCTTAGTACTGCCCAAAAGGGTAAATAACCATTCCTATTTACCTGCTCCATACTATTCATCATTTTATAAACCTCAGCCATCTCTTCTCCAACCTGAAGAGCCCTAACCTGTTCAGCTTTTCTTCATAAAGGAGTCACTCCATCCACTTTATCATTTTTCCTGCCCTTCTTGGTAACTTTTCTAGTTCTACGCAGGGATGTAGCAAGGAGAGGTCCTTGAGGACCTCTTCCCCTCACATTTGGGTCAGACCCCTCCACTAACAGCAGGATCATGTCACCTCTTAGTCAGCCCTTAAAGATGCAGCCATTAGAGTGCTTGGAGGTACTGGAATCACTGCCTCCAAGCCTGGGCGCCTTTAAAAAGACCAACTTGAACAAGGAAACAAAACTGCCCTTGAGCTAAGTCCTTGTAAAGATTGAAGGCCATTACAGTCTATTTACTTTTGGCAGATAATTCTCACCCCTCCTAGCAGCACCTTAATGGTTGAGGAATGTCTGGCTTCTTGGAAGCCTGCTTACATAATTGCTAAGCCTGAGAGGTCCATATTCAGCTGCTGTGTAACTCGGCTAGTTAGCCAGATAAACTTATCTGGCTATCTTAGCTTATATATTCAGCGAGTTATCCAGGTAAATGCTTTTGAAAATGGATCTCCAAGATATTAACACTTGTATAAAGTAGCTTCCTTAACCACAGAGGAATAGAGACCGCCAGGGCAAGAAGAGAGTGAAAAGACAAACGATACAGAGTGCTGCCAGAAATTAAAGGATGGGGGTGCCAGAGTGTTGCCCCATGTTAACCTTGGGCCCCCCAAAAATATTCAGTTCTGGTAAAGCCCATGGGTCTGTCATATGTTTTTGAAATAAGGGATGGGAGAGGGGTGGGGCTACCAGAATGACCCTCCACACACATTAACCATGGGTTCCCCAAAAATATTCAGTTCTGGCAAAGCCCCTGGTTCCTCTTTATGTTTGTTTTTTTTTGTTTGTTTTTTTTTACATGGGGTGACAAGAACTGCACACAATACTTAAGATACAATCACCCCATGGCTCAATACAGAGGCATTATGTTATTTACAGTTTGATTATTCATTCCAATCTGAGTCATTTTTAGCAATCTATTTTTTTTTTACCACAACCACATATTGAGCTAAATAAATTGTCCACAATGACACCAAGATTCTTTTCTTTAGTAGTGAATTCTAATACAGAACCCAGCACTATAGTTAAGATTATTTGTCTTTATGTCCATCAATTTGTACTTGTACACATTTAATTTCATCTGCCAATTAGATGCCCAGTTCCCCAAACTGGTAAGATCCTTCTGCGGTTCTTCACAGTCCACTCACATTTCAACAACTTTGAATACATTTGTGTCATCTTCAACATTGACCACTTTGCTCACATTTTCCTTTTACAGATCATATGTGTAAATGTCAAACAGCACCAGACCCAGAATAGATCCCTGAGGCACTCCACTATTTACCTGTCTCCATTGGGAAAACTGCTCATTCACTCCAAATCTCTGTTTCCTAACATTTAACCAATTATCAACCTACAATAGGATATTGCCTACCCTCTGATGACTTTTTAATTTGAGTAGTCTCTCATGAGAGACTTTGTCAAATGCCTTCTAAAAATCCAGATACACTGTATTGACCATTCACCTTTAGCTACATGTTTATTTATACCTTTAAAAAAATTCTAATAGATTGGTATATTAAGACTTTCCTTTGCTGAATCCATGTTGGATGTTCCTCTATCCATATGACTAGTAAATGTGTACGTTAGAATAGCTTGTTTCCTGAATCACCCTGGAGCCATTCTTGAAAATTGGCCTTACAATGGCCACCCTCCAGTCTTTAGGCACAGAGACTAATTTTAATGATAGGTCACATATTGCAAGTAATAGGTCTACAGTTTCATATTTGAGTTTTTAGAACTCTAGGGTGAACACCATCCATGCCTGGTGATTTGTGTTGGGGGCATTTCAGGGTGGGAACATGCTTGTTTAGAGGGAGGCTCACCCACCAGGGGCATTATGAGTTTCACTGTGCTAGGAGCAATATCGTGCTGGCAGGCCTGCACCACTACCTTTTTTTTTTTTTTTTTTTTTTAAACACAACCTTGGCTCTTAATCTGCTATATCCTTTGAATATAACCAGTTAAGGGCAAAGTTATAAGAGTATACATACATGGATAACTTTGAAACCTAAATGGTGATGTTCAAAGACATCTAGATAGAATTCAAAGTTATCCGGCTACATATAGCCTGATAACTTTATTTGGGAATATTCGACAGGATGTTTAGCCCATTAAATATCCCTGATAATTTATCCAGCTAAATTTAGCCAGATAATATTTATTTATTTAAAAAAATACATTTTTTAAATTCTGTGTTGCATTGGAGGTGGACCCTTGGGCCGAGGTGGGGTTGACGCAACCCGTAGGTAAGGACCTACGGGTACCCACCATCAGCAGGCGGAGTGGGCTGATAGACAGAGGCTGCTGGAGCTTCACCTATACTAGCCCTCGTTCCCCGCAGGTTGAGCCTTTGGGTGCCGGGGCCAGCAGGACTTAGGTGGCCTCTGTGTGTAGTTGAAGTAAGGATCGGTTCAGCCCAGAGACAGCAGATGAGAGATGGTTCAGTCCTACCCCGGAAAGGGTTATGTCCTGGAAACTCGGGCGCCAATGGAACAGAGGCAGACGGGGGCGCTCGAGCAAAAGCAGGCCGAAGCCTGAGTAAACCACGTCCAGGGGGTAAGCCGGAGAGGCGATGAAGAACAGGCTTGAGTCAGGGCTGGCGGCAATCCAAAGGCAGTGGCAAGCAAGGCTGAAGTCTGATCACGGAGATAGTCAAGAGTAGTCAGGTGCAGCAGAAGTCTGGGTCTGGAGATAGGCAATAGCGTAGTCAGGTGAAACAGAGGTCTGGAGATAGGCAATAGCGTAGTCAGGCGAAGCAGAGGTCTGGGTCCAGAGATAGGCAATGGCGTAGTCATGCAAAGCAGAGGTCTGGGTCTGGAGAGAGTCAATGGCATGGTCAGGCGAAGCAGAGGTCCAGGCTTGGAGAGAGTCAATGGCGTGGTCAGGCAAAGCAGAGTCAAAATCCATGTAGGCAATCCAAGAAATGGAACAAGGCAGGAACAAGGAGACAGGAACCAGGAATAATGAGAAACAGGAACGCAGAGATAAGAAGACTCTCTAGGAGGCAACGAGAACTCGACCAGCGAGGAGACCTGTTGCAAAGGCAACGCTAAGGAGCGGAGCCAAGTTTAAATACTGTAGCAGAGTTGACGTCATCATTCGGGGCCGTGGCTAGGTTCCCACTGTGGTCCCTACTTAAACATCAATGGTGCACGCGCCTAGGGAGGGGCTCAGCGTGAGTAGCAGCGTCTCTCCGCGGGCCATGCGGAGAGGCCCAATGAGAAGTGGTGGCAGGACCGGGAACACCAGGAGCTGCAGCAGGGTCGGAGGCCCTGGGGGAGGCTCAAGGACGAAGCTGATGGCCCACTACAGCCAGCAAGGAGGAACCAAGAGCTGAAGACACTTTAGAAAGGTGAGGGGGCCGTGCCGCGAGTCTGCCGCAGACGGCATGCGTAACATTCTGTTTAAACAGACCAGCCGTCCTATCTGGATTACATAAAACATAAATATTTTATAGACCCATAACACTCACAGTCAGACGAGCATTAACCAGCACTCAGCATACTATAGTATAACAAGACAAATGCTGGATCAAGGTGACACAGTCCCAGATTCAAAAGGGTATATACATCCAGAAAGATTCTTTATTCAAAAACGGCAGCTCCACAGTATACAATCAGCGTGTTCTCAAAAACAAGGGGTCCCCCGACACGGACCCGTGTTTCGCCAAAGCCTGTGTCGGGAGGGATGCCCAAGAGAGATATCAAGAATTCTGTATAGGAGTTCACAGTTTCAAGGCAAGGAGCACATCCCTCCTGACGCAGCCTTTGGCGAAACATGGGTCCGTGTCGGGGGACCACTTGTTTTTGAGAACACGCTGATTGTATACTGTGGAGCTGCCGTTTTTGAATAAAGAATCTTTCTGGATGTATAAACCCTTTTGAATCTGGGACTGTGGCACCTTGATCCAGCATTTGTCTTGTTATACTATAGACCCATAACATAACATAAATTAATCGAATTGCAGCACAATCATAGCAGCAGGGTGAATGTTGTACACAATTATAACAAACCTACTTAGGAGGAAAATCTTCTAAAAATGACACACTTTTAACTTTTTCCTGAATATAATCAGATTTCAGTTGCAAATTAACAGATTATAGGCCCGATTACTAAGTTATCCATTTTAGAATGTTTTAAATATTTGCCTTTCTTTGTTCATTCCAGATAGTGGAATCAATCTTCAAAAATCACACCGATATATACAAAAAGGATAAATCTCAAAAGATGCATTAGGATCACTTCCTAACAATATATTCTGAACATTTCCTCACCTACTTGCATTATAACTATTACTTTCTTATTTATGCATATGTATATTTGAACACAATGAAATGCAATACATTGTTAAATTCATATGTGATGCAGATTTTGTTTACATTGCAGTCTAGATCACTGTTAAACTGATTTTTTTTAATCCCAGCTACATGCTCTTGCTTATTTGAAAGGGCAGAGGAAAAGAAAGACCCTTCCTTGGTGCTTGTATGTATGGGATGCCAGTTGAAGAAAAGTATGCTTATTTTCAAAATCTACATTATATATTCAAATTTGTAATGAATAAGTTCAAACCTTTAACTAAGTAGTCCATATCCTGGGGCATTTGCCCAGCTATATTTGGCACTTAGCTGAACCACCACCAGGATTTAAAAATCCAGCCAGTTTGACCACCCCTGACTTAGCCTTGTTCTGGGCATGGATGCTTGGACAGAAGTGGAGTTGGTGCAACCTGCAGGGGTGGAGCCCTGCAGGTCGCCACAGTCGGCTGGCGGAGTCAAATGAGACAGAGGCCCAATTGGAGCTTCACCTATACCAGTCCTCTTTCCCCTTGGGTTGAGCTTTTGTGTGCTGGGGCGGCAGATCTTAGGTGGGGGGCCTCTGCTAATGGTCAGAAGATCCATTGAAGAGGCTTGGTCGAACAAGCGAAGTCAGAGGCAGGCTTGGGTCACTGGCAGGTGGCATACGGAGATGTCCAGGAGGCAGGCAGAGATCCAAGGCCAGCGGCAATCAAGGGAGGTCCAGAAAGCAAGCCAAGGTCAATACCAGGTAACAGTCCAAGGAAAGGCAGGATGGATAGGCAAGGCAGGGAGGCAAGGAGCAACACAGGAAGGCAAATGGGGAGATGTGGAACACAGAAGAACTGAAGAACTGACCACGAGAACTGGAGAGCCTGTCCCTGGCTCTGATTCCTCAGAAGACTAGTGGAGTCTGAGGCTATGGCTGAGACAAAGTGGCTGAGACGAAGACCAGGAACTGAAGACAGGAACGCTGAATAAAGGCAGGGAACACTGAGGCAACTCACACTACAAGGATTGTAGGAGACCTTCTGCTGAGGCAAGGAAGAGGTGATCCAGAGGGCCTTTTATAGAGCTTTCAATATGAGGTCACCAAAGGGCGTCATTGACCTTTTTCCGCCACGGGCCCTTTAAAAGAGGGATGTCGGGCGTGCACGTGCCTTAGGGAAGCCCAGGGAACGTTAGCGGTGTCCTTGCTGCAAGAAGCATCGGCGGCAACTTTCCTCACTGAGGCACGGTGTCCTGATGTGCCGGGAAGTGGAGCAGCTTAGCGGCATGAGCATGGCTGCTGGGGCCTTGCCCAATGGGTAAGTTCAGCGGTGCACGGGAGGGGCCCGCAGACCACCAAATGCAACAAGCGTGATATAATTTTTATGTGGTCATATGAATCACAATCGTATAATTGTAGGTTAGGAGCTAAATGAACTAAAAAATGATGTGATCAAATTTTTAAAAGTTTGCAATGCTTCATGGAAAATGCAGTTCAAAAGGTTAAAGAGAAAAACACACTTGCAGCATGAGCAGTGCAAAACTGCTGCTGATGCAGGACAAGAACAGGCAGTGAAGAAAACACAGAAGTCCTCCCACAAGCTACAGCATCAAAAAGTAGCCCAATATGGTCATCTGAGCTCTATCTATCATCAGAGTATCATGCAAAAAGTCACTCTTGCATTTCAGGAGCACCAGCAATCTATTAAAATGGGGGATTATGTTAAGGAGGGACTGGAGTGGCAGGAAGTTCATTGGGAGGAATAACAGTGGATTTAACTAAAATGAGCTATAATAAGGGTAACCAATCTTTATGTTAGGATATGTAAATAAAAGTAAGAGGAAAAATAGACCAGTACAGTTTTTAAAAAAGGTGGCTGAAAAGATAAGGGCAAAAAAGATTAATATTCAAAAATTAAAAGGAGTCTCAGGAAGAGGAACATAGAAAAGAAATTCTTATCAATCTGAAAGAAGCAGGGAAGAAAGTTAGGCTGGCAATGGTAAGAAAGGAAGAAAATATAGTTCAAGGTGACCTTTTTTCAGGGAGGCCTGAAGTGGGGATTTAAGACTGAGAGAAGGACGACTGAAGCCAGTGATTAAACTGGAAATGTTAAAACATAATATAATGCAAAATTTACATTTACATACCATCTTCCTTCATAAAAAATGTGAACCCAAAGCAGTATGCAAACCAAAGTAAAATTACAATATAAAATGCAATGCTCAGTATAAGAACAATGACTAATGCATGGTCTAAACCCCAGTCCCACTCTCACTAGGAATAGACAGACCCATACTCCAGAATAAATACAATAAAATAACTAATACATCTACAAACCCCAGTCCCTCTTAGAGGAAAAGAGGTACACTATGCTCATTAATAAACCGATTCTTCTTCTGGCTGGTAGCAGAAAAACCTCCCTTTCTCTTAAAGGAACATTCAGATGAAACACCCAAAGGGGCACTTCAGGGAGCGAAGTCCTTTGTATCAGCCCCTTCAGAGGCAAACTGCTGTCCTCCAACAACTGTCTTGTAAGGTGTCTTCTTGCTGCTGTCACTCTGAGAGGTGGAGCCACAGATGCCGTACTTAAGATATGACAGGAGGGAGACCAATGCTAGTTAACAGCAGGCTCTACTGCAGGAGTTGGGGACTGCAAAGCCTAGGGGCTGCATATTTCTTTCTTGCCATTGCTGCCTGCAGTGATGATGAATTTGTCCTCTACTGGCTGCCTTTTAAGATGTCTTCTTACTGCCTTCACTCTGTAGAGTGGAGATAGAAGAAGGGAGAGCCCAGAGAAAGAAAACAGCAGGTTTGGCATTAGAAGTAAACAAATACTTTTATTCAGTAAGTTGCGCCGGAGGTGGAAACTTGGCCCGAGGTGGGGTTGATGCTACCCGCAGGGCAAGCCCCACAGGTCCCCACCGTCAGAAGGCGGAGCTGGCTGAGCGACAGAGGCCGGCAGGAGCTCCGCCATTACCAGCCCTCATTCCCCACAGGCTGAACTCTTGGGTGCCGGGGCCGGCTGGTCTTAGGTGGGCCTCCATCCAAAGACTCCCAGTGGATGATGTAGGATTCAGCCAGGGCCCAGCAGGGATCACAGGAAGAAGAAGACGAGTCCAGACAAGGCAGGGATCCAGAGTCCCGAGCACTAATGAAGAATCAGAGCCAGGGACAGGAGGAGCCCGAGTATAGAAGGCCGAAGCCTGCAAGGCCAAGTCCAGGGTAATACCAGAAGCAGAGATGGAGAGCAGGCTGTGGTCGGGACAGGTGGCAGACAAGGGAAAGCGGTCAATGAGCAAGGGTCAAGCCAGAAGTCAATCCAAATGTGGTCAAGTGTAGCAGGGGTCAAGCCAGAAGTCAGTCCAGACATGGTCAAGCGCAGCAGGGGTCAAGTCAGAAGTCAATCCGAACAAGGAGAGGCTGGGACCAGGTACAGAGCAGGAACAGGAACCAGGAACATAGGATCAGGAACAAGCAACGAGTACACAACAAGCGTGGAGACCTGTTGCCAAGGCAAGGAGCTAGTGGCTGGGCCTGGCCTTATATACTGGGACCCAGAGATGTCATCATCTGGGGCCACGGGCTGGATTCCCGCCACGGCCCCTTTAAAACCCAGCGAGGCATACGCGCACATGCCTAGTAGGTGGCATGGTGCTGGACGGCGGCATCTCCCCGCGGCACACACGGGGAGAATCACCGAGGAATCGGAGAGGAGTCAGGGACTGCAGAGGAAGCTTGGGTGTGCAGACAGCTGCCTACTGCTGTGAGGGAGGTCGAACCGGGAGCAGGAGCTGGAAGCAGAAGGTAAGTGTGTCCAAACACGGGCCTGCCGCAGGCGGCACACGCAACACAGTATACACTAAAGAAAGGATTGGAGAATGACTGCCAATTATTGTATATATGGTAGTGGGGTAGACATGACATCATTTAAAAAAGAGAGGGTTTGTACACAGCCAGCAGACCTGAGAGTAGACAAAACTATAAGGTCAAATGGAATACATCCTAGACAGGTCTGCTGAAGGATCTGTTCAATAGATCTTTGAAGATGGGAGTGGTTCTGCAGAACTAAAAGAGGGCAAATGTTTCCCCAATTCAAAAAAGTGGTTACAGGGAAGAGGTGGAAATTGTGGGCTAGTTAGTCATAGCTTGGCAATGAGAACATGAATGGAAACCTTACTGAACAAAAGGATAGTGCAGTATCCAGAATCCAGCAGGTTATAAAATTCAAGGTAGCATGGTTTTTGCATAAGGGAGATCATGTCAAATACTTCTAATGAATGTATTTGACTATGTAACTAGAGAATTAATCATGTGTGCATTGGATGTGATGAACTTGTATTTCAGGAAAGATTTTGATATTGTCCTGCTTTAAAAGAAAAACTAAAAAAAACTAAATAATAAAATGAGACTAATGGATAAGCAAAAATCAGAGTTAAGAGCCCTTCCAGTAAAAGTGCTAAATGCAATGATACTCCTTCTGAGTATCGACTGCTTGGAAGAATAAAAGGGTTTTAAGACCTTTCCCAAACTTATTATAATCCCTCTCACAATAAAGCATGAAGGGAAGAGAACTCTAAAAACGTGGTGCTAAGTATGATAATGTCATCTGACATCTACCCAGTTCCTTCAAACCTAAGTTCTTTAAATGAGGGGAGCTATTAATAGTTGAAACTGAGAAGATTGTATGACCAGGATGTAGGGGTGTAGTATATTAGAAAGGTAAGATGGGCTGCTTGATTGGAGAGCTCTGAATGTGAGGCAGCCAAGAGAGATTGGTAACTAATGATCATGTTCCTTTTTGTCAAAGATTAGTTTGGCGGCCCTATTTTGTATTAACTGGAGTCAGTAGATTACATGAGATGAAAGACTATGATGTAGAGCAGTGGATCCCAAACCTGTCTTGGAGGACCCCCCCCCGCCCCCCAGCCAGTTGGGTTTTCAGGATATCCAATATGAATATGCATGAGATGAATTTGTATGCACTGCCTCCATAACATGCGCATTTTATCTCATGCATATTCATTGTAGAACCCAGTGAGCTAAGGTTTCCCAGGACAGGTTTGGGAACCTCTACATACAGAGAATTAAAATAATCTAATAATAACACAAATAAATAATAAATAAATAAACTGAACAGCCTTATGGGTGAATCCAGTATATCAAAATGGATTAGAAACTGGTAAAGATATAGAAACAGAGGGTAGTCATAAATGGAATTCACGCTGAGGAAGAAGGGTGCTTAGTGGAATGCCTCCAAGATTTGTCCTGGTGCCAGTTCCATTGAATATCTTAGTGATAATATTGTAGGAAGTTTAGAAGGAGAAATGGACCCTTTTGCGGATGACACAAAGATTTTCACTACAGTGGACGTCCCAGAAGAAGTAGTCAATAAGTGATTATAAGAAAGATTGAGAGGTGGCTGCGTGAATTGACATTGATTCAATGCCAAAAGTGTGCAGAATCCTGCATTTGGGCTGCAGCAATCCAAGGGAGCAGTAGACGATGAGGGTGAGATATTGATGTGCACCAAGCAGGACAGAGATCATGGGGTTATCATGTCTGACCTCAAGGGAGTGAAACAGGGTAATAAAGCAATAGCTTGAGCCAGAAGAATACTGGGGTGTACAGGAAGAGATATAGCCAGTACAAAATAAGGGGTTAATTTAAAGAGCTGCTTGCATTTAAAGGCCAATGTACTCAGTACTTGGGCCTAGTGTGGGTGACTCGTATTTTAAAATGGCCCAGTTTTTACACATCTATGCACGTACGCGAGAAACCAAACAAGCAGGAAAAAAGGGGTGTAGTTAGGGCATATCAGGGACATTCTAGGGTGAGACCAAGATATACAAGCATAAATATATATTTTAAATCTGGTGGCTGCAGCATGGGGCGGGCTGTTAGCCATGTATATTCACTTCTGCTCTTGATGAGGTATAAGTCTGAAGAAAAGTTGCTGAGGCCAAAAACCACTGGGTGAGGGGTCTGGGTAAACAGAGGGGAGTGCAGGCTGAAGAAACAGAGGAGTAAGGATGATCTCAGGAGAGACTGGGCAAACTGGTGGACTAATAGGTAAAACTGTGAATGTCACTCGTGAGAGCATATTTAAAATATGCTTTCCTGTGCGATAAAGCTGACAAATTCCTACTGAAGATACATGAATTACATTTGCTCGAGTAATTACTTAAAGCTAGGAGCACACATATGTATGGTAGGTGTATGCACATGTAATTGCACACATGATTTAAAATCCCAGCGTATGTGTGTTCGTATGTACATAGGCATGTATATGGGTATCCGCGTTCCCATTTTAAAGTTACCATCCCCTGGTAATAAAGCATCTGTGCACGGCAATTATGATTTCATACCTAGAATATTGTATCAAAGCGATAGGACATGCTGGAGGCAGTCCTGAGATGGCTGCCAAAACAATATAGAGTCTACACCGAAAGTCATATCAAAGGAGATTTAAAAATCGAAATATGTATAGCCTGGGTGGGAATTATGACAGCAAACTTCAAATATCTCAAGGTTCTAAATAAGGCACAAGAAGCAAACCTTTTTCAGAGGAAAGAATGCTCAAGGAAAAGAGGTCACACTATTAGGGATGTGAATCGTTTTTGAACGATTAAAATTATCGTCAGATAATTTTAAAATCGTCCTAAATCGTCAGAGTGCACGATACAATACAAATCCCCCGATTTATCGTCATAAATCGTCCTAAATCATTAAATAGGGCACGGGAATTATTTGGGGGAGGGCGGGAAAACCGGCACACCAAAACAACCCCTAAACCCACCCTGACCCTTTAAAACCAATTCCTTACCCTCCCCCACCCTCCCGAACCCCCCCAAAATGTTAAATTATCTGGTGGTCCAATGGGGGTGGGTCCCAGCGTGATCTCCTGCTTTCGGGCCATCAGCGTCATTTTGGCTACCACTAATTAAAATGGCGCCGATGGCCCGATAAAAAAAACCCCACCCGACCCTTTAAATTGACCCCCCTTAGCCTCCCCCACCCTCCGACCCCCCCAAAACCTTTTAACATTACCTGGTGGTCCATTATGGCGCCAGCCATCCAGTGCTCCTACCATGTGACAGGGGCCGACCAATGGCACGGATACCCTGTCACATGGTAAGGGCAAAGGGGCATCGGCGCCATTTAATTTTAGCGCAGCTGATGCCTGGGAACGGGAAATCGTCCCCAAGGCCCCCCTGGACCACCAGGTAATGTTAAAAGGTTTTGGGGGGGGTTGGGAGGGTGGTCGATTTAAAGGGTCAGGTGGGTTTTTTTTTTAGCGGCGGGGGCCTCCCTAAAAAAAAAAAAATTAGCGATGTGAATTGGAATCGGAAACGATTCCAATTCACATATCTTAACGATCAGATTCCCTCCCCCCCCCCCAAGCCGAACCTGATCGTTAAGACGATCTGGCACACGATTCACATCTCTACACACTATGCAGCTGCAAAGGTATAGATTCAATATCAGAAAATATGTCTTTACTGAAAGGGTGGTGGATGCATGAGATTACTTCCTAATGAAAGTGGTAGAGATTACAAAAAAAAAGTAACAGAATTCAAGAAAGTGTAAGGTGGACTAGGCCCTACTATACTTTTAAGTGAGGAAAATTCAAGTGATGGGAGGTCCAGGAGAGTGGTGGTCATGTAGGCATAGCAGGCAGGTCCATCCTCTGAATAGTGAGGAAGTTGATAAACGGTGATTCAGTGCTTTGAGTAGTTACTGGGGGAGTGAGGAATCTACTCTCAAAGCGAGCTGGTGAGAGGCAGTCGTGGATTTCAGGAAGGAAGAGCGCTGTTTTCCTTTCTTTTCCATTCTAAGTTGGAAGATGATTCCATGGGGATCCTGTGGTGTCCAGATCCAAGAAGGATTCCTGATTCCAAGAGCAAAAGAAAAAGGGAAGATCTTGCCAAGGAGCTGGGCATTCAACAGGTACAGCATTATCAATCTTTGAGTGGAAGAAGAGGATTTGCTTGCGTCCAGAGGTTTCAACAGTAGGTAGGAGGATTCCTACCTACTGTTTATCTTTCGTTTACTTGAATAGTTACCCCAGTTTTATTCTTGTTAATTGTAAACCGATCCGATATGGTTATTTACTATGAAGGTCGGTATATAAAACTGTTAAATAAATAAATAAAGGGAATCCCCTGAGTCATAGCACAACACGCAAGTGGTTTGAGGATTAGCCAAAGTTTTTTTTGTTGGACTGTGATGACATTTATTTTGGATAAAGACTGTTTACAATTTTGTATGCTGGACTGTTTCAATTTTTGTTTCTGTTGAACTTTTCATTTCATTCATAAACTCTGCTTGTGTTTGGAACACAACACCTTGCATGGACAGATTGTTTGGAGCATCATCCCTTAAACTTCATAAGTGAATCCATGTCCCCCGCTGCACAAATCTGTGCATTTTCCAGAAGTTGCACCAAGTGACAAACAGTTCAGTACTCTGTAATGTATGGCCTCCCCTTATAAATGGAGGGGCATTACCAAAGCATGGGAATGAACTTGGAAACATTAATAAAGGTAGCCCTGGTTTTTTATCTCTGCTTTGGGCTGCTCCTATTGTATGTTGTGACTTCCATATGGACTTTTCTGTTTTCTTTGCAAATCATCAAGTTATAATCAACATTGGAAATGTAGCAATTGTAGCTACATTTCCAATAATGGAAAAGGTGAGGTTGAAGAATGGTTATAGAGGGGCAAGATCTCTGGAAAATCCTTAGTGTGATTCTTAGGAATTCAAAATATAATAAAAAATAGATCCATGAGATCCTAGCCTGACTGTTGCAGTTTCAAGCACCTCCTTCTGGGGGTTGGGGAACTAAGATTGCTCTTGTGAAAAATAGCTGCTCCTAGTGATGTTCCTTTCAAATATTTATAATACAGAAATAAAGGTTAACAAAAATAAAGACATATAAACAGGAGATGCAGTATCACCATTTACTTATCTTTTGTTTTATTAGTTAACCTTTATCTGTGCATTCATGTGGACTAACACAGCAACCAAATTACTTTATCCAAATATATATAGATATATATAGTGAGAGAAAGGGGAGAAGGAGGAGAAGGGATGATTTGACAGTAGAAAAGAGATAGAGGAGTCAGAGGAAAAAGGGAGAGAGAGGATCTAGCTGGAACCAGGGAGAACATGGGGGAAATGAAGGGAAGGAAGACAAGAAAGAAGATGTAACAGTATACAAAGATGGGTTGACAGGGACCATGGAAGTCAGAATGGGATGGAAAGCAGAAGTGGTTGTGAGCACCATGGATGAGAGAGGTGAAGGGAGCAGGGAAGAGAGGGAGATTAAACATAGAAGGAAGAAGGAGGGTTTGATGGAAACCAGAGAGGGAGGAGAGAAGGAGTGATAATAGAGGGCAATGAGGGTAAGTTAAAGGAAGGTTGGGAGGCAGAGAAAGGAACAGAGGAAGAAGTAAAGATGTACATTAGTTTAAAACAAAATAGAAAAATGAAACAAATAGGAGCCTATTCATTTCTTTCATGGGGCCACAAAATGAATTGAAGGGGCCCCCTTGAATTAAACAAATCCCAATCATTTCATTTGTTTGAAATAAAATGATTTCTATAAGCCATTATAGTCAATGGATTTATAGAAATCATAGGGAGAGCATCAGGTGCGTGTGTGCAATTAGAAATTGATACAATGTAGAGCAGTCAGTCAGCAGAGAAGGGGAGGATGGGCATATTGTTAAGGAGATGAGAGGAATGATGTATCCCAGTGAAGCATTATGCTAGTCTGATCTATTGCTGTGGGCCGGGTACAGAAACACTGATCTTGAAGACTGAGGATGTCAGAGAATTGCTCTGCAGTGCTTCTCAAGACATTGTCTGTGTGAAAGCATAATCTGCGCTCTCTCTGAGTTCTTGGTAAATGTTTTTGCTGTGGCATATTATATAGTCTCACTGTGCCAGCCCATCAACAGCCCGTCACACAAAAGAGGAAAGCAATGCAGTGAGGCAGCATTGCATCACAATATCTGTGTCTCATTGTAGATTTGTTTTGTTTCACTTGCAGTTACTATTCTCTTTTTCCTTTCCAGTGATTGAAGCCTTAGGTATATTTGAGATTAATAATTTAATCTCTGTTGTCCTGGCAGCAGGCACAGTACGGCCAGTTTGCACTAGGCAGTACTGCCATAAGTGAGCAGCAAAGCAAGTGCAGAGAGTGCAGCATAACAGGCTTTATTATGAAGCATGTCTTTGTCAGAGAAATAGTGCTGACAGAGCATACAGTGTGACACTCACTGTTTGCCTGGCAGTGGGCACAGTATGGGCAGTGGGCACTAGGCAGTGGACATTACAATACTTTTGCAAAATATAAAATTTTTGTTGTAATCTTCACATCTCCAGTGAAAGGAAAACAATCATTTCAATGACAGGAAATGGCATAGCAGATGAAGAAAATTTAAATGTGTCCAAAATCTAGCAGGTTGACACGGGCACTGGCAGTGCCAGAAAGAACTCAAAAAGTAGGCCCATTATAGCAAACCAAGAAGAAATAAAGGATGGAAGGAACACCCGAAGGCTCTACAAGAGGTTACCACTTATGTGCAACAGTGCCATGAACCACTGATGTCATTTCAAGTGGTAAACTGGCAGATACAGGTTTCACTACTGGGCATGGCAGTATCTGTTCATTCAATAGGTCTTCCTTTCCTCCAATACTCTCAGCCTCGTTCTCCCACCTCATTGAGAATGATTTATTACACCGGGGTGGAATTTTTGCCCCAAAATCCCTCATTCTGAAGGAGAAAAAAACTGGCACAAGACAAAAGATGCTTAAGCATAACATTTCTCTGTTCTTGTTTATTTATGTATTTATTTGCTTTTATATACCGACATTTGATCGAAATATCACATCGGTTTACATATAACTGAACAAATAAGGCAAGGGCTGCTTATTTTACATTGTGACATGGTAACTTGTATAATAATTTAAATAGATATTTTATTTTATTTATTTTATTTAACGTTTCTTTTATACCGATGACCGTTCGCACATCGCATCGGTTTACAGTGAACACAAACCATTGGGCAAGGCCCTTACATAAAACAGATAATATATTGAACTAGGTAACATATAATTAAACTTAGGGAGGAGCCCTTACATCAAAACTATTTACATTTATATTATATATTTAAATTTAATTTAATTTAATTTAAATTATAACATTATTACATTGTAACTTAGGAAAATAAATTATCGATAACGCTCTACATAGAGTTTTAGAGTGGTTAACTGGAGATAGTGCCTTTGAGAAATAGCATTTAACATGTGGCTTGGATGAGATAGGGGAGATAGGAGGGTGGGGGAGGGTAGGGGATAGGATATGTACAATTATTTACAGAGGAAGCCACAGGGTGGATTACACCGGGTAGGTGACAGTGGATAGAGGGGTTTAAGTTTAGAGGCAGGGTTTGAGTTTAGAGGTGGGGTTTAGAGGCGGGGTTGGGCCCGAGCAGGAGGGCTATGTTTCTGGTGGGAAGGCTTTTCTGAAGAGCCAGGTTTTCAGGTGTTTTTTGAAGTCTTGAGTGGAGGGTTCATTTCTGAAATGGAGCGGGAGGGAGTTCCATAGTGTGGGGCCGGCTACAGATATGGCTCGTTTTCGGGTAGAGGTGAGGTGTGCTGTTTTGGAGTTGGGAACAGTGAGGAGCCCAGTGTCTGAGGATCTGAGGTTTCTTTGTGGGGTGTATGGGAGTATGGCAGAGTTTAGCCAGTTCATCTCATTGTTGTTTATTTTTTTGTGGATGAGGGTGAGGGTTTTATATTGGATTATTTGGTTGATGGGAAGCTAGTATAGTTCTTTGAGTGTGGGTGTGATGTGATTGCATTTTTTTATGTTTGTGATGGATCTGGCAGTGGCGTTTTGAAGTACCTGAAAAGGTCTGAGGGTGGTTTCGGGGAGGCCGAGGAGTATCGTATTACAGTAGTCGAGTTTGGAAAAGATTGTTTGGAGGACTGTTCGATAATCCTGAGTATGAAGAAGGAGTTTGAGTTTTTTTAGTGTTTGCAGCTTAAAGAATCCATCCTTGATCATGTTGGAGATGTGGTGTTTGAAGTTGAGTTCGTTGTCAATGGTCACTCCTAGATTTTTTGTAGTATGTGTAAGTTGCGACCCTACATTTTTAGGGGAGTCGTTGTTGGGGAGGGATGAGGAGTGGTCGTTGGAGATATGTAGGATTTTGTTCTTATTTTGGTTGAGGCAGAGTGATAGTTGTGATAGCAGTTGAGTAATTTTCATGCTGAGTTGGTTCCATATGTTTAAGGTATATTCGATGGTTTTGTTTATGGGGAGTAAAATTTGTATGTCGTCGGGGTATACATAATAAGTGAGGTCTGATTCTGAGAGGAATTTGCAGAGTGGGAGGAGGTATATGTTGAATAGGGTGGAGGATATGGAAGATCCTTGTGGGGTCGCCATGTGTAAGTGGTATTTGGGATGATTCTGACGTATTTATCTTTATGTTGAAGGATCTGTTTGTGAGATATGATTCGAACCATTTGATTGTAGTGTCTCGTAGTCAAATTTCTTTGAGTCTGATTAGGAGTGTTTTGTGGTTGATGGTGTCAAAGGTGGCAGATATGTCCAGGAGTATCAGGAGGTAGGATTGGTCACGGTCAAGTCCTCTGAGGATGGTATCGGAGAGTGTGAGAAGGAGGGTTTCAGTGCTGAAAAGTTTTCTGAAACCATGCTGAGCAGGTAGTAGGATGTTGTGGTTTACTAGGTGATCCGTGAGTTGATTGTTGGCTGTTTTTTCGAGGATCTTGGCTATGAATGGGAGGTTGGATACTGGTCTGTAGTTTGCTGGATCAGATTTGTCAAGTTGAGGTTTTTTGAGAATGGGTTTGACTATTGCGTTTTTGAGTTTGTCGGGGAATATTCCTTGCTCGAGTGATAGGTTGATGATATCAGTTATGGGTTTGGTGATGAGCTTGCTGATGAGTTTTAGGGTTTTGATGGGGATGGGGTCTAGAGGATGGGAGGCGGGGTTAGTTTTTTTTAATGATGGTTTCTATTTCTGTTGATGCAACGGGGTTGAATTGTGACCACATGGAGTTGTGCAAGAGTAGTTCTGTTGTGTCATGGTGGACCGTGGGGATCTTGGCGATGATGTTGTTGACATTGTCTTTGAAGAAGTGTGCTAGGTTTTCACTGGAGATGGTGGGGATGTCGTGGGTTGAGTCATTCTGGGTTGGGTTGGTTAGGTCAGTTGGTTAGGTCAGGTCCTGGGGTTGAATTGGTATTTATGGATCTTTGTTGTATAGAAGTTTCACTTTGCTGTGTTAAGGTCCGTTTGATAGATGTGCAGTAGAGTTCTGTATTTGTCTTTCAATTCTGGTGTTGGGGTTCTTCTCCATTTTTTTCCAGTTTGTCTTAGTTTGTGCTTTGTTGAGGTTTTGATTACTTTTCTTACGGTGGGGCATAAAGATTAGGCTATATCAGCATTGATGGAAATCCAAGAGTTGGTGGCAGAGTTGGCGTCATTTTTGTTGAGGGTCTTTAAGGCTTCAGGTAGTAGATCAGTGAGGTCGTCGCTGGAGCATGGTTTGGTGAATTCAATGATGTGCTTGTTTGGTTTCAGTGGGGGGAGTTGAAGATGGAACTTGGCTTGAATGAGGCTGTGGTCGGACCACGGGGTTCCGGTGGTTATGGGTGGGCCTATGGTGGATAGTTTGTTTGGTGAAGATTAAGTCAAGGGTATGACCGAATTTTTGGTTGGGGGTGTTGATGATTTGGGTGAATCCAATGGCGGACATGGTGGAGAGTAGGAGTTCGCAGGTGGGGGGGGGGGGGGGGGTGTCGATGTGGAGATTGAAATCCCCCAGTATAATGGCTGGCTCCTGTAAGTTGATGTGGGTGGTTATGGTTTCGATCAGGGGGGAAAGGTTGTGCTGGAGGAGTCCAGGGGGTGAATAGAGGAGGAGGATTTGGAGGTTTTTGGCTTTAAATAGGTTGGTCTCAAAAGAGGGGGGTAGGTTCAATGTGTGGGATGATAATTTATGTTTTTTGTGTGCCAAGAATAGTAGGCCGCCTCCTTTTCTTTTTGGTCTGGGTATAGAGAATATGTTGTAGATGTCTCTGGGCAGTTGATTCAGTAGTATGGTGTCGGTGCTTTTCAGCCAGGATTATGTGATGCAGAAGATGTCGGGTAGGGAGTCTAGGAGCAGGTCATGGATGATGGGGATTTTCTTGGTGATTGGGCGTTGATGAGGAATAGGGTGAGAATGGTGAGTGTGGACCAGAGGATGTTAGGGTTGATAGGGGTGTTGGTGAGGCGTCTGATTGGGAGGGTGTTGGGCCTGGTGGGGTGGTGGTAATGGCAGTGGGTGAGTTTGGGGATGTAGCATGGTGTAGCCATTAGAGATGTGAATCGTGTCCTCGATCGTCTTAACGAACGATTTCGGCTGGGAGGGGGAGGGAATCGTATTGTTGCCGTTTGGGGGGGTAAAATATCGTGAAAAATCGTTAAATCGTGAGCCGGCACATTAAAACCTCCTAAAACCCACCCCCGACCCTTTAAATTAAATCTCCCACCCTCCCGAACCCCCCCCAAATGACTTAAATAACCTGGGTGTCCAGCGGCGGTAAGGAACGGCAGCGGTCCGGAACGGGCTCCTGCTATTGAATCTTGTTGTCTTCAGCCGGCGCCATTTTCCAAAATGGCGCCGAAAAATGGCGGTGGCCATAGAACAACACGATTCCACGGCAGGAGGTCCTTCCGGACCCCCGCTGGACTTTTGGCAAGTCTTGTGGGGGTCAGGAGGCCCCCCCCAAGCTGGCCAAAAGTTCCTGGAGGTCCAGCGGGGGTCAGGGAGCGATTTCCCGCCGCGAATCGTTTTCCGTACGGAAAATGGCGCCGGCAGGAGATCGACTGCAGGAGGTCGTTCAGCGAGGGGGGGTTCGGGAGGGTGGGAAATTTAATTTAAAGGGTCGGGGGTGGGTTTTAGGGGGTTTTAGTGTGCCGGCTCACGATTCTAACGATTTATAACGATAAATCGTTAGAATCTCTATTGTATTGTGTTCCATAACGGTTTAAGACGATATTAAAATTATCGGACGATAATTTTAATCGTCGAAAAACGATTCACATCCCTAGTAGCCATTGTGGGTGTTAGAGATGGGCGAGTGTATGTACTATTTGTTTGGATTTTGGATGGGGGTTGGGGTGGGGGTATGGTTGGGTCAGAGGGCTTTGAAGATGGGGCACAAGGAGCGGCACAAAGGGGCGCACTAAGGGGAAGGCCCCTTAGTCGTGCTCCTTTGGCGCGCGGCGCCTGGGACTTGCAGTAGGCTTTAAGGCCTGTTCCTGCTCTCCGCCTTCCATGAGGTGGAGCTTGCTCAAGGGGCAGAGCGTTGGCGCATGCGGCCCTAGATGGCCGGGATGAGGTAGGCCTTACCCCAACGGGAGCTCACCGATCGCGCGGCCTGGAGTCCCTCTCTTCGTTGGGTCTGGCTGTGAGGGCCGTGGGTCATCTCTGGCGTCGCGGCTCGGGCATCCTCCGGGTGGGTCGGGACCTGCGTCTCTCGGGTTGGACTGGCCGCGGTCGTGTCTTGTGGGTCGCAGGTCAAGTCCGGCAGGACTGGTCCGGCGGCTTGGGTCGGGCGTTTCAGGTCCGGCAGTTCGGTTCCGAGGGGTGTCTGGCAGGCGAGAGGCGCAGTGTTCGCGGTCCAAGAGTTGGTGCCTAGGACTTGCAGGAGGCTTTAAGGCCTGTTTCTGCTCTCCACCTCCCATGAGGTGGAGCTTGCTCAAGGGGCGGAGCGTCGGCGCTTGCAGCCCTGGGTGGCCGGGACAAGGTAGGCCTTACCCCAACGGAGCGCGCCGATCACGCAGCCTGGAGCCCCTCTGTTGGTCGGGTCCGGCTGTGAGGGCCGTGGGTCGTCTCTGGCGTGTTATCACATCTGAATGTGATAACACTTATAGTAGAGCCAGAGATTTCATGCAAAACCAGAAAATGAGGAAATAGAACACACTAAGGGCAGCTCAGTGATGTGGGAAATGGCCTCTAAATAAAGCAACCCTCACTACTTTTCTGGAAAACCTCTTCACAATCATTTGAGAAACCATTGCGATGTACTAATTGTGATAAGAAACTTTACATTTGGCAAACCCATTCTATAAGAAAATCTAAATCCCACTCTGCAAGCTGGGAGTCTTTGTGCCACTCAGTCTTGCTTCCATGCCCAGACCTTACACTCTGGAATTTCCTTTGCTACTGTGCCTTGCTAATACCTTGCCAGTCGTTGGGTGGGGGGCTGCTTTGCACCTCTCATGGTGGTTTGGAGCCTTGAAGTCACTCTTGTGCTGCTTCAAAATTCATCAGTGCCTGCCTTGGAGGTTTTACTGCTGCTTTTTCTGCTTTGTTCCCCCTTCATGCTGCCTTAGGATGCTTATGCTACTTTTGGTGCCAGTTTGCCAGCCATTAGGGGGTCTTGGCACTGTTGTTGCTGCCCTTTTTTGGAGTTTTGGGGTGTTCTTCCCACTTTTCTGCTTCTTTGATTCTCTTATACTGACTTGTTGAAATCCTACAAATGCTGGTACACCTTTGCCACTTTATAGATTCCTAGGCTATTCATGGCAGTTTTGGTGCCACTTTCCGGTCTTCTGATTCTTTCCAGGTATCTCAGTTCTTTCCCCCTTTTCTGATTTCTTCCAACAAGTTCTAAGACAACTGATTAAAAAAAAAAAACAAACCCTATTCTGGAGCCCAATATAGGCTGAAAATCACCTGTAATGTTTCCCCATGGACTTTAATGGCAAACAAAAATGAATCAAACTAAAAAAAAACACATTTTTTTTGTTTTGAAACTAAAAAAAGAATTAGAGTCCTCAGAAAATGAATTTTAAAATGAAATGAAATTTTTCCTGTTGCACATGCCTAGTAAGAGGGAGACCTGGGAGGGAAGAAAGAAAGTTAATATGAAATAGAGAAGGCAGGAAAGAGAAAATGAAAAGAAAGGAAAGATGAACAACAGAAGGTAGAAGAACTGGCAGAAGTAAAAGAAAATGGAGAAGTAAGCATGTTCAAAACACAAGGAAATGTATAAATGTGAAAAAAGGACAAAGGTTTTCTGTGACAGAGCTTGTGTGTATATGCAATTTTCTTGCCCATTAGTTTTTACTTTTATTTTTAAATTCTATAATATTTTGCTATGGAACATTCAGTCACTCACATTACAAATGTAACATATATATATGCTTATGCATTTCTTCTCTGTTTTATATTTGTGAAAATGTGCAACTTCTATTATGAGCAAGCATCCTGATTTTAAAAATGTTCTTCCTGGTCTCACATTCTTGAGTTCATTCTATATTCATACTTTCATAGTATCAGCATGAGTTTCTGATAAAGATCTGCACTCAGTGACTCAGTTTATTAAAGTTTCTAGTAGTTAGAGTGGTTAATCTGGTAGTTAAGTAGGAAGGGCTTTTAAAAGCTACACCAACTAGTATTTCTTCATGAACAAATAAGAATTAGTATAAAAATGAAATATTAATGATTTTGCTTGTTTCCACTGCAGACTATTTTTGTCAATAGGTCAATGCATAACCATTACAATGCAAGCTCACAATCTAGGCATTATATTAGACAGCATTCTTTCTATGAAACCTCTTATAAATAATATAGTAAAAAATGAATTTATCAAACTTATTAAAAAATCTGAAACCACTTTTGGTACCCCAAGATTTCCATTCAGTGCTACAAGCACTTATACTGAATGGATAGGACTACTGTAATGCTCTTTTGTTAGGTTTTCCAACCAATACCACAAGAACATTGCAGATTGACTAAAACTCTGCAGCTTGCTTACTTACAGGTACCAGGATGCATTAATATATCACACCCATTCATTCATCATTACACTGGCTTCCCATAGAATTCCATTTGTGCATAAACTGACTCAAAGCAATGTGGTTTAACTCCACATTAAGAATATATAAATCAAACAGAGTATTGTGCTCAGGAAACAAGAATTTGTTAGAAATACCATCAATTAAAATATCAAGACAGAGCATAAGTAGAGAATGAGCATTCTCTGTGACTGCTCCAGAAATGTGGTACTCTCTTCTGGAGCAGATTCAGCTGATTGAAATCTGTAAAGGATTTAAAAAGGCATTGAAAATACATCTATTTAGGTTAGCATTTGAATCCATCTAAATACAGATTCCTGTATATGAGAAATGTTTATTCTGATTAACTTTGTTTTTTGTATGTTTTATTGTAAACCACTATTAACTATAGGAGGTATGCATTCTATAAATCTATTTTAAATAAATAAATACATTGTGTTAATACTGCTGCTTTAATTATCATGTACAGTAGAAGTGAGCAGTTTAGTCCAATTCACTTGCATTAATATACTGTTACTATTGATTGCCTATACTGACACCCATCTGTTTTACAGTATGCTCCAAAAATTCTGTTCTTGTAAGACTTTTATTTCATTAACTTCCAAAGAGACTCATAAACTATCACTACTGTGATGTATACCACAATTTAATTGTGTAATTAGAGTCTCAGTTTGATATTAACAGATAGCTAATGTTTTTCTTGTGCACTGTCATTTATTTACTGTTTTGCAAATATAAGCCCTATTTCTAGGTAAAATCTTGCTTAGTTGCTAGCTGCCTGATGAAGACTGCATCCCTGGAAAGTCTGTCTTGATAATTATTCTGTAGTGGAATAAATAGCCTTCACTTGAAAAGCATTGCTGACTTTCCTTTTATTTACATGCTCCTTTCTCCCATTATAGAGGCTTTCAGACTATAGTACTGAAGCTTCAGATGCTCAGGGCAGGTCTGCCACTGAAAGTGACCTTCACAAGGTCACGTTGCCTTCTTGTGCCTTCAACGGTAAATGGATAATAATTTAATTGCAAACTCTTTGGACGCAAAGCCCGATTGGATAATTAAAACGAAACTACTCCACCACCATAATGAAACAAACTGTAGGACAACTGGTGTCATGTGTGTGGCATTGGTTTTCAAACTGCACGCCTTTTCCGGGAGAGGGGCGGAGGAAGCGTTATTGTTATTTTCAACATTACAACAGGCGCTTGCATGTTTAACTGAAATCATATTCAGATGCGGAAATAAGCATAGGCGATTTTAGTTAGCGAGCTGAGAACGCTGTTCAGTCTAACACGGCTGATCTTAAACGGGCTATGAAAAAAAAATAATTGTATTCCATAGCGCGCCTGCAACAATTCAATTATGGCCACGCAGCGCGATGAACTTCCCGACGGACTTGAAAGTTGCCTGACGCACCCCCCCCCCGCCACCAGAAAACCCTGTGCCCGCCGGTAGCAGAGCAGGAAGGAAGCGCGAGGCGAGGTGTGCGGAGAGGCGGCTCCAGAGGCTCCTCCGGGGCGCAGCTCCCCGGCACGGGAGCCGGCGGGAAGTCTGCAGAGCCGGGCAGCCCCCTTTCCTTTCCCCTCTGCTCGCGTCTGCCCTTTGGCCGGCTTGGGAAAGCGGTTTCCATGCCCACCGGCCCCGCACATGCTCACTGCCTTCCCGTACGGAGGGAGCCACCTTCCCCGGCGCCGTGCATCTGCCCCCCCCCCGCCGAGCCGGTAAAAACCCGCGGGGGGGGGGGGCAGCAGCAGCGGCGCCGGCTCGCGTGCCCCCCCTCCCCCAAAGCGCTCAGCGCCACTGCCACTCCCGGCGACAGTGAGCGGGCGGGGTGGGGGGAGGGGCGTAGTGCTGCACCTGCCGCCGGAGCGCTACAGCCCCCAGCCCCGCCTCCTCCTCCTCCTCCTCTCCTGCGCAGGCGCGCTGCCCACCCCGCTCCTCGCCCTTTAATTCCTCCGGAGCTCACGATCCGGCAGGCGGAAAGCGGCGGTGCCTGCATCTCCGAAAGAAAGAGAGAGGGAGGGAGGGAGAGAGAGAAAGAGAAGCCAAGGAGCCAGGCTCGCGCATCCCTGCCAGCGCCCGTCCCTCTGCCAGCGCCTTGCACGGGAGAGAAGAGGCTGCCAGCGTCGGGGAGCCGGTGAGTGCCTTGCAGCCGCCCGGGAGAGGGACCCCCCCCCCCCCTCGTCTCCTGTCACTGTGCGTCCCTGCTCCCGGGTTTTTCCGGCTTCGGTTTGCCACGTTTGTACGGGCGCCTCCTTTGGGCTTGCTCCGCTCTCCTTACTCTTGGCCGTGCTACCTTCCCATTCCCTTTTCGTTTCCTTTTGCTTGCCTCTGTGTGTGTGTGTGTGTGTGTGACATTAGGTGTGAAATCAAAGGCTGGAGCTGCTGATCCGCACCGCTGAGTGGATCTCCGGGAATAGAATATCAGAGAGAGAGAGAGAGAGTGTGGGTGGCAGCTTTGGCATCCTTTCTCCTTTTAGGCCGCGGATACATTTTAAGAATTTCAAACAACCCGCTTTAATATTTGATCCGGAATGGTGTGCAAAACATCTCGATCCTGGCAGCTCATAAAGAGAGAGAGAGAGAGAGGAGTCGGACCGAAAGAAAAGGCTAAATGATTTTCTGCTTTCTGCTTGTCCGGGGCGTGTGTGTTTGATGTTTGGGCACAATGAGCAGTTAAAGGATGCCACACTGTACTCAAAGAGGAAACTGAAACTTGAAAGGAAAATGTTCCATTCTTTCGCTGTACAGTGAAAAAGGTGACACGAAAGATGACAAGGTTGTGCTGATTCCACCCGCGGGTTGTCAGCTGAGTTGTTGAGAAAAGGGGTTGACATAATTGCTGTAAAATGCAAGATGTAATCCTATGGGTTTCGTTCCTTTTGTCTTTTGCTTTAAACTGGGACATTTTAAGCGTGTCTGTCAGATTTATGGGTTCAGTGTATTGTCTTTGGCTTTATTTCTTCCCTTTCTTTTTCCTTCTTGGATACTTTTGTTGTGTCGGTTTCTATGATGGGGAGGGTTTTCTTGAAATGCAGTTTAAATTGTGCGAGATTGATTGGCGATAGGAATACAAAAGCTCACATACTACAGACGATGCCTCATAATACCATGGGAATGCTGTTCAGGAGACAAGGCTCACTTGTCTGACTTTCTTCAAATATTGTCCTGTAGTTGACTGTTTTCTTGGGACAAGTGACCTTTTCTATGATTTCAGATCGGTTTTTCAGATTGAACTTTTGATTAGAGGTATGGGTTTATATAACAAAATTTTTGCAATGTACATTATATTACAGAAATGCTACAGGCAACTTCATAGTACTTGCTCGGTTGTTCCAGCATTACAAGAGTCCAGTGGTTGGAAGATAGCTTGGAAATAAATTGAATGCAAATATATTCTGTGCCTTGCATTGCCTGCTGCAAATATCATACCTTGTTTGTTACTGTTGTCGGTATCCTCACCTGATGTTAATAGAAAGGGATTTTTCTCAGTGTATCAACTTTTTTTTTTTCCCTTTGATGCATCAATATTGGTATTACCATAAACAATTGTGTGCTGATGTGTTCCTGAATCCTGATACTGCCCCCCAGTATCTTTTTAAATTGAACTGTTCTCTGCATGGTACTGTACAGTGACATTTTCATTTCACCTTTTTCATTAATCTGAGCTTTTGAGGCTTCTTTTTATGTAGTTTGCTATTTCAGATCACATGCACTTTTATTTCATTTACATAGCAAGGTAATTAGGAGAAGTAATGTGTAGCAACAACAAATACACTGAAATTCATGTCTTAAGCAAGCATGGATCCTTCTTAAGCCTGGGTAAATCTTGCAGTCTCTGGAGACCTGAAGCTGTAACGTTTTAATAAAGGTGAATTTTGATGTGAATGTGTGTGTGAGCATTTTCCTGCCCAGGAGTTGTGGCGATGATGGTGAAAGAGCCCCAGGCAGGCAACCTAGGCTTTAACTGTGCAGAGCTGAATTTTGCAAGGCAGCTGGACAAGAAATGATTCCGAAAAAAAAATGCTCCCTTCCTTTCTTTTCCACTTATTCTCTGCACACATCTACCTTCAACTGCTGGCACTTCAGTAAGAGATTATCACCTCCAGAAACAAGACATAGATTTTTTTTTTTTTTTTTAGGGTTGTCAGCCTGTAGCTTAAAAAGTTTTGTCTCCTGTACCATGGTGCAGTTTGTTTTCCACACCATGGTTCCTCTCTGTGCTTGCACCGGAAGAGTGCTGCAATAGAAAACATTTTCAGGAATTACAGAAGGAATGGCCATGAAACTCTCACAGTGGCAGACAGCCATGAATCACTTATGCATCATTATCCTGATGGAGTAGAAATGGTTCTTATTTTAACCTCCACCTGTTTGATGTTGTGCCATCTTTTGTTATTTGGTTATCGTTTTGCTATAATATTCTAATCTTTGCTTTACATCTGTTGTCTAAAAGTTGCACACAAAAACAAGAAATTAGAATGAAACCTCTGTTGGGGGTTTTACACTGCCTGGCTTGCTAACACCTTCTCACAACTATTAGAATTGTGTTACATAGTAATTGGTTATTTATACTGTCCCTGTTTTGTGTTTTTATGTTCAAAAGTTGTACATTATTTCATTAGCCATTTTTTTTTAATACTGATGTTTAATTAGAGACCAGAGGATAAGTATGACTCATGATAATATGGATGAAATGGCTCTGTGAGGAAAGGCTAAACAGGTTAGGGATCTTCAGCCTGGAGAAGAGATGGCTGAAAGAAGACATGATAGACTTCTATAAAATCTTGAGTGGGGTTATCGGGTAAACAGGGAACAGTTATTTATCCTTTCAAATAGTACTCAGACTAGGGGGACACTCCATGAAGCTAATAGGTATCACATTTAAAAGAAATTGGAGAATGTATTTTTTCACTCGGTGCACAATTTAAACTATGGCATTTGTTGCCAGAAAATGTGGTTAAAGCAGTTCGTTTAGCTGAGTTTAAACAAGTTCCTACAGAAAAGTCCATAAACCATCATTAGCCATGTAGACTTGGGGAAAACTATTGTTTATCTCTGGGTTTTGAGCAAGAAAGCTTGGACCTATTTGAGATCCTGCTGGATACCTGTGACCTGGATTGGCTACTGTCAGAGACAGAATGCTGGGCTTGATGGGCCTTTGGTCTTACCCAATAAGGCAGTTCTTATATTCTTATATTCTTATAAGAACTTATATTTCATTTTTTTCTGGAAAACATACAAGGAATGTGTATATTAACATTATTACCAAGCCTTACAATAGATGCTACAATATTACACTTAATAAAGCAACAATGCTAGCAGAGACTTTTGATAATTTAATTGGTGCTACAAATTATTAAACTGTTCATAATTTCTTCTAATCTAGGTTTCCTTCTAGAGGAGGTATATGTGTAAACTTCTGAAAATTTCTCTCACTTACACTTGGAAAATGTTCCCTACATAGCCATTCAATATTTAGAGGGTGATTTTGTAACATTGCACATACATTAGCTGACAGTTATATGCATAAGTCACACCATTTTTCAAAGCATACTTACATGCATAAGTCCGCTTTGAAGATTATCTCACCAAATCTACCTGCACAGTTTATCCCTGCTAAATCATCTGCATACATTTTCCATGCAAATATACACACAGAGGGGTACATTTTAAAAAACAGCGTGCGCGCGTACTTTTGTTCGCACACCAGGCGCAAACAAAAGTATGCCGGATTTTATAAGATACGCGCGTAGCCACATGTATCTTATAAAATCCGAGGTCGCGTGCAAGGGGGTGCACATTTGTGCAACTTGCGCGTGCTGAGCCCTGCGCACGCTGCCCATTCCCTCCGAGGCCGCTCCGAAATCGGAGCGGCCTCGGAGGGAACTTTCACCCCCCCCCCCAGCCCTATCTAAAGCCCTCCCTTACCGTTGTTTTAAAAGTTACGCCTGCCAGAAGCAGGCATAACTTGTGCGCGCCAGCAGGTTGCTGGCGCGCGATTCCCCGGCCCGGGACCCGTTTCGGAGGCCTCGGCCATGCCCCCGGGCCGGCACCACGCCCCCCAGACACCCCCCCCCCCCCCCCTAGCGAAGCCCCGGGACTTACGCGCATCCCGGGGCTTGCGCGCACCGCAGAGCCTATGCAAAATAGGCTTGGTGCGTGCAGGGTTTTTTTTAAAAGGTTACGTGCATAACCTATGTGCGTAACCCTTTTAAAATCTACCTCGTACTTTTTAAATCCAAAAATATGCATGTAAGTCCAAATCCCTTCCCAGTTCCACTTCCGAACACTTCCACTCCAGATAAATTTATACAAAAAAATTTCAGATGAGCATAAGTTTACCCACATATTGGAAGGGCAGTTTTACAAAAAGCCCATTTCTGAAGATCAAACACTATTTTACCTCTGGAAACATTTTTTTTTAAATTACCCTATAAAAGTCTGAGTAAAGCATAGGTTTTGTTATATTAATCTTCATCAAAACCTCCTGCAGTCTCCTCTGTGCGATATATTAAATATTCCTATAATTTGTGAACTGAGGGAAAGAGATAATTTTAAAAAGTTTCTGCGTGTGTGCAATGACCTATTTGTATATTTCATCCACAAAGTATTTTTATTTATTTATTTATTTAACAGTTTTTTTTCTATACCGACGTTAAAGTACACATCATATCGGTTTACATGGTAACGAAAGGTGGAAAGTACAAATAACAGGTGGAGGGGAGGTGGAGAACTAAGAGAAACTGTGGGTCGGAGGGGACCCCAACAAATTAGAGAAGGAAGGAGTGAAACGATAGGAACGGTAACACATGGTTAAATATGATTCAAGTGTACAAGCTATAAATGGTTAATAAAGTGCAGCGGTACAAAATATACAGGTTAACAAGGTTCAAGTGTACAAGCTATATATGGTTAAAGATTAAAGGGGGTGAGTAGGGTGTTCAAGTGTACAAGCTATATATGGTTAAGTAATCTATATGGTGCAAGGGTACAAATTATACAGGGGGTGCACGGGTAGAGAAAGATAAAGGTACAAAAGAATAAGGTTAAATAAGGAGCGAGGGTACAAGATATACAGGATATACAGGAATAAGGTTAAAAAGGAGCGAGGGTACAAGATATACAAGAGGAATACGAGTACAGAACGGTGGGTTGAGATGGCAATTAAAGAATATGCAAGGGTTATGAGGATTAAAGTGGGTAAAGAGAAGAGCTGGGGTGGCGAGGATGTTAATCAGGGAAGTTAAGTATGGGCTTAACTGCTGGGCAGCTAAAGCAATATATTTTATTATTGTCTTATGATATTACTGCCTATATATTTGTTAAGAAGTGTAATCTCTTGAATTATTTTAAATTTGATCAATATATTATACATGAAAAATGAGTGTGATCAGAATACCAGGTGCAAAGCTTTATACTCTAAAAATGTAGAGAATCTGGAAATAAAAATATATTGGGGGAAAAAGGGGGATGTAGATTCCCTGTGTGGCTGCAGTTACTGGCAGCAGAAGCAAGTCAGAGCTGCCGGCAGCTCAGAATCCTCATTGGGCTCCAAGCCTCATCAAATACAAATGTCCCCAAAACAGAAGCATTAGTTTTCATGATCAGCAACTTCATCCTGACAGTTATAGCCCAAAACAGCCAGATTCATAGTTAATGGCTTATTTTATCCAAAATGTTGATTGTATATTGTATAAATAAACTATCCGTACACAATTGTTGCAAAATAGATTTTTCAACTTGAATTTAGCTGCCTTTTTGAAAGTGTAGGTCTTTCTTTCTTTCTTTTTGTTAATTCTTTGTGACATTATTCATCTTTTTGGCAGGTTTGAGTAACTGAGTTGCTTCTGGAAATCACGGGCTTCTTTCTAGTGTAAATCCAGAACCACATGCACAATTACACAGACAAACTGTGGGGGCCATTTTCCAAAGGGATCGCACGCGAAAAGTCTCTTTTTGCGTGCGATACCTAGATCAGGGCGGAGGCCGCACCGGAAGGGGAGGAGTCGGGGGCGGCGTCGGGGCAGACTCCGCGACGACTTCGCTGACGGCGAAAGGTAAGAATCCTTATTGCCACCAATAGCGCGCCCAACAGCACCACCTTTCACAGTGTGCTATCTGTTTTAAATGGGCTTCTCTCCTCCCCCCAGTGTTATTCCCATATTTCCCTGTAAGTCAACCCAGTGAATGCTGCCCTATTCTAAAAGCAATCCTGAGATTTTCTGATTTTTATATTCCCCTCCTAACTTAGGCCTGGATTCACTGTTCTCGCAGAGTGAATCGCGCGGTACAGGGGGGGCGGGCAGACCTGCGAAAGCTGGCAGCGTTCGCACCACTGCGGTGCTATCGCCGGCTTTCACACCCAATAGCGCCATCGTGAAAGGTGGCGCTATTGGGTGCGCTACTGGTGGTGATAAGGATTCATACCTTTCGCCGTCAGCGAAGTCATCACGGAGGCCGCCCCAGACTCCTCCCCTTCCGGTGCGGACTCCGCCACGATCTAGGTATCGCACGCGAAAAGGGACTTTTCGCGTGCGATCCCTTTAGAAAATAACCCCTTAGTTTAGTCCAGGGCTTTTCTAATCTGTCCTGGATATCCACAATGAATATGTATGAGATGAATTTGCATATACTGAGTCTCCAGTTCATGCAGAGTTTATCTAATGCGTATTCATTGTGGCTATCCTGAGTACCGGACTTGTTCTGGGGTCACCAGGACAGGTTTGGGAAACCTAGTCATTGCAGCAAGAGGTCCTCCTTAGCTGGGGATCACAGAGCTCCTTCAGGAACCCTGCAGTTATGGTCTGTAAATGTAGCCACTAGGTGTCACCATTGCAGAATGACCATGACTCCCTTCCCCCCAGGGGCTGCCTCCATAGCATTCTCCTACCTGGAGATCGAAAGACCTGCGCTGAATCTCCACCCCAGGTCTCTTTGCACAGCACTGCCACTGAGCCACCGGGTCAGCTCAGAGAGAGAGTTTTAGTGTGCTCCTTCTAATCTGCTTTTATTATTTGCTTAATATACTTTATTGTTTTTTATTCTGTAATGTAATTGAAATTTGTGTTTGGCTGTCAGATAAGCAGGGCTGAGGGATCGGTTGGGCATTGCAGTTTTAATTTATTTCCTCTAGTAAGCTCAGTGAGACGGTTGTGTAGGTCCTGGCTACATTTACACATTCACATTTATTATTCTTATTTATAGTAAACTAGATGACTGTTGGTTGCAGTATCAATCAGTCAGCACTGGCAAGTGGTGCTGCACATGTGTGCAAGCTGTTATTAAGATTCCTGGCTCCCTGCAGCTGTTTAGTTGTAGATTCTGTGGCAGGTATTAGAAAATTCTGAGCTACAGTTTTTACGATTGTGTGGCAAGTTTGCAGATTATTTATTTTGCTTAATATGCAAAGAAAACTATATATTTTCTCTTTAAAAAAAAAAAAGTTTTGCAGCTTTTCTCTGTTTCTGCATTTCGGCTCATTCCTTTCTGACCTCCCACTTTTTCTTCTCTCTTTGCCTGTCCTCTGTTTTCCCATCCTCTCTGTCTCTTCCCTCCAAAAAGTGCCTCTCTTTCTCACTTATGCTCTGCAGGCTGTTCCGATGGAGTTTTCTTTTACCTTTCCTTCCATCTCTCGCCTCTTCGGTCTTGAGGTTTTATGTTTTACTCTTCAGTTTCTCTTTCCTCTTTCTCACCTGTTTATTCTTGCCCCCTTTATCCTTTCATCTTTTTTTTGTTTGTTTTTCTGCCTCCTTTCCTCCTTCAGTCTTCCATTTGCTGCCCCGCCCTGTTTTCTTTCCCTTCTACCCCTTGACTCCTACCTTTCCCTCCTCACTTGTTTGTCAGATGCATGTTGTGGTTTTCCTCCTCCGCCTTCTGCCTGGGCAGCTCCTCTGGGTTGCCTTCCTCCAGCTGATGGAGCCGAGCGCCTCGATCTGCTTTGATTCATGCGGTGGGATGGGAGGAAGCTTTAGGACCCTAGTGCTAGCAGTGGAAGGTGGGAAGTGTCCAAATGAGCGGCAGAAGCAAGAGGCAGGTGTGTTTGGTCCTTAGCTATGGCAGCTGGATGGATGCAGCCATCAGCCCAAGCAACCCCCTGAGAGGGGTTACCCCAAGGGGCAAGCCTGAAAGGAGGAAAGCAGCACCCTTTGCTTCATGGGAAGAGGCAGAATCTGCGACAGCGGTCGCAGCCGGAGAATCACGGCAATGTGGGGGCTCTGCTGCCACTGGCACCGCTTCAGGCACATACAGCATCATTCATCTCCTTCCTTTCTATCTGATTTCAGTGACCTGTTAGGCTGGTTCAAGAGGGATAGCTAGTTTTGATTGGCGCACGCATTGACCTGTAGAATTGTCTTTCCCAAGCAGTCAGATTTGCAGGCACTTTTCTCTCTGTTTGACTCTCAGCCTAGAGAGTGCCCAGATATGCTTATCAACCCCTTAATCAGTGGCATCTTTACATAGAAATATGTTTTTGAGGGGGAGGCTGCAACAAGGGGGCTAACTAGGTATGGAGGGAGACAAGCCAAAATTACATTTCTGCACATTTAGCCAATCCCTGTAGCATGGCCCTCTGCCTTTAAATTAGTGATAGAAGACACTACTAGAAAGAGGTCTAGGAGTCTTCTGTATAAGAAAGAAATCCCCAGCCAATTTCAGCCACCCAGTAAAAAAAAAAAAAAATGCCATTACAATTATTTGATAGCATCATTCATCCAGTTCATCTATAAGGGAGAGAAGTCAGGTGTCCATACAGGAAGGTGCAGAATCTTAATATAAACCTTGCACCTCCAGTTCTGTAACACATATACTCCACAACCATTGAAACCCCCTCCCTCCCCCAACAACTGGTGCAGAGCACAACTAGGACATTTCACTTTACAGCCCAATATACAAAAATATATACTCAGATTGTGGTGCCACCTTAATAACATTGTGAGTGTAGATGGGGCTTTTTTGTGCATGTACCTGTTGATCTCTGGTATCTCTTTGCTCTTGATTGTGTGGCTCTGTGTGTACTAATTTCTTCTCTTTGTCCCTCTCCCTTTATCTACTTCTCTTTGTCTCCCTCGCCTCTTTCCTCCTCTGTGTTTGTGGATGGTGGTGGGGGATTTGTTATCTCACCTGGCCCCAAACTTCTGACAGGTGTCCCTGCTTTCTCAAGCTTCCCATCAGTACTGTTCCCCACATCCTCTGCTCTCTATGGTTGAATATGTACTTGAATGGGAGGATTTGCTTGCCTCTTCATTTGAGACTAGTATGCTGTGTACAGCAGCCTTGTGAAGCTGGCTGCTTTTGCCTTTTGCAGATCCACATAATTACAGTGATTGAGACTTCTTTAAGCGTCCACCAGATATGAGCCTGCAGGCCATTCAGTCTCCTAGTTAACGGATCATTCGATCTCCCAGTAATGGTTTCATGTTTGGCTCGCCAGTGTTCAACTCAGGCAGATCCTTAGCAGATATATCACAGCTTGACTTACAGACTTACCCCTTGTGTTGCAGCCTTTCTGACACACCTTATATCACACAGGACTCAAGTAATTTACTGGCTACTGGCAATATTCAGTCTTCTTGGCATCAGATGGTATACTAGACTGCAATCCATGCCTTCCATCAGTCTGTTTCTCCAGTGGAGTACAGCTCTGTATGGATCTTTTCCATCCTTTTTTGCCTTTTCCATCCTTTTTTGCAGAACTTTTTCACTATCTTCACAGCTGATTCAGCTTTGCCGTTAACTTGTAGGTTCCAAGGCGATACAATGACATGCTCAAACTCCCAATCAGTAGCAAACCATTTAAATTGCAAGCATGAAAATTGAGGCTCTTATCCAAACACACTTTGTCTGGTTGACTGTAATGTACAAACTAGAGATGTGCATTAGTTTGCAATGAAATAGGAAATAGAGACAATATTTCCTATTTCGTTGCGTTTCGGGGGGGGGGGGGGGGGCGACGAAACAATAAGAAAACCCACAACATTTTGTGAGGTTTTCTTATTGTATTTGGGGGGGGGGAGTTGCAATTAATTAAATTTGAAGGTTGGGGTGGGTTTGGGTTTGTTTTTTTATTTTTAAATGTGCCCTCTCTCTCCCCCCCCCCCCAAGACTTACCGAAATTCCCTGGTGGTCCAGCGGGGTCCCGGGAGTGATCTCCCGCTTTCGGACCATCGGCTGCCAGTAATCAAAATAGCGCCGATGATCCTTTGCCCTTACCGTGTGACAGGGGCTATCGGTGCCATTGGTCGGCCCCTGTCACATGGTAGGAGCAATGGATAGCCTGCGCCATTTTTTAAGACTGCGCCGGCTGGCCATTGCTCCTATCATGTGACACAGGCCGGCCAATGGCACAGATAGCCCCTGTCACACGGTAAGGGCAAAGGGTCATCAGCGCCATTTTGATTACTGGCAGTCGATGGCCCGAGAGCCATCGACTCTCGGGCCATCGACTGCTCCTGGGACCCCCGCTGGACCACCAGGGAATTTCGGCAAGTTTGGGGGAGGGGGGGTCAGGAGGGTGGGGGGTTGCAATTAATTACATTTGAAGGGTTGGAGTGGGTTTGGGGTTTTTATTTATTTATTTTTTTTTTACAACCCCCTGTTGTAATTAATTCAATTTGAAGGGTTGGGGCGGGTTTCGGGTTTTTTTTTTTTTTTTTTTTGGGGGGGCAGCCGAAATAAAATCAGCCTGAACCAAGGGAAAACAAAATTTCCTGCAGCGGGCCAATAACGAAGGCCGAACTGAAAGGTTCGGCCAAATCACATCTCTAGTACAAACTGTAACTTGCAACACTTGATCATGGCTTCCTCAAAAATGTCTGGAAGCAGTTTAAGTTCCCAGAAGTCTGAACAGTGATAGACTATGAACAGGAACTCTTTCCCAGCAAAGTTGAATAAACTCATGCTAACAATCTGCTAAGACCATGTTGGTATATCATGCAACATCATTTTTACCTTCTGCTGCTTGGGTGCATGTTTGTTGCAGATAGGACAATTGCTGACACAGAATTTGTATCACATGCCTACCTGTAACTTGCTTCTCCACTAATGTGGCTGAAATGTATGCATGTTAGCATCTCTGATCACAGCGATTTGGTTATAATGACACTTGGTCCTTTACATAGAATGCTACTTTGTATGCCGATTTCATGCCTGAATGACCAGTTTTCCCTTATGATAGTTGGTACCTTCTCCTCGTTCTCTGGCCAACAATTCAGGACCTCACACTTCAGTGCCTGTTCCATATCTCATCTTCTGCCTTGTGCTGTCTCTGGTCAGAAACAGTCAGATAATCTTCTTGATTGATTTGTACAATGTCTGTCTGTTCCTGTTCACCCAGCAAACCCTGAGATACTGATATGCACCTAAGGGCCTGGCTTATAAACAACGTCTAAAATGTAATGTGCATGTAAGCAGCATGCTTTGAAGATGCTTGGGAACACAAAATAAAGGCTTCTTCAAGAATGCTAACAGTGACTTTTATACTCAGTTTCAGCTGTAATTATATTGTGGCCCTATAGGTCATAATGAAAATATTGACAGGCACACACAATTATCAAACATTCCTTTTTGATTTCACATGCTTCTGCTGCGTAGGCTAGGTTAAGCACCCTAGAAGCAAAGACCCCCCCTGACCTTCTTGCATCAAACAGCCAAGCCCATTTTTACTAGCATCACTGTATCACAACAGGTTTGATGACATTTCAGTATATCAACACAGGGGTACCCTCACCCAAGCACTTTATTTCCTACACTACCTAGTCATGCGTTGTAAGCTAGTGCCACTGCCTAACAGCATCCTTATCTAGAGGTCTTTTCAAGGTCTGACATACCTCTGATAGGCATGGCATGAATTTTTCTAGGTAGATCACAAACCCAACGAACAGGCTGATGCAATAAGATGCGCATTAAAATGGGCGCCCATTTTCCTAACACACACACACCCAGCCACATCTCCTGGGCACCCAATGCAATATTTTAATGATCTGCTGCTTTAAAAAGGACACACTGGGGAAGAGTTATGCACCCCTAGTGCTCAAATGATATGGGCACCAGGAGACATGACTGTGCGCCCCCACATTCAATGGCGCTCAATATGAGCATCCATTTTATCCCGCTTCAGGTTGATTATGTCCGATATACAAGCTAAATAATGTACAATAGCAAGGAACGTGTATGATGTGCATCCAGAATTTTTTTTTTTTTTAATATCGAAACTTTTTATTCTAAAACACTGACAGCAGAAGATTTAAGTATTGCTGTGATACTAAGTAGGAGAACCTCAGAGGACAGTATTTTTAAATTTGTAATGAGCCTTTGCTTGTGGATTGACTTAACGCCAGCTCCAGGGATGGAATTAATTTTGCCGTGTTAAAATGTGTGCGTTGGGCACTCAGCAATTTTCTGCATTGGTGGTAATAGCTAATAGCCTCATCAACAAGGAATTTACATGTGATGAGCGCTATTGGCTATGTATTTGGGCATGCATTTTGGACTTGCTAATTTCCTTATTGCATCAGGTGCTAGTCTAGAGCGTCCAAATCGCATGTCTGACTACGCGTAAACCTGTGTGCTAGGCTGAGTGCACTTTATTGCATTGGCCTCAAAGTGCTTCCGAGCTTATACATCCATTGACTGTGGCATATCTTGTATGGCTCTAACCATATCTGGGTCCACTTTCAGTCCTTGTGAAAATGGGCTATGCCCATGGAAGCAGGCTTCCTTTACCTTGAATTGCAATTTCTTCACAGTATGTATGCCTTAGCTTCCCCTGTCATCATAGTTATGCTCTGCTTCTCAAACGAATCACTGCAACCCAGGATGAGGATGTCTTTTGCTATTGACTCCGTATCATGGAACCTTGTTAACATTTCTTGCTGCTTCCACAGATATACCTGTGGAGCTAACAAGACTTGAGATGGTAGTTTCTGCTACTCCTTTTCTGCACAAGGGGGTCCAGAATGTTGTCATGAGACTGCTTTTTTTCATCTAACTTACATTGCAGGAATGCTTTCCATGCATAAAAAAGAGTGAATACTCATGCCTTAGGCAGCTTATAGAAGATGTCTTCAAGCATTGGCATGATGTAATGAATGCTAAGTTTAGAAACTTTGGATCAATACAAATCCTCAGCTTCTCCGGTTTCCTTACTACAGTCATGTTGCCTATCCAATCAGTTGGGTCAGTCACTGGTGTAAATTGACATAAGAACATAAAAAGTTGCCATACTGGGTCAAACCATGGGTCCATCAAGCCCAGCATCCTGTTTCCAACAGTGGCCAATTCAGGTCACAAGTACCTGGCAAATACCCAAACATTAAGTAGATCCCAGGCTACTAATGCCAATAACTGCAGTGATTATCTCCTAAGTCAACTTGATTAATAGCAGTTAATGAACTTCTCCATTAGTAACTTATTGAAACCTTTAAACCCATTATATTAACTACCCTAACCACATCCTCTGGCATCAAATTCCAGAGCTTAATTGTGCATTGAGTGAAAAAGAATTTTCTCGAATTTGTTTTAAATGTGCTACTTGCTAACTTCATGGAGTGCTCCATAGTCTTTCTGTTATCTGAAAGATTATATAACCAATTCACATTAGCCCATTCTAGTCCTCTTATGATTTTATAGACCTCTATCATAACCTCCCTTGGCCGTCTCTTTTCCAAGGTGAACAGCCCTATCCTCCTTTAGCCTTTCCTCATAGGGAAGCTGTTCCATTCCTTTTATCATTTTGGTCAATCTTCTCTAGTGCAACTATATCTTCTTTGAGATGCGGCAACCAGAATTGCACACAGTACTCAAGGTGTGGTCTCACCATGGAGCAATACAGAGGCATTATGACATTTTCCGTTTTATTCACCATTCTCTTCCTAATAATTCACAACATTCTGTTTGCTTTTTTGACTGCTGCAGCACACTGAACCGACGATTTCAATGTATTATCCAGCTGTGCTTTTTCCTCTGGCTTTATGGTACTGGTACATTGTATGTAGCACAATGGATTGTTGACTTATTGAAATCAAGTGCAAAATGGACTTCTCCTTGAACAGTATCCACTGCTCACTGAATCTTATTATATGCATTAATCGGCTGTTATCTCAGCAATGATCTGGTGTACTGATATTCTATGCAGTTTAGCTTGGCAGGAATGATCAGTCCAAATCTTGTTATGTTTACGGAAGGATGTGAACCCCTGGGCTGAGATGAGCAATGTTGCCACCCACCGGGAGGAGCCCTATGCACCTCACCATCAGCAGGCACAGTCTCAGTGGCATGGGACACAGCTAGGAATGAAGACTTTATTAAATAGGAAGGAATAATTAGTCTCCACAGAAAATGGAAAATGTTCGTACAGTCCTGGGCAATGGGAATTACCTAGAATGAGACAAAGCTGCAAAGATCAGGTAGTGGCCCGTGGAGCGGGATATGCCGGGGATCCCCTCTGAGCGTAGGCAGCTTCAGGAATACAGATCTGGTAATGGCCCGCGGAGAGGGGTATGCCAAGGATGTCTGTACAGTAGATGTTGAAGAACTGGAAGCGATGCCGGAACCCGGAAGTGGCGCCTGTAGATGGTATGTAGGTATTCTGTAGAGCAGGAAAGAGAATGACTCCCACAGAAGGAAGGCGGTAGTCGCCCAAGGATCGGGGTATGCCACGTGGAATCCTCAATGCAGTCTGTATAGTTGAAGTCAGTAGAGGTACTCACTGTAGGTATTTCCTAGAAGCGAGATAGACCAGAGAAGCAAGTCCAGTAGTAGTCAGGCAGGAAGGCCCTCCGAGGAGCGGATAGCCAGGAACGAAGGGGTGTCCCCCAGGAGTGGGTTCTCAGAGTGTCCAGATACCAAGACTGAGTCAGGAACAGGAAGTCCTTGAAGTGGAGAATACAGCAAGACAGAAGCCCTTGCTAACTCGAGGAAGGCAAGGGCAGATGAGATTAAATGCACTGGCGGGTTGACGTCATTGGGTGGAGACACCCCTGAGGTTTCCACCATGATGTGTTAAAATGAGGCCCTTGCGGGCGCGCACATCAAGGTAACTCTAAGTCTAAGATGGCGGTCGGCAGCGCCCACGCTGTCCTGGGAATGCCGGAGAGATCGGCGTGGGCTGGAACAGACTGCCATTCTTCCCAGACTTGGTGGAGTGGGGAAAAAAGAGGTGAGCATGAGAGGTCGCAGCCGTCAAACCAGATTGCAATGGTTTCTGATTGGCTTTCACTTCTCAAACTCAAGCTCATGAGTTTGTCCACATATACTGTGACGAGTATGAAAATATCCCAAGGACATAAGTTCTTCTGAATATATCTTCAGATTGGTGCTGCTCAGTTGTAGTTGTGCCTTTGGTGCTAACCTCATCTTGTCTTTCAGAAATATTACATGTCACCCCAGAGTGCAGCTGACTGGATTTTAATATTTTATTTATTCTAAGATTCTCAAACTATTTGTATCCTTTTGTTTGCATAGAATCTGAGTATTTCTTTGAAAAGATCACATCAGTACTGAGCAGGTCCACATCATTTGATTCTGATATCTCCTCCAACTTATGCAGCTTGCTCACTGTGTTTCCTTTTTTACTCAATAGACACACTTGCAAAATTGTTCAGGCTACTGTCTAGCTTATGTTTTTCCATAAGCTGGACATTGTTCTTTCTCTCACTTATGTACATTGCCACTATACTTACATGCTGCAGATTTGGTTGCAGGTAGGTTATCCTATTGTCACTTATCCTGTTGTCACTAATAGAAGTGCTCTAATCAAATGAGTGCACTCTAGAACAATTAGGGGCTGATTTTAAAAGGGTTACACGCATAACCCTTAAAAACCCCCTCTGCGCACGCCAAGCTTATTTTGCATAGGCTCGGCGGCATGCGCAAGCCCTGGGACGCACGTATGTCCCGGGGCTTGTAAAAAGGGGTGGGGCGTGGGCAGTCGGAGGGCTAGGCCTGAGCCTCCAGGCACAAAGGTAAGGGGGGGTTCTAGGTAGGGCTAGGGGGCGGGGAAGGGAGGGGAAGGTGCGGGGGGGCGGAAGGAAACTTCCCTCCGAGGCAGGTTGTGCGGCTCGGCGAACAAATCTACGCCCAATTTTATAACATGCGGGCACAGCCACGCGCGCGTGTTATAAAATCCAGGATCGGCACGCGCAAGTTGCACAATTGTGCACCCCCTTGCGCGCGCCGACCCTGGATTTTATAACATGCGCGCGCGGCTGCACGCGCATGTTATAAAATCGGGCGTAGATTTGTTCGCGCTGGGTTGCGCGAACAAATCTGCGCCCGCACGCAGGTTTTAAAATCTGCCCCTTAGTGTGCACTAAATCAAAATAAAATGGAAAAAAAAAAATCCCAAAAACAAAACAAAAATATTTGAATACTTTTTGTTTGCACACCCCTAATCTTTCTTAAATAACATTTCTTGCAGGCAGGAAATATGCTTCCAATGCATCAAGAATGGTTTTTGTATCCTTTCTCTGTTCTTCTGTAATGCTCAAATCATGCTTATAAACATGGCAGCATTCAGTATCCATCACCCTCCTCAGTATAGTTGCCTGCACTGGCTCTTTTAAGCCTGTGGCTAGAGATTAGTATTCAAATCCTACCCTGAAATTATTTGCTACTTAAGTCACTACCAACCTTCATGCTTTTGGGGGAGGAGAGAGTGGGTGGAATGCTGTTAGCAGCTGCACACGTGCTTCAGCATCCAGAAGAGGGCACATGAAATTCTAAGCCCGTCAATATCACTGCCTGGGTGGCTCAAAACAATCTGCTGCCTGACATGAGGAATGACATGGCCATCCCTCCCTTTCCCCCTCCCCAAGGCATGGCACAAGTTAAGTCATCAGGAGGGGCTAGGGGGGTGTCTCTCTTTAATCTGGCACTTTCAGTGATTTCAAATGCTGCGGAAGGGGAAGGGCAGGGTTCAGAGTTTCCAGAGGAGCAGCCGGTGTCGATGACAATATTTCTAGGAAGCTGGCAATCCTGCCACATTCCCAGGGACTTTTAAGACCTGCCTCTCACCTTTTTAACGGCATAACTAGGAGATGGGTGAATGGTGGGGTCTGTGTGTGGCACATTCTCTCCGGGCCGGTGCAAGGGCATTAAGGCATTAAGGCAACATAGGTGAAGTTTACAGCCTTGTGAACACCCCCCCCCCCCTTTCCCTGCACTACAAGCAATTTAAAATTCTGCATTGAAAAAGGACATTGAAAGTAGAGTCTTCTGTGAGAAAAATATTGCATCCCTTCAATAAACACACTTGGAGTGCATAAGGTATTAGGCCTATTGTAATGCATGTTGGGTGTGGGCTTTCGGCTCAGAAAGCCCAGAGTGAACTGAATTATAATTGCAATATAGTAAACCTCCCATACTAAAAGAGCACTAACTGACAGCACTCAAACAGTAAAAACCTTAACTTTGAAAAGGCAATGCTGCAAATACTACACCAGGCCCTAAACTCCATTATATCTTCTATTCGCGAAACAGAACAAGTCAGGATGCTATAGATCCCTACGCAGAAACAAGACACTAGCAGAATACCTCACTTTCTGTGACACATGCAAAACACAGACAGACCATCACCAAATGCAGACTGAAAAAAAACAGAAATTATAAACAGAAACATGTAGGCAAAAACTGAACTGGAAACTGCAACATGCCAGACTATGCTGTATAAAAGTGGAGAAATAGAAATAACATTCTTCAAAACAATAAACTCAAAGAATGTAAAACATCATAATAGTACAAATATACAAATAAGAATAAATATTTTAAAAAAAGAGCTGATGAATAGAATAACACAAAATAATTAAAAACTCAATCAAAAATTATAAAATATTTCCCAAACATCAATGAAATATTTTAAAATAGCAAACACATCAAATAACACCCACTAATTAAAATTAATAAAGATTAAAAAAATCCCCACATGTTACCCTGAGATTGCCACAGATTAATGCAGGGGGCAAGGAGGAGGATCTTTCCCCTCTCATATACACAAACACACATGTTTCTCTCTCTCTCACACACAAATGCTCTTTCACATACACACACACAAACATATATACGTATACACTCTGACATACACACACACACAGACACAAGCATATGCTCTTTCACACACATACATAGATGCTCTCATATATATTCTCTCACACATACTTTCATACACATGCATATGCAAACATGCTCTCGCATTCTTTCACACAGAGATGCTACCACATGATCTTTCACACACAGATGCTCTTATATATGCATGCTTACACACACACACATTCTCACATAATGCTTTATCACACACATGCTCACACACTGGTTCTCACACTCAGAGATTCTCATTCATACTCATGCCACACACACACATAATCTTCCTCTACCTCACTCACAGCCGAAAGTCAAAGACACATGTAAGCTGGATGAGCTTAGCAAGCAGCTGGCGGCCTCATTTTCTTTTGCTGCCTGCCACTGCTAGACATCCTCTCTTCTTCAGCTGCCGGTGGCCTGATGGGCTTCCTTCCTTCCTTCTCCACTGCCTCCGGCCCATGGGGTTTCTTCTTGTTTTTGGCCACTGGACCTTTTCTCTTTTTTATCCTTGTGGGTGTGTCATTTTTCCTATACTGCCACAAGGCTCCTCTTTTAGGCCACAGTGGATGGGAACCCCATGAGCATATTGGTAAATCTGCCTGGTGGCAAAACGAGGCAGCTGCCAGAGGAGTATTTTGTGGGGCACATTTTGCCATCTAAGGCAACCGCCTCACCCTGCCTCATCATAGAGCTGCTCCTGATCACTGCAAGCCTTGTCTTCTGCTTACAATTCCTGAGCTCACTGTGCTCCGGAAACTCTCTACTTCAGAGATAGGGAAACAGGACAGGTTCAGATACTTCTGACACCAGATTTCAAGTTAACAAATAAAAACAATTTTAAAGCGGCTAGTGAAAGTATCAGCATGCAAAAAAACAAGGGTAAAGTAATAACGGAGACAGGAAGTGGAAAACAGTTAAATAACAATCAGCCACAAGGTGGCATAAATCTGTAAGTTAATAATACAAAAGCCACTATGTGCTCTGCTCTTTGGCTGGTTTTGGCCTAGGAAACCCCACCAGCCTTTCTGCTCCCCCCTGCTGCTGACACAGCACTAAATCTCAGGCCTCCACCACTGCTACAACTCCTCTATCTCCCGCTGTCACTACTGCTCCTCCTCCTTGTTAGGACTCTTGTGATTATGGCTGCTGCCTGCACATGCGCAAATGGGACATCATGCTCCCCTGGAGTCATAACATTGCTATACTATAGAGAGAGATGTATAGTTATCATCTGGCGACATTTTCCCTGACGGTGCCACGTTTCAAACCTTGCAGTTCATTCTTCTCACCTGCATGCATGGCTCCTTCCTTCCACTGCACTGGACCTCTTTGCAACTCTTCTGCCCATCAGACTTATGTGGGCACACATCAGCAAGTACAAACATGCTCACATCACAGGCTCTGACAGACAAACACCACTCTCATAAGTCTAAACGTATTATTAGGGATGTGTAGTCGTTTGCAACGAAATAGAAAATATCGTCTCTATTTCGTTGCATTTCGGAGGCCTGATGAAACGATAGGAAAACCCATGAAATTTCATGTGATTTTCTTATTTATTTTGGGGGGGAGAAAGGGCACATAATAAAACTCCCCACAAACCCACCCCAACCCTTCAAATTTAATTAATTGCAACCCCCAAGACTTACCGAAAGTCCCTGGTGGTTCAGAGGGGTCCCGGGAGCAATTCCCCCCCCCCTCTCAGGCCGTTGGCTGCCACTAATCAAAATGGCGCCGATGGCCCTTTGCCCTTACCATCTGACTGGGGCTATCTGTGCCATTGGTCGGCCCCTGTCACATGGTAGGAGCAATGGCTGGACCGCGCCATTTTTTAAGACCCCTGCTGGACCACCAGGGACTTTTGGCAAGTTTTGGGAGGGTGGGGGGGGGGGTGTTGTAATTAATTAAATTTGAAGGGTTGGGGTGGGTTTCGGTTTTTGTTTCAGGGCAACCGAAATAAAATCAGCCCGAACCGAGGGAAAACAAAATTTCCCGCAGCTGGCCGATAACGAAGGCCGAACCAAAAGGTTCGGCCAAATGACATCTCTATGTATTATATCTAAATCTATCTATCTATCTATATGTGTATATATATGTGTGTGTGTGTATACGTATGTATGTATATGTGTGTGTGTATATATATATATATATATATATATATATATATATATAATTATGAAACTTTATCCAACATGGTATGCCTTCCTGATTGTCTGTCTTTTAGACTTGTGTTCTGAATTAATTTTCTGTAGATTGTATTAATGTGCAGTCTCTTTCATTTCAGTGGAAGAAATTTTAGAACCCTTTTCTGGTGCCAGGGAAATGTAGTGAACTAAAAGACTGCTGTACATATCAATCAAAACAGGTTAAAAAATGTATATCACATAAATTTCTCTCCAATCAATAAAAAATGACATAGTGGCGGCAGAATGTTAAGACGCCAGTCAAATTGATTAATCACTGTGGGTGGGTGGGTGGGGGAACTTTGTTTTTAATGCCTTTTAGACAGTTTGTTCAGACAGTTGGAGCCTGTCTTCCAAAATTGCCTGCTGGGAAATAAGTGGCCTGTTTGACTGGAAAAGAAAAGTGAAAAAAGGTACAAACTGACAAGAGAGTAAGGTATAGAAGTATGATTTATATCTGCTAGAACAGTGTTTTCCAACCAGCGTGCCATGGCACACTGGTGTGCCTTCAGACCCGATCAGGTCAGGCATGCCACAGAAAAATCAATACTGCCTGATGCACAGATCCAGGGCAGCACCTGAGTTCTACTCTCATCAATTCACAAACTTGTAGGAACTCCTTTCTGAGAACAGGTGTAAACATACATGCATGCCTCTTCTTCCTAGCTACAGCATGCGTGCAGATTGTGGTAATTAATGGACAGCATGCAGCGCAGCCACACATTGCACACAGTACCTCCTTCCAGCCTCTGTCTTAATCCCTGACTGAATTAGATAAGGAGAGCATTCACTGAGCACTGGACGCGACTGACTTTGTGTTTGTTGGGAGCAGCAACTAAGCTGGCTGCCTGCACCACATCAACTTCTCCCTTCTTCTGAATTTGTATATAGAAGGAGCTGGTCCATTGTTATGAGTTTATATACAGGCCAATACAGAAAAACGCACGGGAGAGCGGGCGAGCGCACAGGCCACTCTCCTGGGCACGCGATTCAGGAGGGTGGCCTATGCAAATTAGGACCCACAGTAAATGGAAGCGCTAGGGACACTAGTGCTTCCTTTTTGACAGGAGCGGCGGCTGTCAGCGGGTTTGGCAGCCGACGCTCAATTTTGCCGGTGTCTGTTCTCAAACCCGCTGACAGCCACGGGTTCGGAAAACAGACGCTGGCATAATTGAGCTTCCATCTTCTGAACCGCAGGCCTTCAAATTTTTTTTTTTTTTTTTTTTACTTTTGGGGCCTCCGACTTCATATTGCTATGATATTAAGACGGAGGGTGTACAGAAAAGCAATTTTTTCTGCTTTTCTGTACACTTCCCCGGCGCCGGCAGAAATTAACGCCAGCCTTTGGGCAGGCGTTAATTTCTGAAAGTAAAATGTGCGGTTTGGCTGCACATTTTACTTTCTGTATTGCGCAGGAATAACTAATAGGGCCATCAACAAGCATTTGCATGTTGCGGGCGCTATTAGTTTCGGGGGGGTTGAATGCACGTTTTCGACGCACTAGCTTTTACCCCTTATACAGTAAGGGGGTAATAGCGCTTTGAAAATGCGCATCCAAACCTGGGTTAAGAATGCACTCCACCGGAGCGCACTGTACTGTATCGGCCTATATGTCTTTACCTCCTCTCTCCCTTTATTTTAAAATTTGGAAGAGAGACTGGTGGTGCTTTCCTAACTCTTTTTTTGGCCATATCATATGAGTCATCTCACTGCCTGCGCTTTGGTGGTGGTTGTGCCACTCAGTATTTTTGTTAATGAAAGTGTGCCTCAGATGTGAAAAGGTTGGGAAACACTGTGTTAGAATGTAGTGAGGCTGATATTCAGACTGACTAGCAAAGAGCATTGGGGTCCCACAAGGGTCAGCATTCTCAGCCACTCTGTTGAATGTCTACTAAGCACTATTGTGCAAATTGCTGGGCATTCTGAGTGTAATCTTTAGTATTTTTTTGTTTTGTTTGTTTTTAAATTTTGTTGTATTTGATTGTTTTGCTCTGCTGTGATCTGCCTTGAACATTTTTTTTTGGCAATGAAGCAGAGTATATGAAAGTGTAAATGTAATAAATATACACAGATGATTTCTGATTTTTTTTTTCCCTGTCCATGATTCTATCACAGCAGTTTGAAAAGAACTAGAAATCTATTTGCAGGCCATACAAATGTGGTTGTCGTATAATGGTCTAGCATTGAACATTAATAAAACAGAAGTGATGCATTTTTCCAGAAAAGCTCTGCCGCTTGAGATGATTAAATTCAGTTTTGCAGGACAAGACAGGGCAATCTCTTCAGTAGTATGAGATCTTGGTGTTCATATAGACTATCAATGAAGACATATATTTGGCAATTAGTAAAAGCAGAATTTTACAAGTTGTGCATGCTAAGAAGACTAAAATCTGTCCTAGAATATGATGATTTCTGATTGATCCTACAATCAGTCATTTTTTCTGGACCAGACCACTGTAATACCCTGCTTTTGGGAGTGCCAGCAAACACCCTAAGACCGCTACAGTTGCTGTAAAATGCGGCGACTCAAATTTTTTAAGAGGTTGAACAAAATACAAGCATATTACCCTTGTACTGGCTAGCTTACAATGGTTATCAGTTCAATACAGATCCAATATAAAGTCTTAACTCTTATTCAGAAACTAATTAACAACACTGAGACATCATGGGCTAGCTCTGCCTTACATACTATATATATTCTATACAATGCAACCTAAGATCAGCAAATTAGTCATCCCATCAGTGAACCAAGCCCAAAAATCTGGAATGTGATGCCAGAACAGTTCAGACTGTTATCAGATCATAAACTACTTTATAAAACTTTGTGTTTGTAATTTTAGACTATATACAAAGATTTAACTTTGCATGGAAATACATGGACAAAGATATGAATAATAATAAACTACAGAAACTAGCATAGCATGTTACACACTGGGAAAGCCTATGCCCATAATATTCTAGATTAACACTGGAGAAGAGGTTAGAGGTCTCTTGGAATCAAGGCATGCCTTTAATCGCTCCAGAGCAAACAAAAATGAAACTATCCTTATTGTATTTGATAAAACAAACTATTTTAAAAAGCCTTAAAAACCTTATTTTATTTTATTTATTTATAATTTTTATATACCGACATTCTTACATTAAAATGCAAATCATACCGGTTTACATAAAACAGAAAAAGCAGGAAAAAATATTTCGATAGTCAAATACAGAGAACATTTATAATAAAATTGTTAACAAAGGCATAAGGTAGGAACTTGAAAAAAGGTTACTTAACAGAAAACGTAAAAGAAAAAATAGTAAATGAAGCACAAAGAGTTGACGTCGGGGGAGGGGCATAGTCACACATCGCAGTCACCCATTTCCCCTCACCTCCTGATGATAGTTCCGTTTCTTTTTTTATTATTTAAGATGGTGTTCACTTCTTGCGGGGGCCCAGGATGGAGGGTGGCCTCCCCGCTCGCTGGCGCCTGATGGTGAGGCGCTTTTCAACAACTGTCTTTTTTAAGCAAACATTTGGAGGGACCTTTTAATATCTGGAAGTCACCATAAAGTATGAACTGGTACCGGTTACTTTTGGACTAAGGAGCTTGACATTTTTTACGATACAATGATATAGGGGTAGATCTTAAGATGCATGCTAAAATGGCGCTGTCCTGGCCGGCCCACCCCTTTTAAAGAACCCGGCACTTCTGCGCGTACCAGGAGATATGTGCATGGCTGGGCCGTTTTTAAAATGCACTTGGCACATGCTTGGCCCGGCCACATGCATATCTTCCGATTTTTGCGCACACAGGGCCAGATCTTAAAAGATACGCACGGGCGTAGATTGTTCGTGCAACCCGGTGCGAACAAATCGACGCCCGATTTTATAACATGCGTGCGCTGCCGCGCGCATGTTATAAAAGTCAGGGTCGGTGTGAGCAAGGGCTTGTACACTTGTGCACCTTGCGCGCGCCGAGCCCTAAGGGAGCCTCGATGGCTTTCCCAGTTCCCTCCACCACCCCCCCCCCCCCTTCCCCACCCCCCATCCTGACCTTTGTTGCAGAAGTTGCGCCTGCCGGTGCACCATTCCCCGGCACCGCCGCAACAAAGGAGGCCTCGGTCCTGCCCCCTTCCCGCCCCTTTTTCGAAGCCCCGGGACATACGCGCGTCCCGGGGCTTGCGCGCGCCGCCGAGCCTATGCAAGATAGGTTCGGCGTGCGCAGGGGCAGCTTGGGGCAGCTTTTCGGGGGTCACGTGCGTAACCCTTTGAAAATCTGCCCCACAGGGTTTTTAAAATGTACTTGATTATGTACATCATTTTAAACTGTGAATTGTGACCATTTATATCTTTTGATGTATCTATTACTTTATCAATCTTTGGTGCTTTTATTATGTGTTTTGGTTCTCAAATGCTGTGATCCATGGAATGTGCACTTAAGAAATTATTAGAAATAAATAAAATAAAAGGGTTTTTCTGGGTAACTTTTTGAGTTATCCCGCAAAATCTGAGATCTGACCTCTGCTGTCAGCTAAGCTGTGTATGAGTGGCTCATTATCAGTACAAAATGTAGCTAGATAAAAAGAAGTGTTGATGGAGGCTTTCCAGAAGCATGGTTACATTTTGTCAGTGAGTGCTGATATTCACGGCTACCTGGCTAATATTAGTCGGGTGAGTCTGGTCAGTAAAATACCTGTCCTAAGTTTAACCTGACTAACCTTTTACATAAAAACATAGGTCTTGCCATACTGGGTCAGACCAAGGGACCATCAAGCCCAGTATCCTGTTTCCAACAGTAGCCAAGCCAGGATCCCAAGGGGTAGGTAGATTCCAAGCTGCTTATCCCAAGAATAAGCAGTGGACTTCTGCAACTCTCCCTTAATTGTTACTGGACTTTTCCTCCAGGAACTTGTCCAAACCTTTTTTAAACTCAGCTATACTAATGGCTTTTACCACATCCTCTGGCAACGAATTCCAGAGCTTAATTATGCATTGAGTAAAAAAATATTTTCTCTTTTTAGTTTTAAATGTATTACCCAGTAACTTCATTGTGTGCTATCTCATCTTTTTGTACTTTTCAAAAGAGTAAACAACTGATTAATGTTTACTTGTTCCTTTCCACGCAATGGGGCGGATTTTAAATGCCCTGCGCACGTAAATCCGGGCAGATTTACGCACGCAGGGCCCTCTCGTGCCGGCGTGCCTATTTTGCATAGGCCGCCGGCGCGCGCAGAGCCCCGGGACATGCGTAAGTCCCGGGGTTTTTTAAAAGGGGCAGGAGGGGGCGTGGCCGAATGACGTGGCGTTTTGGGGGCGGCAACGCGGGCATGGTTTCGGCCCGGGGGCGTTCCGGGGGCATGGCCGCGGCCTCCAGACCAGCCCCTGGGACCAGAACATGGAGCGGGGCAACCGGCCGACGCGCGCAGATTTACGTCTGCTTTTCGCAGGCGTAAATCGTGGAATAAAGGTAAGGGGGGGTTTAGATAGGGCTGAAGGGGGGGGGGGTTAGGTAGGGGAAGGGAGGGGAAGGTGGGGGGAGGGCGAAGGAAAGTTCCCTCCGAGGCCGCTCCGAAATTGGAGTGGCCTCGGAGGGAACAGGCAGCGCGCGCTGGGCTTGGCGCGCGCAGCTTGCACAAATGTGCACCCCCTTGCGCGCGCCGACCCCGGATTTTATAAGATACGCACGGCTACGTGCGTATCTTATAAAATCCAGCGTACTTTTCTTTGCGCCTGGTGCGCAAACAAAAGTACGCGATCGCGCAATTTTTAAAAATCTACCTTAATGTTTTTTGATAGGAATGAACACTGGGCCAATGATTATAAAATACACAAGCACTTGTTACATTCATAAGACGTAGGACACTGCATTCAATGGTGCAGTCTAAGTGCCCACTGTATGAGTTCTGTTAGTGTAAAGTATTTCCATACCGAAAATATTTGCACAGCATTGTTATTGTTGGTGAAAACTTGAGTTTGTTGCTTCAGAGTTTTTTCACAGTTTGTGTTTTCACTTTTTGTAAGTATTTTAAAAAGCATCGGTCCCAGAACAGATTCCTGTGGTACTCCACTATTCACCTTTTTCCATTGGGAAAATTTACCATTTAGCCCTACTCACTGTTTTCTATCTTTTAACAAGTTAGCAATCCACAATAGGACACTGACCCCTATCCCATGACTTTCTAATTTCCTAAGAAGTCTTTTGTGAGGGACTTTGTCACATGCTTTCTGGAAATCCAGATACACTATATCAACTGGCTTCACCTTTATCCACATTTTAATTTAAACCCTCAAAAAAAATGTAGCAAAATCCATATTGGATTTGTCCCATTAAATTATGCTTATCTATATGTTCAGCAATTTAATTCTTTATGATACTTTCTACCATTTTGCCTGGTATAGATGTCAGACTCACTGGTCTGTAATTTCCTGGATCACCTCTTGATCCCTTTAAAAAAAAAAAAAAATTGGTGTTACATTGGCAACCCTCCAGTCTTCAGGTAATATAGATGATATTATTGATGGTTTTCAAATTTCCAGTAGCAGGTCTGTAATTTCATTTCTTAGTTCTTTCAGCACTCTGGGATGTATCCCATCTGGTCCAGGTGATTTTGCTACTCTTTAGTCTGTCAGTTTGCCCTAGAACATCTTCCAGATTCACTGATATTTGTTTGTTCCTATTGAATCATCTCCTTTGAATATGTTTTCTGGCATGGGTATATCTCTACATCTTCCTTAGTGAATACTGAAGCAAAGAATTAATTTAGTCTGTTTGCTATGGCTTTGTCATCCCTAAGTGCCCTTTTTATTCCTTGAACATCTAATGGTCCAGCTGACTCCCTCACAGGCTTTTTACCTTGAATGTACCTGAAAAAGGTTTTATTATGAGTTTTTGCTTCTACGGCAATTTTCTTTTCAAATTTTCTCTTTGCCTTCCTTATCAGTGCTTTGCATCTGACTTGCCAGTGCTTATGCTTTTTCCTAATTTCTTCATTCGGATCCCTTTCCATTTCTTGAGAGATGTTTCTGATAACTAATGTTTAATACAGACTACTTCCAACGAGCATTTTTTTGTTCTGTTCTGTTTTTTGTGTTCTTCATGAAGAATTTTTATTGTGATGTTTATTGTGATGTTTCTTTTTATTTGATATCAAATTATTTTATGTATGTTTTACTGTAAATTGCTTACACCTATCATGTGGTAAGCAATTAATACATTTTAATAAATGAAATAAGATGTACTTTTAGATATTATAGACTCTGTGATCTCACCTTTCAACCATGCCGGTAGTCATTTAGCCTTCTTTCCACCTTTTCTAATGCATGGAATACATCTGTTCTGGGCTTCCAAGATGGTATACTTAAACAGCAATCACAACCAATTCACCCAAAACCACTGTATTCCAGTGTACCGAATTGTCTAACAACAATATCAGAAATCAAATAGTACCACCAGTATGTTTTAAACACCTCACAAATGTGCAAAACCAAGTCATATGTAGGCCCCTTACTTCAAGGGTCTGTATTGTGCAACAGACTCTATTATTGTATAGGGTCACCTTGCTTTAATTTAAATTTTTTATCAATTGTCCATTTTTGTTAAGGTTTTTTCTATTATAATAAAATCACACAACTCTAGGAAGGGGGACACAAATACTCATCTACTCCATGGTAGTTCACCCGACACAGCTGTGTTTCGGACGATGCCGTCCTGCTTCAGGGGGTGTCCTTCAAAGTTTAATTTCAAGAGCGTCGTAGGGAAGCCTTTTATTCATTCATTGGTATTGCTTCTTTCTTATAATCCACGGCAGCCCCGAAGGAGACGCAGTCCAACGACGCTCTTGAAATTAAACTTTGAAGGACACCCCCTGAAGCAGGACGGCATCGTCCGAAACACAGCTGTGTCGGGTGAACTACCATGGAGTAGATGAGTATTTGTGTCCCCCTTCCTGGAGTTGTGTGATTTAATTATAATAGAAAAAACCTTAACAAAAATGGACAATTGATAAAAAATTTAAATTAAAGCAAGGTGACCCTATACAATAATAGAGTCTGTTGCACAATACAGATCCTTGAAGTAAGGGGCCTACATATGACTTGGTTTTGCACATTTGTGAGGTGTTTAAAACATACTGGTGGTACTATTTGATTTCTGATACTTAAACAGCATCCATTCCCAAGGGAAACTCTTAACCTTTGCAGTTGCTCCTTTCAGTTTCTCCTAATCATTTTCCTCAGTTATCATAGTCACCTTTTTGAAGGTTAAATGCTGTCATGGTAGACTTTTTTGCATTCCCTCCAGTTATTAAGTCAAATTTGATAATGTTGTATCACTATTGCCAAGTGACTCCAACACTGTTATCTCTCGCACCAAGTCCTGTGTTCCACTAAGGACTAGGTATAAAATAATTTCCCCACTTGTTGTTTCTAGTAGTAACTGCTCCATGAAGCAGTCATTTATTTCATCTAGGGACTTTACTTCTCTAGAATGTCCTGATGTAACATTCACCCAGTCAGTACTGGGGTAATTGAAATCAACCATTATTACTGTGCTGCTGATTTTTGTTAGCTTTCCTAATTTCTTTTACCATTTCATTGGCTGTTAGTTCATTCTGGCCAGGTGGACAGTAATACACCCCCACTACTATTTTATTCCCTTTTTCACCTGGAGTTTCTATCCATAAAGATTCAATATTGCATTTTGTTTCCTGCAGAACTTTTTATCCTTTTTGACTCAATACTCTCTTTAATATATATTGCCACCCCTCTACCAGTTTATCCATCTTATCATTTTGGTATAATTTGTACCAGGTCTCTGAGATGCCAATTATATCTACCTTTTCATCCAATGCTATACACTCTAACTCTCTCATCTTATTTTTTAGACTTCTAGCATTTGTATATAGATATTTCAAAGTATGTTTCTTGTTTGTATTAACAACCTATGTCATAAGTTGACGGGTAATTTGGAATCTTTCTGCACATTACTTAAAGGCACCTGATCCCCTTTGGAATTTATTGCAACCTCTCTACTAGGATGCCTTATTTTCTCTGTCTCTTAGTAGCCTTCAAAGAAACATCATTCTGAACCATATACTTCTGAGCGACTATTGGCTTTCACCTATCATCTAGTTTAAAAGCTGTGTTATCTCCTTTTTAAAGGTTAGGGCCAGCAGTCTGGTTCCACTCTAGTTAAAGTGGAGCCCATCCTTCCCAGAATGAAGTCCAATTCCTAACAAATGTAAAATCCTCTTCCTTGCACCATTGTCTCATTCATGCATTGAGACTTTGAGCTCTGCCCGACTCTGGGGGTCCTGCAAGTGGGAAATAGACACTGCTGTAGCAAACAATGGTTTTGACCCATTGCCTTTGGATTATGGGCCCAGTATGCTTCCTCTGCTACTGGGTAATTTTAATGAGGCCTTGTCAGCAGAACACTTATCCAATGTTCTGCTGAATATCCAGGTAAAATTATCTGCGTTATTTTACCTGGCTAACTTTCACACTCACAGCCTGCTGAATATTGGTCTCATTTTTAATGTGTCATTGCATCTTTGAGTACAGTTTGTATGTGCTGTCATTTGAATTGACATAGACAATGTTGTTGGTATTGTCTAATTTAGATTTTGAAACTAAACAATAGAAAAAAACATGACATTTTGTGTTTTTATTCCTATTCTTTGTTGTGCGCACTAGTTGCAAACAGTGTGCACAGGAACCCCATCAAAGGGCGCAACCTAGTGGTCACCAGAGAAATCCTGTCCCACACCCACCAGCCCTGGAGGCAGCCATTTCCCCAGAAAAAATAATCTTTTTAAAAACCAAACCTCAGTCACAGGCCCTGCTCCCACCCTTCAGCCCCTCCCCTATGTAAAAAAAAAAATAGCCCCCAGAAGCTGCCCCCCCCCCCATGACTCATCAAATTCTGTCTGATGGTCTAATGGGGAACCAGGAGTGACCCTCTGCTCCAAGACCCAGTGGCCATCATTTTGAAAAATGGCACAAGCTGTCCTTTGCTCCTATCATGTGACAGAGGCTACTGATACCACATGATAAGAGCAAAGGGTGGCTGGTGCGGAGGGGGTCGCTCCCAGGTTCCCACTAGACCACCAAATAGAATTTGATGAATCCAGGGGTGAGGTCAGGAGGGTGGACTAGGGTGGGCCTTGGGGGGGGGGGAGGGTCTGGTTTCCAGGAGTGGGGTATTTTTAACAAAGGAGAAGTCTGGGATGAATGCAGGATCTGTGGCGAGTGTTTTATTTTAAAAATTATTTTTTTCTGGGGAAACAGCTACCTTCAGGGGCACAGGTGGTGGGGGTGGGGGGTGGGACAGGGCATGTCCAGAGCCCCTTGTGTCTGAGACTTGGGTTTTTCTTCTTTTTGTTTTCAGAAAACAGCGTGCACTGTTTGTAAATAGCATGCACTATTTTCCAAAAACAAAACAAAAACCAAAACAAAAAAGCTCTAATATGAAACATACTAAATGTCAGTTTTTGCTGAACGCACCCAGAGCCGGTGCAAGGGGATTAGGTGCCCTAGATAACTTCTGCCTTGTGCGCGCACCACCCCCATTAGGGGGTGAGAGCCATGTGGGGCTGCGAGCGGTGGCACCTCTGCGAGCGGCCCCACATATGGCTCACACCCCCTAACGGTCAGCACCTTAGGCCCAGGCCTAGTTCGCCTAGTGCTTCCACCAGCCCTGTACACACCCCTATTGTTTGTTAGTTATTGATTGAGAGCTGGTGTAGTAATGTGAATAGTGCACCAGGGAAGGGACTGAAGAAGACAGAAGAGTCCATCCAGGAGTTTTTATAATAATTCTTATTATTTCAGCAGTTATGTGGTGTTCTGACCATGGAATCTAATGAGAGAATAGAAGCCTTACTATGACTGATGTTACTTGCTAGCAGACAGACCTGTCTCATACAGAGCAGCCTAGTGAGACACTTTCCCACCAAGAGAGAGACAGTTCTGGAAGGATTCCCTGCACCTTCTTCCTTGCTTGCCTTCTTGGCCTTAAATCCCCATCTGTAAGTTTACTCTTTCCAATCTGTGGTCCATGGATATCTCTGATTTGGTGTTCCTCTCTGACCCTCTGGATTCACTCCCAAAGAGGGAGTGTCCTCTCTGATTTTTCCCTCTCTTTCTGGGTTTTATCCTGGGCTTCGGGAGCAAATGTATAATACCCACCCGGCAGGTAATTAGATTTCTAGAGCTGATAAACTGCTTTGTAAATAGTTCAACAGCATTTCTGCTAACAGGATGCAAGGTTTTCAGTAAGTGGCAAAAAACAGCCAAAGGAGATTGAAAGGCTATTTATTAACATTGGATGAATGGCTCCAGTTCAGAAGAAACCCCAGTTAAACTAGCGTCCATTATAGTTTTTCAATGGGCAGAAGATGTGACAAAATAAAATCTATTGGTGAGCAGCATAAAAATTATTTGCAATTCAGTTTGCTTGAATGACTCAATCTAGATGCATTTATTTGATGGTTTCTCTTTGATGCCTGACTGCTTCTGGAATAGAGATTTTGTCATTTATGGTTACTATTAAGGAAACACATTTACTTTAGTGCTGGATGACAATGTTTTTTATTCACAACATCTTGTTAACTTAAAGTCATCTGTTGTCCATGTGTGATGAGTTTGTGTTCCACTTGATGAAATTCTATGACCATTTTGGGGGGTTATAGTAAATATGTTCCAATTTTTCATTAGCTTGTACTGTTGCAATTGGCAGTTAGCAACGATAAACAAGCTAGAATATTATGATACCAGAGAGTTTGACAAATTTCATTTGTCAGGGGCTAGTTGCTTTTTCCGTTGGGCAAGTGATATTGGTTGAATGTGTGCCTAAGTGTACAGTATCAGTGTCTTTGCCTAAGTCATAGGGATTTGCGAGTACACATTTCAAGGAGGAAGTTATGTTTATTCTGATGTCAGCAGAAGTAGAAACGGAGGGATTTGATCTGTAGAATTCTTCATATACTGTATGTCTCTGAAGCATCCCTTGCCTGACACAAAGGAATTGCCACACCTTACAGTGATGACTTTTTGCCATATTTGATTCTCATCTGGGCTGTACATGGAGCTTTATACTCTGAGCTTTGTTTCTGCCAACTGAGAACACCTATTTTTTATATTAGTTTTGTGACCTGATGTACTATAGAATACTAAAAGAGCTTCAGGTAGTGCTAACTATTGCTCTAGCTTCCACTTCTATCTGGGTAATGATCCTATGTTTTCTTGAATTTTTTTTTTTTTTTTTACTGTTTTTGCCTTTCCTGCCTTCACTGGGAGGCCATGCCATACACCCAACACACTTTCTGTGAAGAAATATTTTCAAATGTTACTCATAAGTCTATGCCCATCACATATACACAATTTGAGCCTCATATTATGCTAGTTAGTTACATAATAGTACGGCAAAACTAGTTCAACAGGCACATCCAGTATGTCCAGCCATTCCTGTCAAGATGGCCGGCCGTAGATTGTGATCACCTATAAGATATCTCCATATCTGGCAATTGTTGCATTATGGTCTTCCTGAAATTGGCATTGGTGGCAGGGAGAGGGGGTGGGAACGGAGAAGGGGTGCACATGCACAGATTTTCTCTCTTGCCCATGACTCAGATTGATGACATCAGCAAGGAGAAGGGGTGGAGTGAAGAGATGGAATTTATCCCCCTTCTCATGCTCCCACCTGCATTCACCCCCTCCTAGTACTCTACCCAGCATTCAACCCTTCCCTCATTTTCCCAACATTCACCCCCTTTGTCCCGCACCCCGCAAGAATTCACCCCTCCTCACCTCCCTTTTTTACACAAAGTTATTTGATCATCAGTACTTGTGTGAGTATGAGCGAGTTCTTTTAAAATTCACCTTCAAGTATTATGTTCCAAAACAGAAAGCAAAGTTTACTGAAGAAAACTCAATCAGTTAAAAAATACAACAGAAATAAAACAGAACTGGTCCTTTTCAATGTAGCAGACACAATAATGGGAAAAACACAGTCCTTAAACAGTGCAAAAGCTCAAAGTACAGTTCTCATGCACCCTGAGTAAAATGTAGCAAGAAGCCTTTCCTTCTGATACCTTCTAGAACTCATGATTCCTCTTTTCCTCACTCGGATAAAGATTCTCAAATGTTGTGTTAGTGGAAACTGTTTCCTGGACGAGCTTCTTATTTAACTGACCTTGGAATTTTAACCCTCCATGAACTGCTGTCAAAGACCCTCCTAGACCCCACATCCTAGACCTCCTCTCCTGATGGATTCTTTTCCTCCTTGGAGCCCTTCAGAGAACAACTCCTTGGCTGCCTTTTCTAAGCTCTCTGGAAGATGTCTTTTTCCAACTCTTCCCAATGACTCATTGAGTCACCAATAAAAACCTCAAAAGCTGATCCGTCCTTTAGAGGGTGGACCTTCGCTATCACTCAGCTTCCTCTCATGTAAACCTCCTGATGCTGGAAGTTTCAAACTTTATCCTATGGTAAAGCCTAGAGGAGTTTATAGTAGTGTGCTCCATGCCGCTGTCGTAAGTTTCTTTTTGTACTTACTTGAGTTTGTGTAATCATCAAGTTTTGTTTCACACACAATAACTGTGCATGAGTGTTTTGTAGAAAGAGTAGCTGTTCTCTTCTCCTTTGCTTCGGGGGTCTCATGTTTGACCTTGCTATGCATTTTCTTGGTGTGCTTCTAAATTTATATGACGCTACAGTGTTATGTGCCATTTTCTATCTTTTGTTCCACTCTTATCTGTTGTATTATAAGATCATGTAGCCAATTTCATTACTGCAATCTTTGTAGGGTGTTTCAAGCAGGTTTTGAAGTTCTTCGGTAGTAACTTATTTTGTTAATTTTCATGTATAGAATAATATGAGCTGGAGGGAGAAGCACTAGCTGTCCTTTCTGGGGATGTAAAATGTATTTATTTCATATCATAAAGTACTTTAGAGTACAGTATTTAAAACTTGTATTGGGAAACACTAACTCTAGAGAGCAATTATTGCAGATAAACTGGAATTTACTAAAATTTAAAACACCGTCTTTCTTACACTTTTTTTTTTTCCCAGTAGAAGTTGTTTCAATGAAAGAAGTCCGGTGTTTCTCTTGGCCATTAATATATTAGTAAAACTGCTTGTAAAGCTTAAAGGGAGATTGTTGAAAGAGTAATAGCATCTTAGCTTATCAATTATCAGGATAAACACCCTAGACAAGCAGGTTTTTGTTGATGGTGCAATACGGAAACAGCACGAGTAGTCCTAAACAATGAAATCAGGTGTCAGTTGACCATATATAACTTACATTCAGGCTGCAGGAAGAGGTCCTGAACTGGTTTAAACCTTTTTTATTTGATCACTCCTCTCAAGTTAATTGGAGTAACAAAATATCTGAGGTTAAGAAGTTGAATTGTAGAGTGCTGCAAGGATCTCTTTTTATTGACAATTGTATTTAATGTTTACTTGGTGCCACTTGCCACTTGGATTCAAAGTTTGGGTTTTAATTGTTTTTTCTACGCCAATGATGTTCAAGTTTTAGCTTACTTTTAAATTGTAAATTTTGTGAGATTTAAAGGAATTTAATTAATGTGTGAATAAAATATCAGAAAGATTAGGTGCACATAAATTAAAAGTTAATGTTCAACAGTCAGAAGCTATCGATGATTTTTAAACGAAATATTCTGAAATCTAACCCTCTGGATGGGACTGATATTCCTTTGAGAGAGGTTGTCTGTCTTTTTTGATATGTAGGTAGATTGTAGGTTGACTGTCAAATCAAATTTCAGCTCTGACTCATTCATCTCTTTTTTTTTTTGTCTGAGATGTATTCATAGATTCAATCCTTTTCTAGATAAAGCAGACTTAATCATTTTGGGTTTGCTTTATTGTGTCTAGACTTTTGTAATAGTTTATAATAGTTTTGTAATAGTTATAGGCATGTTAACAACCTCTTTAAAGAGGCTGTAGTTATTGCAAAACTTTGCATAAGATTTATACTTTGCATTGGGGAGTACCCCAATACGTAGCAAATTTACTGGTATGTTATAGATATGTTAGAATACTCAGTTATCTCAACAGGACCCACTAGGAGTTCTCCTACTATATGAGCTGAGACATGAACAGACAAGACATTGTGTATATTCCTATCAAGCATGTTTATTATGAAACACACTTCCATTATGTGCTTGATTGGAAACAAATGATGAGAAATTCAGGAAAAAAAAACTTTACTTTTTAATCAAATGTTTTAGATGGGCTGAGCCTTCTTGTTTTAGTGTCTTACTGTCTGATTTTACAAAGAAAATTTAAATATAGATTTGTGTTATCAAGGCAGATGGAGGTGGGGTCATTATTTTCATTTATAAAAATTTTCATTTATAAAATTTATTAATCGCTTAACACTGTTAGGCCTAAGCGATATACAAAATACACATACATAATAAAGGAACACAAACAAAAACAAATACAAACAAATTAGTAAAAACTAACTCGTGAAATGTTGTCTGATATTCGTTGCATTATGCATTAACTTAATCAAGTATTACTATTAGCAGTTATACACACGATTCAACAAATATTCCAATAATTAAATCAATAAGCCCTTGTTTCTACCTGTGGATTCTTTTAAATTGTATTTTTTTATTTTATGCATGTATGGTTTGCTGTGTGTTATTAGTATTGGTTATTGATATGAATTATTAATCACTGTGATTTGTCTGGAATAGTGGCATATCAAATATTATCAAACTTAAACTTGTCCTTCCTGGGGTGCCTGTCACTCAAATTCTGGCTCTTCTTGTGTAGGTTGAAGACAGAGGCCTGATTTCTTGCAATCTTCACTTCATCAGTACTTCCCAATCAAGAACTTGTTAATTTTAACTCAGAGCCTCTGATTTGTTTTATTCCTGTATACTAAATTCTGTTTTATTGGTGTCTTTCTAGAATTTCAGGAGTAGCTAAAGGTCTTTTTGAAAACTTTATTGCAGTAATTTTTAGAAACCTAGCCATTTGTACAGGTACTGCATGTTATTACATATATACATATATAATTAGTGTAGATCTGTAATTATTTATGAAACAATGATTGTTGCAGCATAACCTTATTTCTGTACTGCCTCATTTGTTAACATCTAGAGCAACATTTCCCAATTAGTGTACCATGGCACATTAATGTGTTGTTGCTCTAGCTCTGGTGTGCCACAATTTTTTTTTTCTTCTAATTGCTAGCCAGTGGCATGGCAGTCCTCAGTTCATCTTTCCTGTACAACAGCTGGCTTGCAGGATATTCTCCCACCGTCAGGGAGAGTCAGAGAGCAGTGCTTATCTAATGTTTGTGAACTCCCTGTTGGATCTGCTTTTCTTTGCCCTTTCTCTCTATTCCCTTTTCTTCTTCCTACTGGTCCCTTCTCCCAAGGAATGCCTGAGAAAATGTATTTCCTGCAGAGGCTTTCAGTTGAAAGAAGGCTCTTGGCAGATAACCACTTATACCCATCCTTTTTGGGCTCCAAGAAGTATTATCTTTTCACCTTTTATTTACTATCAACTGACAGCTAATGTTAACCTTCAGAGAAACTATTGCAGCTGTTTGTCTTCTCAACCTGTTCGGCTACTCTTGGGATCTTTTCATCTACTGTGTGTGCTGAGTTGTTCTTCATTCAAATAAATGTTTTTGGTCAAGAAGTACTAAGCTTATCTGAAAGCTACAGATGGGAGAGATTTCACTGATTGTCTAGGGGAGGTGTGTGTGTGCATTGATAAGTCTCACTCTAGCAAACCCCTAAGTTTCAAATCTTCTTACTAGGAAATAATTATTGAGTGTGAGCACTGAGAAGGCAAAATCAGGGATATCTCCCATTTCTCTCCTTTTCTCTAGGGATATCTATCCCCATATGAAGACCATTGACCATTTTAACAGCTACCCACTGGAACTCTTCTCTTCGGTTTATATCATTTTCAAGGCATGATCTCTGGAATTGTACACAGTACTCCAAAAGAGGTCTCACTAAAGACTTATACATAGGCAGTATCACCAAGTTTTCCTGCTGGTTATTCCACTCCCTGTGCGCCCAACCATCCTTCTGATTTTTGCTGCTGTTTTATCTACTTGCTTGGCCACCTTAAGATCATTAAATACGATCATCCCCAGATCTGCCCTTATTTTTTTGTATGTGTGTCTTGATTCAGTTGTAAGCTCCAAGGAACATGTGACTCTGCAAAGCACTTTGTATGCCTGATAGCACTATACTAATAATAATCCTTGTGTTTGTTACGTCCATCGGTCTCAGAAGGCTTCGACATCTGTGCCTCATCTTTATTCCTTCTCTCTCCTCAAGCCTTGGGAAGATGGCTGCTGCTGCATCTTCATGTCGCTCTCTCCTGTGTGCCCTTCGTTTGCAAACAAACTGAGTTAGCAAGGATTGGATTGCCTCCGGTCTAAGCTGCTCTGCTGCCGCGGCAAGCTCTCTCTGCCCTTTGGGGTATTTCTCCACTAACCTGGATACCCGCTCCTCGGGGGCCCTTCTGCTCTATTTCAGGTACTTGGGACACCGGGTACTCGCTCCTCGAGGGCCTGCTCTCCCTAATCTGGTGCCTGCCACTGAACTACGTCTGCCTGCCAGGACCTTCAACTATACAGCTTTCTGCTTCAGTGAGGACTAAACTTTTCAGTCCGTCTCAGCTTCAGCGCTCGGTGTTAACATCCGGGTCCTGTTCCTGCTACACTGCTGAGGACCCCTGGACTACTTCACTGGGTTACTTTCACTGCTGCCCGCTTCCCAGGCAGTACCATCGAGCTGTACAATAAATATAACTTCTCTGTGTCTGCGTGTATAGTCCAGCCTAGTACTGCGGTTCCTCTTGGGGCTCCTCCCCGTGGGTGTGGCCATCTCCGCAGTACCCAAGAATCCACTCCAACACCTCAAACCCTAACAGTGTTCTTGTGGGAGGAAGCCGAAGTCCACCATACCATCAGGAAGCCGATGGTAAGGCAAACATGCATAAGCCCTCTCACTTTTTCCCCTGCAGACTATTGGAATTACCACTCCCCCCCCATCATAAAAAGTAAACAAAACATTGAAACCTTCTTTTGTGTGATATAATTCAGTTTGCTTTTAGGTGTCTGAAGTGATATATGTGTAAATGAATCCATGAGTGTTATAGTTTGACAGCTGGTAGTTTTTATGATGGTTGATGTGTTAGCTATGAATGTAATATGGGCCTGTGAAATCTTTTTATGGAATTGCTATATCACAGAACTGTAATTGCAGATGGTAGTGTTTGTATTAGTTTAAATATTGAGGATGCATGTGTCCCTTACTAGAGATGTGAATCATGTGCCCGATTGTCTTAACGATCAGGTTCGGATGGTGGGAGGGAAAAATCGGATTGTTAGAGATTGTGAATTGGAATCGTTCCGATTCCAATTCACATTGTTAAATTTTTAGTGAGGCCTGAGCAGATAAACAAAACCCCAACGACCCCCCCCCCCCCCCCCCCAAAAAAAAAAAAAAAAAAAAGTTAAATTACCTGGTGGTCCAGTGGAGGGGGGGGGGTCCCCGGCGCAATCTCCCGCTCTCGGGCCATCGGCGCCATTTTGGCTACCACTGTTAAAAAGGCGCCGATGGCCTGAAAAAAAAAAACCACCCCGACCCTTTTCAAATTACTCCTTTGCTTCTCCCACCCAAAAAACCTTTTAGATGTACCTGGTGGTCTAGCAGGGGGTCCAGGAGCCATCCCTTCAATCGTGCCGGTGCTGGTGCTGGAGGTTTCAAAATGGCGCCGATCGCCTTTGCCCTTACCTTGTCACAGGGAGTGACCGTCGCTCCCTGTGACAAGGTAAGGGCAAAGGCGATAGACTGCCAGTATGGCGCCGATACAATATAAATGCTCCTGACGATAAATCGTGGGCATTTGTATTGTATCGTGTACTCTAACGGTTTAGAACGATTTTAAAATTATCGGACAATAATTTTAATCGTTCAAAAACGATTCACATCCCTATCCCTTACTGTCTCCATTATTTAGCAGTATGTGAGATATTGCTTGCATAAAATGGGCTTGCATGCATGTAGAAAGTTTGAGAAGTGTGATTGAAATTGTATTAGAGAAAGATGGATATAGATGTGAGTACAAGGACAAGTAGGTTCAGATTTTGATAAGAGACATTGGGGAGGGCTAAATATGTTTTTATTTTCTAGCACATACCCACAAAACATTTCTGGAGCAATGATGTAAACATTCCTAACCACTCCCAATGTCCCTGCTTGACCTCTGTCAATAATCCCTACCCACCTCCCCATGTCCCTGATTGAGCTCAGCACTCTAATCTCTCCTCTCTCCACTAGACAGGAGGATTCTTATCCGGGGCTGGTGCAAGAATATTAGGCACCCTACAAATCTTACAGCCTTGAGTCCCCGGGCCCTGCCCTCTTCTCTATAGACCTCTCCATACACAATTAAAAATTATGTACATATAATAACAACATAATACAAGATTCTGAGTAAAGACATTCATAGTGCAGTCTTCTGAGGTACAATTTACACTTCAATAATATATTTATAGTGTGCTGCTAGCCAGAAAACCCTGCAAGAAGACAGTTGGAACCCATATGGAATTAGACCTACAGTAGCATGTGTTGCGTATGTTCTTGGCCCTCAGAAAGCCATAAGTAAACTGAAACACAATTACAATTTAGTAAACTTCCTATACCAAAGTAGAATTAACTGTTACCACTCAAACAGTAGCAACCCTACCTATGAAAATGCAACACTGCAAATATTACACCTGGCCCTAAAACAGCAATACACTGCCTATTAGGAAAACAGAACAAATCAGGCTAGTATAGATCCCTATACAGAAACTGTATGCTAGCAGAATACTTCTCAATCACACATGCAGATCAGAGATAGGCCCTTACTGAATACAGAATAAACAGACAATAAAATATAAATAAAAATGTGCAGACAAAAACGGAACTGAATACCACAGCAAGCCAGATTCTGTATGCAGTGCAACAATGGAGGAACAGAAACATCACCATGCCTCATAAAAAATAAAACAATAGAATAAAGTATGAAACATCAATCATAATAGTACTATACTAATAAAAAGATTAAATATTTAAAAAAAACTGACAAATAGCATATTAAATATTTAAAACTACATATACATTTTTTAAATTTCTGAAACACCAAGAAAATATTTCAAAACTGCTGACACATCAAATAACACTCAATAATTAATGCTAATAAGTATAAAAAAAATTCAAGTGTTCAAACCTTTGATTTTCAGTCATTGTGAGATTGTTGTGGACTAGTTGAAGGTGGAGGGATGGGTGCAGAAACTCTTTTCTCTTTCATACACACACACACACACACACTCTCTAACACATGCATGTTCATTCCCTTACACATGCTCACTCACACACTCCCTCTCTCTCATACACACATTCTTATACACAATAAAACACACACATACATACTCCCACATCCTTCCTCGCTGACTCACACAAACACACACTCTCATTTCCTCCCTCTCTCTCTCACATATGCACATCGACACAAACAAACATACAGACACATCTGTCACTCACAAACTCTCACTCTGGAGCTGGGCCTCTCCCTCTTTTCTTCAGCTGCCAGTGGGATGGGGTCTGCTAGTGACCACAGTGTGCCACTCCCTCTCTTTTTCGGCCATCAGTAGGATGAGCTCCAATGGACTCCTCCCTCTCTCTTGTTCTGTCGTTGGCAGGATGCACTTTGCTTGCAGCCTTATTGGGTCTCTCCAGCTCATCTTTGGGCAATGGGCCTTTTCATCTTATCTTTGAATGCTAGCAGGATGGGCTCTGTCAGCGGCCCCACTGGACCTCTTTTTTTTCTCACTTCTTTGGCTGCTGGCAGGATGGGCTCCACCAATGGCCCACTGAGCTTTACCCTTTCTTCCTTAGCTGCTGGCAAGATGAGCTCTGCTTGTGGTCCTGCCAAGTCTCTCTCTCTCTCTCTCTCACTCTCACTCTCTTCCTCAGCCACCAGTGGGAATGGGCTATTCTGGCAGCCATGGGCTCAAATTGAGAATGTTACACCCCAAGGTTTGGCGCTCTATGTGACTGGTTAGTTCACTTAATAGAATTGCCAGCCCTGCTTTCATCCCTGCACCTAGACTGACCCAAGCCCTTATTCCCATTTGCTTCAACGACTCATTCATTTCTGGGAGTTCTTTTTCCTCTTTCTGCTCCCAAGGAGAGTCCCTGTGCCTGCCTTTGGTCTCTCAGCCCTGGGAATTGCTCTTCCTCCTGTTTCTGGTCCCATGGCTCTGGGCTTTCCTCTGCCTCCCTCTGATGTTGCACGCACAGCTTAGCAGTGAAGAGTCCGTATGCTTACAAACTCATTTGCACTCCATCAGTCCTTGAGCTATGCGTGTAAGATCCTATGTCTGCATGTAGCTGAGTGTACCCACATAAGTCTCAAGCTATGAGTGTACCCTGGAAGATAGGTGTGTACCTCAGTATATGCACCCCTGCTTCTTGGTGAATAATGGAGTGCTCAAGCACACTCCACCATTATCCAGATGGCTAAGTGTATTATATAGAAAAATAGTCTCGAGACAATATCTTGAGGGAAAAATGGCACAAACCTTAAAAAGTAGTTTTCCCACAAAGGACCAACTAGTGTTTAAAATAAGAAAATGGTAGTTAATTTGTTTTGAGGAGCTGCAAGATAGAAGCAAACTTTCCTAATTTTCCATAAGCATATAAATTGTTAAAAATGTCAAAGTTGCTGCCACAGAGAATAACAGGAGTAGCATAGGTGTAGTTCCATTCTACAGCAAGAGTAAATATATTTGGATCTGAGAACTACCAATGTGCATACAAAGTATATATACAGTATATTTGCCTAAAATGGTGTTTGTGGGCATAATAGAACTTGTTAATGGAGCATCTATGATGCCGTCATCTCTGGTGCACTCTAAATATCTTTTTGTTCAGGCTATGCTATATTCTTAACGCTGAATATCTCATGAATCTCTCCTTTAACAATAGTTCTTGTTCGGCAAAACTCAATTATTATTCCATTATTTGGCCTCCAGATGTCAAAAAGCAGTTGAGTGAATTGAACCTTAAATGCTGAGGAAAGATGGTACACAGATTTATTATTATATTATCAAGTAAATTGTCTTGTTGTCATGTTTTTTTAGAGCTGCATTCTGAAATGTTTCAAGTTACTATATAAAATCACTCAACAGAAGCAACACCTCTCGATAGTTATCTCACACAAACGCAGTGTAAACACTATTAGAGAGGGAAATAGTATTTTAACTATTCACCACAACCATATATCAAACTAGACTAGAGACAATATCATAGGCAAGTACTCACAATCAAATCTCGATCTGCTGTCTCTCGCCCTCAATGGGCCGCAGGCAGTAATCAGCCTGTGAGCTCAAACGATTTTTAATCATTTATTGTCTCCTGTCTACCCACCCCTCACTCCAAAAAACATACTTTATTAAATCCAATAATATATAAACCATTAAAGTGCAAAGTTATCAAAGCAGCTCAACGTATATATTTCTCAGAATCTGTAACTTTCTACCGGTTAGTAACCCAATGATGTTCGACAAAAATATTCAGCCACAAAAGTGGTCACTCAAATATCAAAAAAGTATACTTCCATTATCCACCCCGACATGGTCCATGTTTCGACTCACAAGGAGTCTTTTTCAAGGGGAATGAAGATAACAGATCACTATGTCACCGGTATATTGTTTTCATTCAGTTCCGGAACGCCAGAATCATTAGACTCGAATTCTCGACATGGCGATTAATAATCCCTGGCCAGAATCATTAGACTCGAATTCTCGACATGGCGATTAATAATCCCTGGGGGTCCTGCTGGACCCCCAGGGATTATTGGCAAGCCTTGGGGGGGTCAGGAGAGGGGCTCTTGACCTCCCCAAGGCTTGCCAATAATCCCTGGGGGTCCAGCGGGGCTCCGAAAGCGATTTCGTTGTCGGCTGCCAGTAATCAAAATGGCGCCGATAGCCTTTGCTCATACTATGTCACAGAGGCTTTCAGCGCCATTGGTCAGCTCCAGTCACATGACAGGAGCACAAGATGGCGCCGATGGCCATGTGACAGGGGCTGACCAATGGCGCCGGTAGCCCCTGTGACATGGTAGTTCAGAGGCTATTCGGCACCATTTTAAAGAGCACGGCTTGCAGTAGCACGGGCACGGAGGGCAAATGGAACCCGGGACCCCGCTGGACCACCAGGGATGTACTTAGTAAGTCTTGGGGAGGGATCGGGATGGGGGGTAGTTTGTATTTATGTAGAAAACTGATTTTAAATGCTTGGGGTGGGTTTTTTTTAAGCTTCCTTTGCCGTTTCGTTTTTTGGCCCGGTTTCGGGTTTCCTCGTTTTGTTTTTAAAAAAAACGAAACGAGAAAACCCGAAATTTACCACGAAGTATCCGAGTCAAAAAACGACCTGGCAGAAAAAAACGAAGCACATCTCTACTAAATACCCTGGAACCTGGGAATGGCGGCAAGATAGTATATATACTGGAAATCACACGGTGAGAAGAAGGCAGTGGAGATTGTGTTGTAGAGAGGGAAGGATCATCTTATTCAAGTTATATCTCCATTACAAAAAACTGTCCTCCAACAAAGAGGAACTGAACTGTATCCTCTGTAATAAATACTTTGCTACCTTTAAGTAAATACAGTGTGCTGTGTTTGTTTGTAATATTATCAACTGGAATTTAAAAGGCTGTGTTCTTCTACCCGATGGGCCATGGAGAATGATGCCTTCCTCCCACTCCCCTAGATGCACTTAAAAGCTATAAAAGAAATTGTTTTGAAGTTGTGATCATTTGGATACATCGCAGTGACCAAAACAGAGCCTGCCAAAACTGTTTATTGTAGCTACTGGAAGTACAGTAGCAAAATGTATTCCTCGTAGTGTCACCAAAAATTATACTTCTGTCCTTTGAAATATAAAAAATGCACTATCACTGATAAACTTATGTAATCACATTGTGGTACAAAGGTGTATATTATTTCTTCATTGTTTTTCCCCCTTTTTCTTTGTAAAGCACTTTGAAATTGAACCCTGATGAGCTGGAGTCATCTAATAATCTTGTAGGCCACTACATATCACCAAAATCATTTTTTCTTTATTGTATATGACTCCTGTTCCAAACATATGGACAAATGCATTACATTAAAAGTAAATCTTGCCGCTTGGGTCCTGGTTTACAAAGCTTTTTCTCCCCTATGGATACAGAATAGGAAAAAAGCCATAATAAATCAGGCCCTTAGACCTCTATTTTTTTTTTTACAATTATGAGGTGTGAAATTATGTAATGATACAAAACCTCCATGTTACAGAACCAAATACCTCTTCCTCCACCTTATCTGGATATCTTATCTACAGCATGAGAAAAAAATATCAAGCACTGAATATCTTCAGGTATAGAAGTCAATCAAGTGACTCAAGAATATGCTGCAGATTGTTATTTTATATTAATATTATCAGTCTCGTTCTTTGCTGGTCTATCTGCTGTATATTGTTGGGGTTAATAAAGCCTGAAAGAGCACTATCCTAGGCAATCTAAGTATGGATAGAATAGTAAAAATATAATAAAAATGACTTTTAAAAAATGTGTGCTTACCTGTTGATAGGGACCCTGGAGGTATCCCTTGGCACTGGCCATCATGGTCAGGCGGATGCAGGACGGCTGAGGAAAGCTGGGAAAATAGGCAGTGCAGTAGTCAGGGATCTTGGAAAAGCCTCTTTCACTTTTGATGACTCTGGGAGAATCCAGTGAAGAACTGCAGCACTGAGGATATAATACATTAATAAACAGAGTCAGTTTCAAGTGCTGGAGTGCCCTGGGAAATCTGTCACCACCCTTAAGGAAGCATGAAGGGATTTTGTTTGGGTCAGATGGAACACGGATAAACAACTCCTTAAAAACACAAGAGTCCCGTTCCAGGTTTTATCTCCTGCAGATGCCTGTTTAGCATGTTGCAATGGTAACAGAGGCATGCTGAAGGCAGCAGTCTTAAAAGGAGAGCCTCATGACTGTAATAAAGAAAAAAAGGAAACCCCATTGTGAACTGTCAGCGGAAGGACACCAGGGGAGTACAGAGACGAGCTCCCCTGGGATTTTTGGGACAGTAGACAATTAAAAAAAAATGGTTGTTACTCTTAGTAAGATACTGAAAAGCTTGGAGTTGTAAAGACAATGAATGTGAGGACTTTTAAAATTCACTATTTTCTGAGTGATGGCAGCAGAGCAGGGACTGTTAAAAACAAAAACCAGTTATCCTGAAGGTGATTGACTGGAAGAAGCAGAGGCACGGTTTATCAGCTCTGCCTATTTAATATAAGATGTAGAGAAAAAAAGAACCACCCAAGAGGGAACATTTATGGGAACATATAATAGCTGATTAGTGTGAGAATGTGTGAGTTGAAAGGATGAATGAGTGACTTTGATCCAAAAGTGTTGCTGTCTCCCTGCAACCAGTTAAAGGACAGAGTAGATAATTGTGTAGAATAGAGTGAGAACATGGGAGAGAATGCCCCTGCCCTTCTATAGAGGAAAGCATGAAAAGTATTCAAGTGAAAGTTCTTTTGGGGGGAAAAAAAAGAACTGTGTGACACAACATATCTAAGGATATAAGGGAGATACTTCTCTTAATAGTGAGCTGCCTTTGAAGGACCTAAAGGAAAAACGTTTTCTCTGTGGACAAGCATAACAAAGCAGATACACATGCAGATACATGTGATCAGTCTTTCCTAGCCCACAAGGTTCTTTGAGTATGTTCTGAGCAGATGAGGGAGTTCCCATTCTAGTGTCACCACACGCCTCTCCCTAAGTCATATTTTGTCTGATTTGCAAGCAGTCAGCATTCTCTCTCCTCTCATGTCTATTCTAAAAACAGAAAAAAGAAAGATTGGCAAGTCACTTTAGAATAATTTAGAGGCTTCAACAAAATTTCTATTAGACAGAGCAAAACCTCATTTAAATCTTGTGAAAAATGCGGCCATATTTAAATGGCTTTAGCAGACCAGCACAGCCTTTGATGTTTAGGGCTGGATCATGCAGTACTATTTGTGGCCCCCTGAGGCAGAACTTCCCAAGGGTGCTAGTATAACGAGACCTGAAGCTAAAATATGAGCTTAAATGCTCATCGGAGCATAGAAGGCCTAAACATCATCATAAAAAATGATCACAATCCCCATCAGGCCAGCGGAATCATTAGGTTAGGTAGGCGGTGGCCTAGGGTGCCGGAAATGGGCGGGGCGGCAGAGTACCAGTAAGGGCGACAGTTTTGAAAGAATGGATGAAATGAGAAGTGGCACAGGTGAGGCATGGAGCTGGAGGGTGTTTTTGTTTTTGAGTATGTATTTCTTTGAGGAGCTGAGGTCCTTTGTCATGTGCGATTTGTGAGAGATGTCACGTGACGACATCACAGCCTAGGGCACTGGGCACTCTTACTCTGGCACCGATCCCCATCAGCAGAAGCTTCCTGTTCAAATAGATCACAGGGTAGGTCAATGCCGCATAAAGACCAAAGTGAAAAAACAGCAGGGCTGAGACATCATCATAATCCAACACTGAAAGATATCTTGGCGCTGACGAGTCAAGGTGTAGAAACATTGCTACCATGCAAAGACTGTGCAGAGCCATTGGTGCTGAAAAGAATCAGCACAGAGATGTCAGAGCAATTACAAAATGGCGCAGAGTCATTGTGTCAAGAAAAAATGGTGCTGAGACTTGCTGAGTCATTAATGAGGAAGAAATATGTCACATTTATTTATTTATAGACTTTTTTCTATACCGATATTAGTAGTGACATTATATCGGTTTACAGCAGAACAGCAGGGTGGAAATTACAATGAGCAGGTATCGGGAGAGGGATTACATAGGAACAGATAAATAGCAAAGAAATGTAAGAGTACAAACGCGTTGGGCTACTTGGAATGCAAAAGATAACCAGTAAACAGCAACTCATTGTATAACAATTGTGACAAAACTATATACATGGATTCAGCTAAATGCTGGCATGGCAGGAAAGGAAGTGGGTAAAAAGAGAAAATGGGGGGCCGGGGGGCTATTGAGAGTAAGCTTGTTTGAAGAGCCAAGTCTTTAAGTTAGCTCTGAATTTAGAGGTGCATGTCTCGAGCCGGAGGTTAGTAGGTAAAGAGTTCCAGTGTGTAGGCCCAGCATTGGAGAGGGCTCGTTCCCTCGGAACTGAGGTGTACTTTTTTTAGGGAGGGCACATGAAGGGTCCCATTATTGGAGGCTCTGGTGGGGCGGTTGGAGCGTATGGGTCGGAATGGCTCATCAACCCAGTTAGAGTTGTGAGTGTATATGGCTTTGTGGATCATGGTAAGGGTTTTATAGAGGATGCGAGAAGGGATCGGGAGTCAGTGCAAGTCTTTGAGGATGGGAGTGATGTGGTCATATTTACGGGCAATAGAAATGGTTCTCACTACTGCATCCTGCAGCATTTGGAGAGGTTTTAAAGAAGAGTAGGGGAGGCCTAGGAAGAGGGAGTTGCAGTAGTCCAGTTTTGTTGAGAGGGTGGCTTGGATGACGGTGCGGAAGTCTCTGGTGTGAAGTAAGGTTTTTAATTTTTCATCACATTGAGTTTGTAGAAACCTTCCTTGAGGGTTGTGTTGATATGGTGGGTTTTTTTTAGGTTCAGTTGCTGGTCAATCTGAACCACAAGGTTTCGTGCACAAAGCTGCATGGGAAAGGCATTATAGGCAGGATCATTTGCAAGGGCGGGTTTGGGGGGCATATGTTGTGAGGTGAGGAGCAGTTCTTTTTTAGAGGTGTTTAAGGTCAGGTGGAGATTAGAGAGGAGGATATTAATGGAGGCAAGACAGTTCCTCCAGAGTTCAAGGGCGTTGGTTAAGGAGTCCTGAACTGGTATGATGATTTGCACATCATTGGCGTAAAGGTAGAATTTGAGGCCGAGATCAGATAGGAGATGGCAGAGAGGAGTGAGGTAGATATTGAAAAGGGTAGATGAGAGGGAGCAGCCTTGGGGAACTCCTTGGGAGAGTGCATGGTGGGTAGATTCAGCATTGCCTATTTTGTCTGTTGGAAAGATAGGAGGTGAACCATTGGAGTGCAGAGCCAGAGAGGCCAATGTCGGCTAGGCGGAAAACATGGAAAATAGCATAAAAAACAATTGAAACTTCAGAATCTTCTGATCCTAGCAGGAGCATGTCATTGTCTCCCATACTACAGGCACAAGAATTCCCTACAAATATAAAAAAGGAATCAGAGCTTCCCTTTCCAGCATTACTGGAGTATCATGCATTCGTCCTGAAACTCTGGACAGATTTTGTTAAGACTTTCCAAAGACCTATTTGAGTGCCTAAGAGAAGAGCTAAAATCCAAGCTTCCTGCAACTTGTTTTGTGGGAAACAAAGAGAAGATAGTAAAGAAGAACAAGAAAGTATCTTCTGAAGAGAAGATAGAGTCACAATCACCATCTTATATTCCTTTGAACTCAGAAGATTCTCAGAATTCCTATAATGCTTTAGGTTATATATTAGATACCATTCATCAGATCCTCTGTCATACTCCTCTCCAGAAGCAACAGGGCATCAGCACCTCCAGAGAATACTGCATATCTAACATTTATACAAAAAGTGTTGGAAGTGATACCTTTCAGTCTACAAGTGGATGAAGAAAGCATCACCAAGTTAAAGGAGGTTTTATAGTGTATTCAGCCACCAAAAGAGTTTAAGGCTGTCCCTATATCTCAGCCACTTTTGGATGTGTACTGCAAATTATGGAAAATACCCTGTTGCATAACGCCTGTAGCAAAATATGTAGACATTAAGTATAGAATACAAAAATGTCCAGGCTATAACAAAGTCCAACTGCCTCATAATTAACTTATAATCAAATAAGCAATGAAAAAAATCCAAAAAGGCAAAATAATATTTAAATACTCCTAGGAAAAGAGCCAAGAATTTGAGATGCAGTAGGCAGGAAAGTATTACAAAGTGCAACATTGCAATTGAGAATCGAAACACACCAGTTACAAATGATCCAGTACCTCTTCAATAATCTGCAAAAGCTAAAAGAACATTCACGTAAACTACCAGAAGAAGAATACAGACAATACACTGAAATCATGACAAACACAGAAGACTGTGCAAAACATATCACACACTCAATTTATTACTTGCTTGATACCTCCTCTCGAGTTTCAGCAACAGGCATAGCAAGAAGGTAAGCATGGCTATGTGCATGTGGAGAAGATATCCATGGCAAGTCAGTGGACACCCTATGTGCGGGCGACAATTTGTTCAGAGAAAAAAAATCACAGAAACAGTAGAAACAATCAAAAATCAAAACACTGCATTCCAATTGTCTTCTTCCCAAATGGATACTTCTTCTCAGAGAAGATATCGGCAAGACATTTATAGAAGGCCTTATTACTCACAGAAAAGAAGATGCAGTCCTTATCCATATTATAGGCAATGTGATTGTCTAATACTGCTACAGTAACCACTAGGGATGTGAATTGTGTGATCGATTGTCTTAACGATCGATTTTGGCTGGGGGAGGAGGGAAATCTGATCGTCATGGTTTTTTTTGTTAAAAATCGTAAAAAATCGTAAATCAGGGGAGGGCGGGAAAACCGGCACACCAAAACAACCCTAAATCCCACCCCGACCCTTTAAAACAAATCCCCCACCCTCCCAAACCCCCCCAAAATGTTTTAAATTACCTGGGGTCCAGTGGGGGGGTCCCGGCGCGATCTCCCGTTATCTCCCGCTCTCGGGCCATGGCTGTGTTAATAGAAATGGCGCCGGTGGCCCTTTGCCCTTACCATATGACAGGGCAAAGGTAGCGCCGGCGCCATTTTGGTTCCTGTCACCCGACGACACGCATGCAGGAGATCGCTCCTGGACCCCCGCTGGACCCCCAGGGACTTTTGGCCAGCTTGGGGGGGGCCTCCTCACCCCCACAAGACTTGCCAAAAGTCCAGCGGGGGTCCGGGAGCGACCTCCTGCACTCGCGCTGTATTGCCCATATTCAAAATGGCGCCGGCGCTACCTTTGCCCTCACTATGTCATACGACCTGTTTCCCGCCCTCCCCCGATTTACGATTTTTTGACGATAAATCGGGGGAATTGCTATTGTATCGTGGCTCTAACGATTTTTGACGATTTAAAATATATCTGACGATTGTTTTAAATCGTCAAAAAACGATTCACATCCCTAGTAACCACAGCAACTGGCACAACAACCACAGACTAGACAAAGAGGTCATGTCTGACAACAGCAAAAGCAGCCATAACAGCCTCAGCAGAGGCTAACGTTGAGTTTTTGACCCACCCATTATCTACCAGCAAAACCTATTTCCAAGCATATAGGTGGAAGACTAAATTACTTCATAGAAAATTTGAATTGCATTATTACGGACAAATGGGTTTTGAAAATCATTCACTAAGGATATTTCCTAAACGTCAAATATCTTTCACTACTCCCCCACATTATCAATATTACACAAATTTAAAACTAAAAGTTATAACCCAAGAACTTTGTAATCCAAAGCAATTCAACCAGTCTCAAACACTCAACAAGGGAAGGGATTTTATTCCAGATACTTTCTAATACCAGAGAAAACAAGATATCTTAGGGGGTCATTTATCAAATTGCTTTAGGGCCCTAATGCCTGCAATAAATATTGCATTGTGAAATGTATATGCAAATTTATTCAAGTGGGAGGAGTTTGGGTGATGGAAATGAGGGCTGTTTAATGTTGCATGCAATATCATAATGCAGACTGTCATGGGATTTAATGCTGGAAATAATTACACTTTTTTTTTCCTGGTATTATGCTTGCAATAGCTCTACGTTATGCCCCAAACAGGATTTATTATAAATCTCATTTTGTGAGGGGAAGAGAGGGAGAGGGAGAGTGTCTATGGAAACCCACTGATTTCTCAACTTTTTATACCACTGTAAGAGGGACATTATGAACTTGGGGTGAAGTTTGTGGAGGTAAGTTGGGTTTTAGGGTGCAGTTTAACATGCACAGTCATATTTACGAACATGCACAGTTACCATCAGTGAAGATTTAATGTGTTTTGGAAGGATAAAAAGTGAAAGAAGAGTAGATTTGTTCTCTCTACCTAGCTTGATTGTAGCATGGTTCAAATCTACTCTTCTTTCACCTTTCATCCCTCCAGATCACATTAAATCTTCATTGATGGTAATGGTGCATGTTCGTACGTATGACTGTGCATGTTAAACTGCTGCTAAAACCCAACTCATCCCCCACAAACCTCACCCCAAGTTATTAGTGCCACTTCTTACAGTGGTATAAAATAGTTAATTTTTGTGGGAGCCTCTGCAGAGGCTCTCTCTCTCTCTCTCTCTCTCTCTCTCTCTCTCTCTCTCCCCCTCTCTCTCCCTCCCAGCAGCCCAAAATTCAATAAGCAAAATGATGAATCTAGGCCTTAGGTCACAGGGCTGAAACCAAATTTAGTTTTAATTTTGTTTCATTTCATTTGCAGAACTAGTGCATAATATTTGCAAATAGTGCATGCTCTTTGGATTTAGTGTGTGGTAATTGGATTTATTACATACTATTTGTGAAAGGCAACAAATTAAAATGAAAAAAACTTAAAAACACAACCCCCTCCCCTAAAAAAAAAATCCCTGCAATGGCATGAAATAAAACACAATTTGGTGATTGTACACCCCTAAAATTAACAGAGTTTCATTTCAGCTTTACAACCCCAGGAATCAACAAAACAATGTTTTCCATAGGTGGCAAGTTCAGGTTCCAGGAACATAATTGCTGCTTTTTATGTGTGTTCTCTGTAGTCTCTGGCTTTATAATTCTTCATGTTTAACCTCTCTCTTCCAGGTGAATTTTCAAATGTTGTATATGTAAAAATTAGCACTTGTGCGCATAAAATACCACATACGTGAATACATTCTAGTTTTGAAAGTGCAATTCACATGCGTAAATTGGGGTCCGTGTTTAACTTTGCACATGTAAAAAGCGTGCTAGGGGCGTTCTGGCCCAGGGCTACTTTAAGACCTACCAAAGTGATGCACGCACGTGTTTTGCTTGCGTATATTTATTTCTGCTCAATATCTGGTGCAAGTGACAGTAAACATTGTTAAAGTGAAAATATGCCTAGGTAGAGGGTCTGGCTGCAATGGGAGGACTTCAAGCTAAAGAGCCTGAAGTCCTCCCATGAACTGCAGTTGGACTGGGCAAAATGATAGACTAATGGTAAAACTGGTTATTTCATTGTGGCATGTATGTGTTATAAAATACTCTGACTTATGCGTGGGAAAAAGCATCAGATTTGCATGATTAAAATTTACGTGTATCCTTTTAAAACCGGAAGTAGAAATATGCAGGTATGTCATGTGCACACACTTATCTAGCTAATTTCCAATTTATTCAGCCTTTCCTGCTACATAGACAAATTTGAACTTATTTAGGCAAGTTGCAGCACCTATCCATTATATTCCAATTTATCTGGCTAAGTAGCAACAAGTCCACATATCTGGATAAGTCTGAAAGGTGCTACATATGCATCTAAGCACTTTTCAGATTTATCAGGCTATGTTCCTCTAGTTAGCCAGATAAATTGGCATTTATCTGGATAAGTCCGAACTTGCACAGCTCATGGTTTGTTTTTTTTTTTTTTTTTTTACATTCTCAAGTATTTCTGTGTTCATATGTACTTATATTTTATAACCTGTACATATTCTTTCAGCGCAGGTTACATAATACTGTAGCAAAGTTGCACGTACCCATATTTGGGCACATGCGAGCAGTTTTAAAAATGATTCTCCTTGGGAGTAAATTCAGCCTGGGAGGTGTCAGGTTCTCTGGCAAGCAGTGTGAGCAGCCAAACCATTGTCAGCATCCTCCTCTGGATGCTCTGGTTTAGTGCCTCAGAGCTCTCACAAGAAAATGTAGCAATTTGCCAATTTTGGACAGTTGGAGCAACCCCTTTTCAAACTGCCCAGCCTGCTTCCTAATTAGTGAGCCCTTTTCATTGGGCCTGAGCCAGCTGCTAGGGAAAGGCAAAGGTCTGAGCAGGAGGCCTACATTAGCAGCCTTAAGCCTTTGCCTAATTAGGATCCTTCCACCTGATCAGTATTGCATTGTTGTTCAGTGCTAGGATTTCTCATTACTCCTAGCTGCTCAGTGGAAAACTTGACATAGACTGCCAGAAAAAGACTGTAATCCAGTGAAACAGCCATGTACATTATTACAGATACCCATCATGCCAAGTTCTTGGTAATGTTCTTCCTTCTGATATGATACATTTATAGTATGGTAGAATGAAATTACAAGTTGGTTTACAGTGAAAGTAAAGTAAAGTTATGGGCTGTGGTGCTTTCAGCCTTTTGGCCCTTGTAGCTGATTCCTGACTTGGAGTGATGAGTCCTATTTTTTTATTCCCCATGTAGGGATTAACATATTCAGAATACTTGAAATGTTATAATATGTAATATTTAATTGGTTAAAATCCCTTTTCCTTTCTCATCCTTCTATACCAGTCCATAACAATTGGCTTTATCTCCCCCTCCCAGAAGATGGTGGCAGATCACATGAGCTTTTCCCAGGGGCGGATTCCTGATGATGACCGGCCCGGGGATTCGCTGCCCAGGCTGGCCCCGGAGATACCGCGTGGTCTGCCGAGCGTGGCTCTGTCACAGCCGCACTCGGCAGACCACGTGACGAGCAACCGGCCCACCGGGGGATGCCCGCTCCCTCAATAGGCCAATCCCCGCCCCTGGCTTTTCCTGTTACATGATCTCAATTAGGGATGGGCATTTTGGAAAAACGAAATAGGAAATGAGAAAATGTTCTATTTTGTTTCATTTCATTTTCAAAGGGAAATGATTGAAAATCCAACAAAATGTCTTTGGTTTTAATGTTTCGTTTTGAAAACTAAACATTGATCCATCAAGACTAGGCCCTGGCCCAAAGCTGGGGCCTCACCTAGGGAATAAACTGAGGCCTTTACTGCCATGTGTGATGCCAGGGCCAGAACCCAAGGTCAGGGCCTGATCTAGGCTTAGGGCACTGCCCGACAAAGAAGCCGTGGCCTAAGCCAAAGCATTACACCGGGATCTCGGCCGAGGCCTGGGCCCAATGCCGGGACCTCAGCCGAGAACCCAAAAATTTAACAAATTTACCTTCTCCATTGGGGATCCATTTTCACAGTACAGGCTGAGGCCTGATGCTGGGGCCTGATACAGAGACCAGGTCCCAACACCGGGGCCTCAGCCTGTACCCAATCCTAACACCAGGGCCTGACATGGAACTCGGGTTCTGACTCTGGGGCCTCAGTCCAGGGTCAGGCCACAGCCTCATGGATCTTCGGTCCGGTCTTCTTTCTTTTTTAACAAAATGACTCTATCCACTTCGGAGGTGCCGTAGTTAATTAACTCTGGCTCCTCCTCTCAGTGGAGGGCACCATTTTGATGTATGGCCTTATGCAGGATCAGGCTTTGCTCTCGGCCTAGGTCTTGGTATCAGATCACCCCCAGACTGGGTAAGTGGGGCCTGGGGAGGGTCCTGATCCTGGCATTTATTTTGGGTGGGAGGGATGGGTTGGGTCATGGGAAGCCCATTTTTTTTTCATATTTTTTTATGGTTTTTTTTTTTTTTTTTAATGAAATAAACATTAGACAAAAGAAAATTTGTGGCAAACCAAATCCCCAAAAATGTAATGAAAAATTAAATTGTTTTTCTTCTTACCCCTAATCTCTATTTACATGTAGTGTGGGGCAGTTAAAGCCAGTATTCTCTGCCTCCAGCATATGGAAGACATACTAGTGGTACAGTAGGAAATTCCATAACAGTTTTAAATCAAAATATATGTAAAAATAGCTCAAATAAGAAGTGCTTTTTTTAAATGCAACTTATATAGCTGTCTGTGGGCCAGGCACTTGTTTCATTCAGCCCTGATGCTGTTAGCTCCCAGTCGCATTGAGGGTCTTGGTAGTGCTCGAAAGAGACTCTAAATTAAAGAAAAGGGTAAGAAAAGGGATCATCTGACAGTTACTGCCTCCCCTTCTATTCCCTCTTTATATTTTACTCTTAAAAAAAAAAAGGGCAGAGGTAAGCTCATGTGTGTGAATGTTGATTGACAGTAACTGCATATTGGCTATTCCCATGAGAGGGAATGCTGAATCTTTGAAGCCCCCTATTTTAGTAAGGTATTGACATGAGGCTGCCACTGTCTCTCCTGTGGTGGCAGATGAGCTGTGGGTAAAACAGGCTCTCCTGCTGCAACTTGCTTCGACAATGAAAATGACTCAGAACAAGTGGCAAAAGCAGCTCAAATGAGCAAGTTAGGGGCTACAAAGGCAAGGACAATTTCCTCAGTTATACCCCAGGCTGAAGATAGAATAGTCAGGGATAACTAGGCAACCACTGATGACGGAACAGTGGCCATAATGAAAAGAAGCCATGGGATTTTCAGCATGGCACAGGCAAATAGAAACACAAATTCTAAAGGAGGACTTCCTAAACCCACTAGCTAACTGCCTCCCTTTCACCCTATTAGCCCTGACCCTTAAATCACCACTAACTAGTTTTTTGTTTGTTTTTTTTTGGTTACATTACTTACACGTTATCCATAGCAGATATAAAGTTAATTGGTAGGGATCCCCGGTGTGCACTTGTGCACGTAAATACTTACGCGCTGAATCCTTGCTTCAGACCCGGCCCACCCACGCCCCTCCCCTTTTGTTGAGAACATTATTATGCGAGTACCGGGAGATAAGTGCGTACCCGCGCTGGTTTTAAAATCCGTGTGGCATGCACCAGGCCGAGTCACGTGCATATCCCCCGACTTTGGTGTGCATAGGGCTTTTAAAATTCACCTGTATGTTATTAACTGCATGGGAGTCACCAAAATCTAGATACAGAAGATCAATGTCTTTCTCAAAATTATATCCACTTCCTCACAGTGTTTTATAACACCTTTTTGAGATCCAAAAGTTGATGTTATGATCTCTTCAGTAACCAGAAAAAAACTATCCCTGTGGAAGGAAGAGTAGCACTTAAGAATTCGCAGGATAGGAAAATAGGGGTAATATTGAAAAATTATTCTTTAAACATAGAAATGACGGCAGAAAAGGACCAAACAGTCCATCCAGTCTGCCCAGCAAGCTTATGGTAGCATCAAAAGTATCAGGCTTATTGGTTAAGGGTAGTAACAGCTGCATCAGCAAGTCATCCCCATTCTTATTTGTTTTCCCAGACCTTCAAATTTAGTGTCCTCATTGGTTGCTGTCTGAATCTGATTCCTCTTTTTTTTTTTCCCCCTTCCCGTAAAAGCAGAGAGCAATATTGGAGTTGTATTAATAGTATGAAGGCTTATTGGTTAAGGGAAGTTACCGCCACACCAGCAAGTTACTCCCATGCACTCATTTCTTCATTTCCATCCTTTAGTCTTTAGGGATCCACAGTGTTTATCCCATGCCCATTTGAATTCTTTCATCGTTTTTGTCTTCACCATCTCCTCCGGAAGGGCATGCCAGGCATTCACCACCCTCTCCGTGAAGAAATATTTCCTGATGTTGGTTCTCAGTCTTCCTCCCTGGAATTTCATTTCGTGACCCCTCAGTTATACTAATTTCTTTCAAGCGGAGAAGGTTTGTCGATTGTGCATCATTAAAACCTTTCTGGTATCTGAAGGTCTGTATCGTATCTCCCCTGCACTTCCTCTACTCTAGAGTATTCATATTTAGGTCCTTCAACCTCTTCTCATAAGTCATTTGATGGATACCCCCCTCCATTCTTGTTGTCCTTCTCTGGACCACCTCCATCCTGTCTCTGTCCTTCTTGAGATACGGTCTCCAGAACTGAACACAATACTCCAGATGAGGCCTCACGAAGGACTTGTACAAGGGCATTATCACCTCCTTTTTCTTACTGGTTATTCCTGTCTCTTCTGCAGCCCAGTATGGCGATATTGCCTCTTTGAGAAAATCTCCCAGATATACATTTATTTGCCTTTTGATATTACCTTTGTGAATGTTTTCTTGATGTTTAGCTTGCTAAAATTTGCATTGCTATTTTGGACTGCTAATAGTAAGATGAGCTCTGTAGAGGCTTCTCTTTAGAGTACACTATTGGTGCCTTATGTATTCCTTGAATACTATTTTCAGGCTAACTTTAAAATGAGCACACATGTGCCCATTAGCAAGACAATAACATATCACATTATCCTGATCTTGCATCTCAAAGTAGCTAAAAAGCCTATCTGACTGCCTATTGATAAGAGCTAGGAGAAAAGTCCCCAAATCTCATCACTGGTCTCTGGTCTGTACAGGATTGTTGGTTATTAAAGAATTGGTCTCTGTTGCTAGGACTCGCATGCGCTTATCTCATGGCACCTCACTTAACCAGATGGGGACTCATGTTGTCCCATGTGGGTAACAAAGCAGGTTCAGCCCTAGGTTAAAGTGTAGCAGGAAAGGGAGACTTCATTGCTGTGTCGTGCCCTCCAGTGATGCTGGGTCATGATGAGGCAGGGAGGTGTTGAGAGCACTGGGCTCTGATAAAGGAGTAATTCTTCTTGATGATGAAGATCATTTCTGATGGTGAAGCCGTCTGCAGTCTCTTCTCCCTGCTGTTTTAAGGGCTTTGATTTGCATTATTCAGTGAGCTATTGCATATGAAAGTAATCCACGATTAGAGTTGCAATTGTTCCATTTTCCCCACTCCAGACAGCTTCTTTGTTCTGTCTGGTGGGTCAGCTCTAGGCCAGTGTAATATTGAACAGGGGTCTCTGGTTGACACCTTACTGATAAATCCTCCATTGCAGATTGGCTGGCTTGGTTACTAGGCCATAAAGTTTGCAGCTTCTGGAGGCCCAGAGATGTCTGTTTTTCCACATACAAAAATCTTTCATTGTCTTTGTTTCTTTGTGTGTGTATAGTAGTTGTCTTCATTTGTAGTGGCCTGCAAATGGTCTGTCTTTGCAGAACAGATAAGCCAGACATGGAAGCTGCCTGGTAAGCGAAGGTCATCATCTCTGCTTCCAGGGTGCAGATAGAAACAGGCCACAAGTTTCTGTCTGCACCCTGGTGATGCCAGAAATCTAAAATTAATTTGTAATTAAATATAAGGATATGTCATACATCCAGATACTTCAAACACCTTTTTTCTTTCACATTCCTTCTTGGAAAATGGTAGTATTGATATAGATTGATTTAAATGAAAACTTGAAATCACTTTCTGTAAAAATGAAGAAACTGGATGAATTATTACTGAAATTTTGGTAACATTTAAAAATGCATCCCTACAGGATATAGTGCCTGAATCTCTGAAATACATTTTGCTGACATTACTGCAAACAGAAAGACTGGCGTTAATGTTAGATTCTTAATAGTGATATGCTTCAGTGGTTCGCAAGGTTTTGGTATTAGTGCTTTAAATGCCAAATTTAGATTCCATTGTGGTATTGCTCAAAATAGAGGATGTAACATTTTAATCCCATGCAAGAAACGAGTGAATTCCGGATGGGATGCAACAAAAGTTCCTTTAATTCTACCTTTGTAACATGATATTGCTCCTACCTGAAATTTTATAGAATTGATAGATGGGTGGAAATGTGGGGGCTGGCTAATCACTATTTTAATTTGTAATTGCTGTGCTGGGATGGTTGTTCTCTTGCTGTGTGACTTTAGAATGTTCATGTAAAAAAAGAGGTGTGGCATGATGAGCAAACACACTAATATGAACACAATCCAACAGGGATTTTACTTAGGGAATAGCCACTGGTATTAATTGCATCAGTAGCATGGGATCTTCTTAGTGTTTGGGTAACTGCCAGGTTCTTGTGGCCTGGTTTTGGCCTCTGTTGGAAACAGGATGCTGGGCTTGATGGACCCTTGGTCTGACCCAGCATGGCAATTTCTTATGTTCTTATGTGTTGCAAAATCAATTGCAAAGGTCCATGTAGAACAAACCAGAAAAAACAATTAAACAGGAAAAGTTCAATAATTCCAAAATGCCAAAACTTTATTGAACTGACTGACATTTCAATAAAGTTTTGGCATTTTGGAATTATTGAACTTTTCCTGTTTAATTGTTTTTCCTGTTTAATTGTTTTTTCTGGTTTGTTCTACATGGACCTTTGCAATTGATTTTGTAACACACCTGTTGGATTGGGTGCATGTAAAATCTTTGACATATCTTTTCTGATTGCTGTTCTGTTTGATTATTCTTTTGTTTTCTCAGATTGTATTTGATCAGTTATTATTGTACTATAATCCTAATAAAGATATTTGAACTGAAAAAAAACCCAAGACTACAAGTTTGTCTTCTCCTTTCTACTCAAGTAAGGAAGAGTCTGTTTTGGTGGTCAGAGATACACAGTCTAAAGGGTTATGAGCCTAGAAGCACCATTGTGGGTTTTGGTCACAACAAATATGAATCTAACAGGTTGGGAAGCACATTACCATCATCTACTTGTTCAGGGTCAATGGACAAGGAAAGAAGCCACTTGGTCAATCAACAGATTAGAAACCAGAGCAATTTGATCAGTTGGTTAGAAAGACATCTTTTACAGATTTTGGCAGTACACACTGCAGGTCAAATAAATGAACAAGCTGATTTTCTAAGCAGAAATCTTCTGGATCCCAATTAGTGAGAACTCAGTCAAGAGGCCTTTCAAAAGATAGTTATATAATATGAAAGCAAAGGGATAGATGCACTGTTTCAGTCATGGCCACAGCTGAATTTAATAGTGGTGTGCAGTCGTTTGCAAAGGAAATATCATCTTTATTTCCTATTTCATTGCATTTCGGGAAGCAAAAAAAAAAAAAAGGAAAACCCATGAAATTTCCTGTGGTTTTCCTATTGTTTGTTTTTTTTTTTTTTGGGGGGGGAGGGGGGGAAGGGCACATGTACAAAAAACAAACAAACAAAAAAACCCCAAACCTGCCCCAAACCTTCAAGTTTAATTAAATACAACCCTCCCACCCTCCTGACCCCCCATGACTTGCTGAAAGTCCCTGGTGGTCCAGCAGTGGTCTTGGGAGTGATCTCCCACTCTAGGGCCATTGGCTGCCAGTAATCAAAATGGCACCAGCGGCCCTATGCCCTTACCATGTGACAGGGGGCTATCAGTACCATTGGCTGGCCCCTGTCACATGATAGGAACAATGGACAGCCGTGCCCTTTTTTTAAGGGCCAAGGGCCGCTGGTAGCCCCTGTCACATGGTAAGGGCAAAGGGCTGTCAGTGCCATTTTGATTATTGGCAACCGATGGCCCGAGAATGGGAGATCGCTCCCAGGACCCCCACTGGACCACCAAGTTCTTTTGGCAAGTCTGAGGGGGTCAGGAGGTGGATGGGGTTATATTTAATTAAATTTGAAGGGTTGGGGGTTTTTTTGTTTTACACAAAATTGGGATGAAAAAAGTTTTCTGATCTGGGGAGTGGACTGAAATGATCCACCCCAGACCCAAAAACGAAAGAGCAATGAAAAAAAAAATGTATGCACACCACTAGAATTTAATGTATTTTCCCACCATTTCAGTTGATAGGAAAAACATTAAGAAAAATTGACCTGATTCTTTTCTCTCTCTTTTTCTAGTAGCACCAGATTGGCCAAGGAGGTCATGATATGCTGACATACTGAGGGTACAAAACAGTCACCCTCTAAAGCTATCAGGTTCCAGGGTATTTTACTCCGAAGTCCAATAATAATGGAAGATTTGTATCCATTTTATCTTATGGCATGGCTCTTGAAAAGTCTAAATTATGCAAAAGGCTACTCTTCCACCATGATTTCTACTTTTTTGAATCCAAGAAAGAATTCAATATCACTAGCATATATTTGTGTGGTGTTTGAGGAAGTTTGTTCAAGATCCCCTTGGTGGGCAGATAGACCAAATGTTTAATCTTTTTTTTTTTTTTTTTTTTTTTTTTAATGTTTAGAAAAGTATCTAGAGGTAAATTCTTTAAAAGTTCAGGTAGGAGCAATATCATGTTACAGAAGTAGAATTAAAGGAATTTCTGTTGCATCCCATCCAGATGTCACTGGTTTCCTGCAGGGGTCAAAATGTTAGATCCCCATTTTGAGCAATGCCATAGTGGAATGTAACTTTGGTATTTAAAGCACTTATATCAAAACCTTTTGAGCCATTGAAGTATGTCACTATTAAGAATCTGTCAGATAAACAGAACGGCTAAAGGTCCCAAAATAATGTAATCAAAATAAATCACCGTGAATCACACATTTTTTGTCTCATTTGATAGCCCTCATATGTGGGCATAGGAATCAATGCAAATTTGCAAAAACGTTTTGTGCCGATAGTATAATCATAGTCCAAAATGATTTTTGTATGCTCAGTTAATTCACCATCCATTTGTGATATAAAATTCAAAATGTTTCATAATTTCTCATTTGATTTATAGCATGTTATAATAAGTAGTTACTTAGCTGAATAGTACAAAGAAACGCCTTTTTGTCCAGGATCGAGAGGCTTGAGATGTGTGAGCCCGACACGGACTGTGTTTCGACAACTGCCTTTTCAAGGGGCCGAATTAATCTGCAAATATTAAAGCAAAAATAATGATGTGAAAATTTTTTTTTTAACATTAACCAACACTCAACAAAGCGGTACTAATGTTCTGAGGCTTCTGCGGCAATTCTTCCAGCCATGGATGTGTTTCCTCTACCAGACGCGAGGCACATGTGCCATTTTTAAAGGGACAATAAACCAATGGATGCATAGCACGTCAATACATAGTGATGGCATCAGTGGTTGCTATGATGCTGAGGATTTTAAATGATAGAATACCATTCAATAGGCATATTTAGACCATTGGGCTGCATGCTGTTCAGATAAAAAATCCAAAATGGCGCCGGCTGTACGGCAACACGATTCGACTGCAGGAGGTCGTTCCAGACCCCCACTGGACTTTTGGCAAGTCTTGTGGGGGTCAGGAGGCCCCCCCAAGCTGGCCAAAAGTCCCTGGGGGTCCAGCGGGGGTCCGGGAGCGATCTCCTGCCGCAAATCGTTTTTCCGTATGGAAAAACGATTCGCGTGCAGGAAGTCGTTCCTGGACCCCCGCTGGACTTTTGGCAAGTCTTGTGGGGTTCAGGAGGCCCCCCCAAGCTGGCCAAAAGTCCCTGGGGGTCCAGCGGGGGTCCGGGAGCAATCTCCTACGCTCCTGCCGTCGGGGGACAAAAAAACAAAATGGCGCCGGCGCTACCTTTCCCTGTCATATGACAGGTCAAACGTAGCGCCGGCGCCATTTCTACAACGCAAAGGAGGTCCGAGAGTAAAAGATCACACCGGGACCCTTCCTCTGGCATTTTGGGGGGGTTCGGGAGGGTGGGGGATTTATTTTAAAGGGTCGGGGTGGGTTTTAGGGTTGTTTTAGTGTGCCGGTTTTCCCGCCCTCCCCCTTCCCCTTCCCCTTCCCCCGATTTACGATTTTTTGACGATAAATCGGGGGAATTGTTATTTTATCGCGGCTCTAACGATTTTTGACGATTTAAAATATATCGGACGATATTTTAAATCGTCAAAAAACAATTCACATCCTTATTCAGTATATATAAGAGAGAGAGAGAGAGAGAGAGAGAGAGAGCCTTGCTATTATGTCTACTCCCTAGACAGCTATTTGTATCCCTATGAGAGGCTCACCTAGTAACCCGAGGTGGGGATTAGGTATGAGTGTAGGGGGTTGGGGGCCACTTTCACATTCAACATGAGACGTACGAACAGAACAGTGGTCTCTTGTGAAGATTTGATGGCCTTCGGAGTGAGGAAACTCACTCCAAGATGAGATTTGGGCAATGTTCTCTCAAACTAGCTCGATGATTATCACCCACTAAACTGATACAGACTTACCAACCACTGCACGTTCTACTTCTTGTCAAACTTCTTGTTAAACTTCTATCATCCTCTTCTTCAACTCCCAGTTAGAACCATCCTTGTTTTATTGTAACTGCTTTTTCTGCGCACTTGTTATAATTTGTTATATTTTGCAAATGTATACTCTCATGTTATAGTTATGTACGTTTATAATTTATTGATCACCCCTTGTTTTATGTAAACCGACATGATACGAACTCCGTGAATGCCGGTATAGAAAAAACTCAAATAAATAAATAAATAAATAAATAAATAAATAAATAAATAAATAAATATAAGGCATGAATTACTCCTTACCATGGTAATAGTGAGGCCAATATGTTATACAATTAGAGATTATGCTTATATTAGAATTTAAACAATAAATCTTGAAGGATTTCTATACGCATCGTACCACTGTTCTCATAATCTAGTCACCGTATCATTCTTGGAAGAACCAATCAAATAATCCTACTTCACATTTCTGTCCAGCATACTATCCACGTGGTCTAAAAGAACATTTTTCAGTACCCCCAAAACAGAACAATTTTATCTGCACCGGAGAAAGGCTCATGTATGGTGATAGAGCAGACAGCGTATTCAGCTTATACATAGAAATCAGGGGTAGCAACAGTCAGGAATATTATTCATATAATCCAGACTTCATATCACTCACAGGAAAGCTCATCAAATAATTATAACAGTGTTCAGCTAAATACATTTTTTTAATCCTTAAGACATAGAGGGGCAGATATTCAAAGGCTACGCGCGTAACCCGTGAAAATCTGCCCCTGCGCACTCTGAGCCTATTTTGCAAGGGTCGGCTGCGCGCACAAGCCCCGGAATGCGTGTATGTTCCGGGGATTGCAAAAAGGGGCGTTCCGGGGGCGGGGCCTTGGGCCGGGGGCGGGACTGAGGCCTCCGGTACAGCCGCCGTGCTGAGGGATGGCGCACCGGTAGCTGGCCGGCGTGCGCAAGTTACGCCTGCCCAGAGGCAGGTGTAACTTTCGAGATAAAGGTCAGGAGGGGGTTTTAGTTAGGGCTCAGAGGCGGGTTAGATAGGGGAAGGGAGGGGAAGGTGGTGGGGGGGGGCGGAAGGAAAGTTCCCTCCGAGGCCGCTCCAATTTCAGAGCGGCCTCGGAGGGAACAGGGAAAGCCATCGGGGCTCTCCTAGGGCTCGGCATGCGCAAGGTGCATTTTATAACATGCGTGCAGCTCCGCACACATGTTATAAAATCGGGCGTAGATTTGTTCGCGCCGGGTTGCAAGAACAAATCTATGCCCTCACGCTGTTTTTAATATCTGGCCCAGAGTGTGTACCTATATACTAACTCTGTTCACAACCAACCTAAAACGCATACATACAGACAGTATCTACTGCTGCATATAATGTCTCAAAGTACTTTTCTCTACTTATACGGCATGTGTATAAAGAATAATATACTATTTATTAACTCATGTGGTACTTCTTTATGCGGTATATTTATTATACACACTCGGTAAGCAAGTATACTTCATATTCCTATACACCACACTAATCATTAGATGTTATATAAATAAACACATCCTCTAATAGTTCCTGACATACCTTAAAAATTTCACCAAGACCTGAGGACGGTACGATTTAATCTACGCAAGATGAAGACTCATGATTGCTCCAACGTAGTCAAGGCAAATAAGCGTGATCTGCAAGCTTATTCCTTTTTATACCAAGTAATTTAAAAACCATGCAAAATATTATTTTATGTCACATCCTCCCACTGCTTATCAATCATTGCTGCTCTCGTCCTACATAGCAAGTTTTTTTTTAAATTATTTTTTATGTTAAGGTACAAAAGTGGTAACTTGTCTATATACAAGACATAGATTGAATCACATTTATAAAAATCTTTTTATTCATAAACGATCAATTGAGCTAACTTACTATATTCAATGACAATAAGATTATATTTCATGTCAAAATGTTAGGTATAAAATATAATGAAAAAAATCTATTTCTCTTATCATGCTTGGTAGAACATTCTGCGTTTGCTGATCTTAAGTTTGAAGACTACAAATTTTGTGTACTTTGTAACCCCAAATCATGGAGAGGAGGCAACTTGGACAATGTGTTACTAAGAATAGAGCAAAAATTAATTTTTAAATTCAACACAATATTTCCAGTAGGTTTGATTCAAGACATTGATTTTACAGTATTCCTATAATTTTTTCACTTGAGTATTCTATCAGAATCCTTGGCATTTACATTTATATTTATACTGGATAGTGAAGTTTTTTTTATATAATTTTTTTATTCTCTGATTTGGGATCACTAACTTTTATCTAACTAAAAAGGGTAATATTTGACAATTATAACTTTTAAGAACATAAACTTTAATTTAAAATTTTTCTTTATATAACATTTGCATGGATATCGGAGTGTAAATTGTGCCCCTCTTTGTTCGCAATGACCTTATCTTCCCTAAGTTCTCCCTCGATCATCTTTGTTCAGCTAGAGCATCGCTCCCCAGTTCAAGGGAGGTGGGTAAGGGGTGGAAGGAAAGAGAAATTTGGTTTCAGAGACAACCAGTACAAGCCATGACTTTTTTACAGACTGGGGTACTGATATGCAGACATTGGGAAGGAGGCACAAGGCTGCTTCTATGGACAGGTCCATAAGCAGGGTACATCAAGTAGCACATTGAGGCAACCTGCATGGTGTGGCAGATACTACCATAGGAAGTTTGCTGGACAGACTGGATTAATCTTTTTCTGCCATCATTTCTATGTTTCTGTCTCTGTCCATATTCATGTACAATCTAAAAATTCACCTTCATTAGGCAGTTTTATAGCCTATACACTTTTCTGTAACATATGAACTTCCCTCAGACTCTTGTTTATGTAAATTTGTCTTGTGCAGAATGTAAGCTAAATAGAGCAGAGACTGTCCTTTATATGTTTCTGTACAGTGCTGCATATGTCTAGTAGCACTTTAAAAATAAGTTGTAGTAGTAGTAGTTGAATTATGGTTTTGAAAGGTATAATAATGTAGTACAATTGTGATCCCATTGAAATGAAGGGTAGTATATAAACTTATTACTCCTAATGTGCTGTTAAATTTAGTTTCTCTTGTTTTAGCTTGCAGTGAAAAAAAAATAAGGCTAATGTGTTGCACAGAAATTAAAGTTATTGAAAGCAAAATTTGAAACAGAAAAACCCTATAGTATATAGATAATGTGGTTTCATAGAGCAGTTCAGCATACAGAGGTGACAGCTTTTTTCTGAGGTGTACAATGAGCATTAATCATCATGCCATCCTATGAATATGTACTGTATATATTTGTGTAGTTGTAACACATGAGTATAGAATTTGTATCTAAATGAGACAACTTAAGGGAATATATGATTTGGTTACAGATCATACATGCAGCTTGAGAGCATAATGAAAATTGTGGCAGATTATTTTTTTTTAACTGTTTATTTTAATAAGTCAGAAAATACACAGAGCTCTGAATTACAATGCAGTACATATAATTACACACCAAATTGGCAAGCAGTATTACAGCAGTAAGCAATATCATCTGTTGTGAATTAAAGAATTTCCAGTACGGGTCCCAAATCTTATCGTACAATTTAACATTATCCCGTAACATAAAAGTTAACTTTTCAAGTAAGGTAACTGAGTGAACCTGAGATCTCTAATCTTCCAGAGTTGGTACTGACTTCAATTTCCAGGCTATGATAAAACAAGCAGCATGCAGAAGTTGCTGTATCAGCAGTCTTTGATACTTACCAAAACTTTGATCCCTTCACAACCCCAGGAAGCACAGCCCTGAGTTTATGGATAGGGTACAGCCTGCAATTTGCCCAATAAGATGCCCCACTCTCTTACAAAAGGTCGAGATAAGAGGACACCCCCACCATACATTTAGGAAAGAACCAGACAGACCACAGCCATGCCAGTACAAGTGAGAGGCTAATGCTGAAAATTTAGAGAAAAATAATGGGCATCTATAAGTCCGCATAATCAGTCGGACTATGAGCTCTGCCCATTTAGCACAAAGAGAATCAATGTGCTCTATGCCAATTTCCTCTCCACTCCTTCAGGCTTATATGAATCCTCAGTTCTGCTGCCTACTTCATTTCCACTTTCAAGACTGTTTTTTTTAATCCAGACCAGTCTGACTGATTGCTCGATAACAAATTGAACATGTTTTCTTCCTTGCAAAACCCGTAGCAAAGGCAAGTTCCAATGGCATAGGAGAAGACCAACACCAGCTCCAATGCTCCTTCCTATTTAACTCTTGCTTCAGGCATTCATAATAGGACTGGGTAGAATTGGTAATTTCAAATTCATCCTGTAGGTCAGAAAAAGATAGCAACCTGTCCCCTTCACAAAGGTGACCCAGACAACGTAAATCAGCACTTAGAGAAGATAAGGCCATCGTGGAAAGATTAAATGATTTCTTTGCTTCGGTGTTTACTGAAGAGGATGTTGCGGAGGTACCCGTAATGGAGAAGGTTTTCATGGGTAATGATTCAGATGGACTGAATCAAATCACAGTGAACCTAGAAGATGTGGTAGGCCTGATTGACAAACTGAAGAGTAGTAAATCACCTGGACCAAATGGTATACACCCCAGAGTTCTGAAGGAACTAAACAATGAAATTTCAGACCTACTAGTAAAAATTTGTAACTTATCATTAAAATCATCCATTGTACCTGAAGACTGGAGGATAGCAAATGTAACCCCAATATTTAAAAAGGGCTCCAGGGGCAATCCGGGAAACTACAGACCGGTTAGCCTGACTTCAGTGCCAGGAAAAATAGTGGAAAGTGTTCTAAACATCAAAATCACAGAACATATAGAAAGACATGGTTTAATGGAACAAAGTCAGCATGGCTTTACCCAGGGCAAGTCTTGCCTCACAAATCTGCTTCACTTTTTTGAAGGAGTTAATAAACATGTGGATAAAGGTGAACCGGTAGATATAGTATACTTGGATTTTCAGAAGGCGTTTGATAAAGTTCCTCATGAGAGGCTTCTAGGAAAAGTAAAAAGTCATGGGATAGGTGGTGATGTCCTTTCGTGGATTGCAAACTGGCTAAAAGACAGGAAACAGAGAGTAGGATTAAATGGGCAATTTTCTCAGTGGAAGGGAGTGGACAATGGAGTGCCTCAGGGATCTGTATTGGGACCCTTACTTTTCAATATATTTATAAATGATCTGGAAAGAAATACGACGAGTGAGATAATCAAATTTGCAGATGACACAAAATTGTTCAGAGTAGTTAAATCACAAGCAGATTGTGATAAATTGCAGGAAGATCTTGTGAGACTGGAAAATTGGGCATCCAAATGGCAGATGAAATTTAATGTGGATAAGTGCAAGGTGATGCATATAGGGAAAAATAACCCATGCTATAATTACACAATGTTGGGTTCCATATTAGGTGCTACAACCCAAGAAAGAGATCTAGGTGTCATAGTGGATAACACATTGAAATCGTCGGTACAGTGTGCTGCGGCAGTCAAAAAAGCAAACAATGTTGGGAATTATTAGAAACGGAATGGTGAATAAAATGGAAAATGTCATAATGCCTCTGTATTGCTGCATGGTGAGACCGCACCTTGAATACTGTGTACAATTCTGGTCGCCGCATCTCAAAAAAGATATAATTGAGAAGGTACAGAGAAGGGCTACCAAAATGATAAGGGGAATGGAACAACTCTTCTATGAGGAAAGACTAAAGAGGTTAGGACTTTTCAGCTTGGAGAAGAGATGATTGAGGGGGGATATGATAGAGGTGTTTAAAATCATGAGAGGTCTAGAACGAGTAGATGTGAATCGGTTATTTACTCTTTCGGATAGTAGAAAGACTAGGGGGCACTCCATGAAGTTAGCATGGGGCACATTTAAAACTAATCAGAGAAAGTTATTTTTTACTCAACGCACAATTAGACTCTGGAATTTGTTGCCGGTGGATGTGGTTAGTGCAGTTAATATAGCTGTGTTTAAAAAAGGATTGGATAAGTTCTTGGAGGAGAAGTCCATTACCTGCTATTAAGTTCACTTAGAGAATAGCCACTGCCATTAGCAATGGTTACATGGAATAGACTTAGTTTTTGGGTACTTGCCAGGTTCTTATGGCCTGGATTGGCCACTGTTGGAAACAGGATGCTGGGCTTGATGGACCCTTGGTCTGACCCAGTATGGCATTTTCTTATGTTCTTATGTTCTTACCATTGTTTAGCAGCAAAGCTAAAGGAGTGAATTGTTAAAGTTGGATTTTTCCAGAGAGGAGAGAAAGTGAAGGGCCCCTTGCCTGTAATGCTTAACCCCCTGCACATTGCCTGCCCCCTCTTGACAGTACAAGATATAAGGGGGCAGTTACAACAAGCTCTTCTGCCCCCTGTATGAAAACAAAACTTAACTGGACTGATTTCTTGGAAACAACAGCAAGGGAATCTGCCCTCAGTAACCAGGCCTGTACATACATACCCAAATTTAATAATTGGTCCTAAGGTAAGGGGTGGACAAACGTAGACACCTGTTGATTGACTGAAGGCAATCCCTTATAAAGCTGTGCACTAGCAGTATTAGCTCTGAGTAGGCTTGAGCGTATGACACTTGCTTGTATTGCTTGATGCTCCTGGAGAAACCCACACCTTTCTCCATAATAAACTTCTCACTTTTATGACTCTTGAAGCTGGTTTTTATTGGTCTTACTAGTCCGAGGTTTTACACCCCTGACATTATGGGGGCCAGAGAGCAGTGGCTTGAGATCCGTACCCTCAGTCAAATGTCTCTCAAGAGTAAGTCATGGTGAAGTGCGATCCCTGAATAACCAGGTAAATATCCCAGAGAGATGTGCTGCCCAAAAATATGCCTGAAGGTCAGGGAGTGCCATCCCACCCCATTCCTTAGGCCTACACAGGGTATGAAAACTAACCCTTGTGACCTTCTCCTCCCACAAAAAGTCCAGTAGGGCACTATTTATAGAAGTAAAAAAAAAATGTGCAGAAAGAAACATGGAACATGTTGGAATAGGTAAGCAGGGCAAGATGTTCATTTTTATCGCATTAATCCCCCCTCTTCCCCCCCCCCACAAGAAAGATAGCATCCCCACCAATCTTTTAAATCCTGCTTTATTTTGGTAACCACCAGAGCATAGTTCAACCTATAAAGATCACCCAAATTGCTAGGTACAAATATCTACCTTATAAATTGCCTGTGACCGACGGCCCGCAAATGCGCGGTAGAGACCAGCTCTACCGCGCATGTGCGGGCGAGCACGTCGCTCTGAGGCAGCTTCAGAAAGAAAAAAAAATGGCGGCGTCCAGTGGCAGCAGCGGGCAGCGGGCGGCGGCAGCGGTACCGGCAGCGGGCGGCGACGGCGGTAGCGAGTGGCGGCGGTACCGGCGGCGACGGCGGTAGCGAGCGGCGGCGGTAGCGACTGCGGTAGCGGGCGGTAGCGAGGGAGGGAGAAGAGAGAGAGAGGGAGGGACGGACTGAGTGGGAGGGAGGGACGGAGAGAGAGAGTGGGAGGGAGTGACTGAGTGAGAGGGAGGGACTGAGTGGGAGGGAGGGATTGAGTGAGGGGGAGGGACTGAGTGAGAGGGAGGGAGTGGGACTGAGTGAGAGGGAGAGGGGGGACTGAGGGAGGGAGTGGGACTGGGAGAGAGAGGGAGGGAGTGGGACTGAGGGAGAGTGAGTGGGACTGAGTGAGTGAGAGGGAGGGGGGGAGGGGAGGGATTGAGTGGGACTGAGGGAGGGAGTGGGACTGAGGGAGAGGAGGGAGGGAGTGGGACTGAGGGAGAGGACGGAGGGAGTGGGGACTGAGTGAGAGTGAGTGGGACTGAGTGAGTGAGAGGGAGGGAGAGAGGGGGGAGGGAGTGAGTGAGACTGAGTGGGAGGGAGGGACTGAGTGATAGGAGAGGGAGGGGTGGGGAGGAGGGGGTGAGGGAGGGGGTGGTGAAGAGTGAGGGGAGAGAGAAAGAGGGGGAGGTGAGAGACAGAGGGATGTAGCCCGTTTTAACGGGCTTAACGGCTTGTACCCAAATATTTGACAGAAGTCGTCTCACGTTTGAAAGGAGCAGAGCAACCCGGGTTATCCCCTGGCCTACACTTACTGATGGAAAAAAACAATTTGTTGTAATTAACTTTATAGCCTGGCACAGCCTCGAAAGCTGCCAGTTCAGCCAAGAACACAGGACCTTCTTTACCCATATTAGATACAATTAAAAGAACATCATCAGCAAAGAGCGAAATCAAATGTGGTCGGTCTCCCCATCTGAAAACTTGACATAAGAGGGTGATGCCATATTCTTGCCACAAGTGGCTCAATTGCTAGATCAGACATCAGTGGTGACAGCGAACATCCCTATCGAGTACCCTTCTCAATAGGGAAACAACTGTATATGTATCTGTAAGAATTCTAGCCCTTGGACAATTATATAAAGCCTGTATCCACCCTTGAAACAGTTCAGAAAATCCAGGTTTCTCTAAGACCGCAAAGAGAAAAGGCCAGTGAAGCTGATGTGGCAGATTACTTGAGAAATAATTTCTCTGCCATTCAATATTTTCTTCCCACAAAATATTTTTATACCTCTCATTAATAAGATGTTTGCCTCAGGAAAAAGGACCTCAATTTTGTAGTAGCACTTTGGCAGAATTACCAACTTCATGAGTGCTGCAATTTTGCTGTGATCAACTAACCATTGCATTTTGTAATATGTATTGAGGGGTATCATGTGATGATCCAGGGGACTTTGTATGTGAGGATGATAAAAGTATGGAACACCTTGATGCCACTGTTACCTGCCTCACTGTGTCTTCTTTATATCTCCTGCTTGGTTTTCTTCCATATATAGGACCTATTCACTGTTGTGGTCCAACTCTTCTCCAGCTGCCTTCTTCCTTATGGGCAATTGTTTTTAATCCTTCTTTCTCAGGTACCAGAGTTGCATTGATGACATTTAGCTGTAGATCTCTCCTGATTTACTTAGGCTTTTTTTGCTGCACCATTCCTGAGCCACATAAATGGACAAAAATATGGAATATCTGGGTTGTGGCCTATCTTGCCATGTTGCAGAAGAGATATTTTGATCAGTTTGGGCAGTTTTGACTCTGTCCCATGGAAATTTTAATCATGTGGGTATTTTTTTCACATCTCTAATTTCTACAGTATAGATGTATTAGTGATCTTGAATTTCATAAGTTATCAATTTGCCTTAATCAAGTCAAACATTATTGTCTCATTTTCATATAATTGAATACCATACAGTTGAATGTCCTGCAAAAGAAGGTCTTCATCTGCTACTATTCTGTATTCTCAGTGGAGGCCAGTACTCAAAACAGATTCTGGGTATGCTTGGGACTGATAATGGAGGGCAATGGTTGGAAAAGAATTGAAAATTCAGGTAAAAGTCATGGGGTGGAGGCTGAGTGTGAGAATTCATATGCTCATCTACCCAGAGTGTAAGAATCGAAACAGTACAGGCTGCATGAGCCATTTTTGCCTTTTTATGCCAACATTTATTGTGTTACTATGTATGCCATCTTTTCCTCAGTGGGAGAGCAATAGAGCAGAGACTTTAAAGGTGAGGTGAAAGAAGCTATTTTAGCCAAAAAAAACATCCTTCAAAAAAATGGAAGAAGGATCCATCTGAAGAAAATAGGAAAAAGCAGGGACAACTCAAGGCCTGAGGCGAGGGAAAAAAAAAACACCTCTCCCCCAGGGCACAGCACAGGTCAAATTACCAATAGAGCTAGGGGTGGGGGTGGGGGGAGGGAAATGGATCCCCCTTAGATTCTAGTCCTTTTGGTGATTTGAAATGCTGGAGAAGAGGGGTGACAGGCGTCAGGGTTCCCAGAGGAGTGCAATTGATATTTCCAGGGAATTGGTAACCTTGTCACATTCCTAGGAACTCTACCACCTGCCTCACACCCTTTCCCAGCATTTGACCCCTGGGGAAGTGGGAGAGGGTGAATGGTGTGTGTGTGTGTGTGTGTGTGTGTGTGTGTGTGTGTGTGTGTGAGGCCTTTTCTCCAGGCCTATGCAAGGGTATCGCCACCTAGGCAAATTTTACAGCTTTGCACCCAGTCTCCTCCTCCCCCTGGCCCTCCCACACACAATTACAAATTAAGCATTTATAACATATGTTACATGAAATACAGTCTTTTGAAGTAAAAACATCACTTTCATCAAGTATATTAAATTTACATGCACTGTTGTGGTGTCAACCAGAAAATCCTGCAAAAAAAGCAATACACTTGCAACACATATGGTATTAGGCCTATTATAAAGTGTGAGCTTGGCCCTAAGAAAGCCATACGTAAACTGAATTAGAAATTATAATACAGTAATCTTTCCATATCAAAACAGTACTAACTGCCAGCTCAAACAGTATCAGTCCTACCCATTAAAAACAACACTGCAAATATCACACTGGGTACTAAAACAGCAATAAACCTCCTAATAGAAAAACAGAACAAGCCAGGCTGCTATACATCCTTACCCAGAAACTACACACTAGCAGAATACCTATCCATAGTCGCACATATAAAACACAGCCAAACACTTATCAAATATAGAATAAAGAGACCATAAATAGAAACATCCAGACAAAACTGAACTAGAAACTGCAACAAGCCAGACTCCGTATTCGGTTCAACAATGGAAAAACAGAATCATCACCATTCCTCATAAAACAAACACAATCAAGAAATATAAAACATAATTGTATTAAAAACATACTAAGAAAATGAATATTTCAAATCAATTGACAAATAGAACATTCAGTAAACTCATAAAAATTGTTAAAACATTCCCAAAAAAATCACTAAAATATTTAAAAACAGCAGATACATCAAACACCCAATAATTAAAACTAATACAGATAAAATAAATGCCTCACTCTCCATACCTGTGAACTTTTGATTTCCAGTAACTCAGATTGTCGTGGGAGAAGGGGAGCTGCACATAAGCTTTGTCCTGTTTTTCATTAACACACACCCAAGCTTGCTCACACGCTCCCATGGTAACACACACATTCTCTCCCCCTTTTGAATGCACAAGTGGTAGCAACCTCTACCTATAGCCTGTGCAGTTGATAGGACTACTCTTTCCCCTTGGGCAAAGGCTGCTCCTGCTTTCTTCTGGCCACATGGGCTAACACTGCTCCTGCTCCTTCTGGTTGCAGTGATTGAGCCTCTGTCTTCACACCCATGTGTGCCTTTGCGACAACTTCCTATGTTGGGCCCTCATGTGTGGGAAGAACAGGGAGCTGCAATCGTTGCACTCCTGCCCCTGCTGTATCACTCTAGGCAACCACCTACTTCTTCTGGCCCTGCACTCTCTCTCATTCACATCCCCCACAATACATGTTTGCTCCTCCCTTATCTCCCTCCACTCGTGGCCCCTTCCCCCTCTCACCTCACTCCTTCCCTTTTAAGCAATCCCTTACTTCTCTCTCACTCACTCCCTTCTCTCTCTCTAACCCCTTCCCTTTCACTCGCTCAGCTCAGCTCCCCTCCCCTTCCCTTCCCTCTCTCACCAGGAAGGAAAGGGAAAACATAAGAATTTGTCTCTCATCTTCCCTTTCCTTCGCTGCCTGTTCATCACCTCTCCTCCTCCTCATGTCATAACTACCTGCAGGAGGGTGGGAATCCTGTGGGCAGTCATCTTTGGTGCCACATGGCTCTATTAAATTCAAAGGTAGGTTATCAGTAGTGCATCACTGCTAGCATGGTCCCTTTTTCTTTACCCGTGATGGTGGTGGGGGGAACCCCATGGGGCACGTCAATCAAAACCACACCACCTCCTCCCTGGTTCCTTCTTTCTGCTTGCAAGAGGTGGGATCCCTGCGGGCACATCATTAAAAATGGCCATTGGTGGCTGCGGTTCCTTTCTTCTTGCCTGCAAGGGGTGAGGACCACATGGGCCCGTCATCAAATTGACACTGCTGCTGTTTTGTTTTGTTTTTTCTTCCTGCCCATGGCAGATGGTGTCCCTCAGACTTGTTGGCAGAGCTGTGCCTAAAGGCACAGTGAAGTGGACGCAGATGGAGGGTTCTGAAGGACACTTTTTGCCGCCTCAAAACGTTTCTGCCTGAGGCGACCACTTCATCCTGCCTTATGATAGAACTTCCCCTGGGAAAAAGCATAAACATTGTCAAGTTAAGTATAAAACATTGATAAGACAGGCTAAGAGAGAGGCTAAGAGAGAATTTGAAATGAAGTTAGCTGTAGAGGCAAAAACTCATAATAAAAACTTTAAAAAATATATCTGAAACAGAAAACCTGCAAGGGAGTCAGTTGGATCCATTAGATGACCGAGGGGTTAAAAGGGGCTCTTAGGAATGATAATGTCATTAGAGAAAGACTAAATTAATTCTTTGCTTCTGTATTTACTAATTGGTATGTGAATCGGGAGAGAGCACTGGATGTCCGGCGCCATCTTTAAAAATGGCGCGGGCCATCCAGTGCTCCTACCATGTGGCAGGGGCCAGCCAATGGCACGGATACCCTGTCACATGGTAAGGGCAAAGGCAATCGGGGCCATTTTGATTAGTGGCAGCCGACGGCCCGAGAGCGGGAGATCGCTCCTGGGACCCTCACTGGACCACCAGGTACCTGTAAAACGTTTTTTGGGGGGTCGGGAGGGTAGGGGAAGGAAAGTGATTAGTTTTAAAGGGTCGGGTGGGTTTTATGTTTATCGGCTCGGGCGCAGCTGATTTAAAAAAAAAAAAAAAAAAAAAAAAACCCGATCGGGCCGGACAAAAAAAACCCCACAATGTGAATCGGAACCGGAATCAGAACCGATTCCGGTTCCGATTCACATCTCTATTTACTAATGAGAATATTTGGGAGATACCTGTTCTGAAGAAGGTTTTCAAGGGCAATGTATCAGATGAACAGAACAAAATAAAGATGAACCTGGAAAATGTGGTAGGCCAGATTGACAAACTAAAGAGTAACAAATCACCTGGACTGGTTGGTATGCAATCCAAGGTTCTGAAAGAACTAAAAAATGAAATTTCAGATCTATTAATTAAAATTTGTAACCTATCATTAAAATCATCCATTGTACCTGAAGACTGGAGGTGGCCAATGTAACCCCAATATTTAAAAAGGGCTCCAGGGGTGATCTTGGAAACTATAACCCGGTGAGCCTGACTTTAGTGCCGGAAAAAAACAGTGGAAAAAATTCTAAAGATCAAAATCACAGAGCATATAGAAAGACATGGTTTACTGGAACACAGTCAGCATGGATTTACCAACATGGATTTGCCTCACAAATCTGCTTCATTTTTTTTGAAGGAGTTAATAAACATGTGGATAAAGGTGACCCAGTAGATGTAGTGTATTTGGATTTTCAGAAGGTGTTTAACAAAGCTCCTCATGAGAGGCTTCTAAGAAAATTAAAAAATCATGGGATAGGAGGCAATGTCCTTTCATGCATTACATACTGGTTAAGACAGTAAAAGGGTTAACAGAGTGCCTCAGGGATCTGTGGACTGGTGCTTTTCAATATATTTATAAATGATCTGGAAAGGAATAAAATGAATAAGATAATCAAATTTGCAGATGATATAAAATTATTCAGAGTAGTTAAATCACAAGCAGATTGTGATAAACTGCAGGAGTATCTTGTGAGACTGGAAGATTGGGCATCCAAATGGCAGATGAAATTTAATTTGGACAAATGCAAGGTCATTCAAATAGGGAAAGATAACCCATGCTGTAGTTGTATGATGTTAGATTCCATATTAGGAGCTACCACCCAGAAAAAGATTTAGGAGTCAGAGTGGATAATACATTGAAATTGTCTGCTCAGTGTGCTGCAGCAGTTAAAAAAAGCAAGCAGAGGGGTAGATTTTATAACATGCACGTGGGCATACATGTGCACGTGCTACCCGGCACGCACACATGTACGCCAGATTTTATAACTTGCAGATACATGCAAGTTGTAAAATCAGGGGTCGGCGCTCGCAAGGGTTTGCACAATTGTGCACCTTGCACGCGCCAAGCCGCTCTGCCTTCCCCCATTCCCTCCCAGGTCGCTTCGAAATCAGAGTGGCCTGGAAGGTAACTTCCCTTCCCCCTAACCTAACCTTTTCACCCCTTCCCCTAATCTTTCTCCCTCAGCCCTACTATAACCCCCTCCAAAATGTTTTTTTATTTTTTGCATGCACTGGCAGTCTGCCGGCACGAGATCCTCTGACACAGCGATAAATGGCTGCTGTGTCAGAGGCCTCTGGTCCCACCCATGCTTGGCCCCAGACCGCACCTTTAGTAAAGCCCCGGGACTTACACGCATCCCAGGGCTTTACGCGCATTGCCGGGCCTTTTTAAAATAGGCTCGGCGTGCCTAACCTTTTGAAAATCTGGCCCAGAATGATCAGAATTATTAGGAAGGGAATGGTGAATAAAACAGAAAATGTCATAATGCCTCTGTATTGCTCCATGGTGAGACTGCACCTTGAGTACTCTGTACAGTTTTGTCGCCACATCTCAAAGAAGATATAATTGCAGTGGAGAAGATATAGAGAAGGGCGACCAAAATGATAAAGGGGATGGAATGGCTCCCCTGTGAGGAAAGGCAAAAGAGGTTAGGGCTGTTCAGCTTGGAGAAGAGACGGCTGAGGGGGGGGGGGGGATATGATAGAGGTCTAAAAAATCATGAGAGGGCTAGAACAGGTAAATGTGAATTGGTTATTTACTCTTTCAGATAATAGAAGGACTAGGGAGCACTCCATGAAGTTAGAAAGTTCTTTTTCACTCAACGCACAATTAAGCTGTGGAATTTGTTGCCAGAGGATGTTGTTAGTACTGTTAGTGAAGCTGAGTTTAAAAAAGGTTTGGATAAGTTCTTGGAGGAGAAATCCATTACCTGCTTTTAATCAAGCTTACTTGGTGAATAGCCACTGCTAATTACTGGCATTAGTAGCATGGGATCTACTTAGTTTTTGGGTACTTGCCAAGAACTTGTAGCTTGGATTGGCCACTGTTGGGCTTGATGGACCCTCAGTCTAACCCAGTATGGCAACTTCTTATGTTCTTTAATTCAGGTAACAAACTATTGCCCCAGTTGTAAATATCAGAGCCATAACTAACCTAGGGCTGATATATCATTGGCCATAGGCACCATCCATCATGGGGTACCACTATTCTTTCATACAGTGTGGCTGAAAAGTGTCTTTTCTCCTCTTAATATATCCTTTGATCCTCAAGAGCTCTTCCACGGAAGGTGGGGGGAGAAGAAAATGAGTTACTGTGCCTGCTCTTGGTGTGCCCCTCCTCTCAGGGCTATCTCTGTAGGGGGAAGCGGCTAGAAGGAATTAGAATCTGGTAGGCCATGGGGCTTAAGGAGGAGGCTGCTGCTGCCTGTGTTTCCAGAGGAGAGAAACAAGTAAGAGAGTCAGTGTGTGAGAGTTTGTGTGATTGAGCCTGTGGTAGAGAGAGAGAGACAGCTTGTATACATTTGTGTGTGATTGATCATGGCAGAGACAGTCAGTGTACGTGTGTTTCTTTGTTTAAGATTCAGCATGATAGAGAGAGACAACGTGTGTGTGTGTGTGTATTTCTGTGTGTGTGATTGAGTGTGGCAGAGAAAGATAGCATATGTGTGTGTGTATGTATATGTGATTGAGCGTGGCAGAGACAGCTTATATTGTGTGGGTGGGTTTGAGCATGGCAGAGAGACAGCAGGTGTGGGATTGAGCATGGCAGAGAGAGAGAGAGAGAGACAGTGAGTGCATGTGTGTGTGTATACATGTAACTGAGCATGGCAGAAAGCATGTGTGTGTGTGTGTGAGAGAGAGAGAGAGAGACTGAACATGTGAGAGCATGTGTGCAACAACCCTTATTCTCCCCCTGCTAATCCATAACAATTTCACGGCTTCTAGAAATCAAGAGTTCCCTGGTATAGAAGGCAGGGGATTTTTTTTTTATCCATATTAATTTTAATTTTGGGGTGTTATTTGATGTATCTGCTGTTTCAAATTATTTTATTGGGATTTGGAAAAGTTTGAGTTTTTAATTAGGTTGTGTTCTATTCATCAGCTGTCTTGAAATATTTATAATTTTAATATGGTTTTACTATTATGATTGTTTCATATTTCCTAATTTTGTTTCATGAGGAATGGTGAAATTTCTCTTTTTCTATTGTTACACTGCATAGAGAGTCAGACTTGTTGTGGTTTCCAGTACAGTTTTTATCTGCACGTTTCTTTTATACTTTATGGTCTCTTTATTCTGCATTTGAGAGTCTGTGTTCTGCACAATTGACCAATGTAAGCTTTCTGCTAGTGTGTAGTTTCTGTATAGGGATCTGTAGCAGCTTGGCTTATTATAGAAGATGCATTGGTGTTCTAGGATCTGGTTTATCATTTGCAGTGTTACCTTTTCATAGATAGGGTTGTTATTGTTTGAATGCTGGTAGTTAGTGCTATTTTGATATGAAAGGTTTACTATATTGTAATTGTAATTCAGTTTACTTATGACTTTCTCAGGGCCAGGCTCACACCCAACATGCGTTGCCATAGGCATAATACCATATGGGGAATAATCGTCTTTTTTTTTTTTTTTTTTTTTTTTGCAGGATTGGCATTACAGGAATGCATATAAATATAATATTGGTCATGTTGCAAGAGATATTTTTAACTCAGAAGACTGAATGTTCTTTTTCATTTATTATAAATACATACTTTTAAATTGTGTGTGGGGAGGGTATGACTGGTGGTGTGGGGAGTGCAAAGTTTAAAGGGGAGGGTGGAACCAGCAAACAAGAAGCTGGGATTTCATTTTGAAGTTCCTGCGTGTGCTTTATGGTGTTCAATTTTGCACCTGCTACTAAGCAGAAGCAAAGTCAGTGGGTGCATGTGTGTCCAGGGGTTTAATTGTCCCCCACATATTCAAAGAGAATCTTGGTGGGCAGTTTCCCAGCCTCTTATATTAAGTGCATTGGATATGTCTGATGATTCTGAATCTGCTGATCTACCCTTAAGATAACGATAAAAATATTTTCCATGGCATTATTCCATCATTAAAAACCTAACTGATTTAATATGGTGAACAATATTTGATGCATGGATGTATACATATTTTTGCTTGTGAACCTTTGATGGATATAAGCTTTAATACATATGTAATTTTATATTCCACCTAGAACTATCAGTAGAGCGGGTTATACATTTTTATAAATAAATATGGTTCATGGTTTCAGGATCCATGTATTGGTTCTGATTGAACTGGAAGCCCAAAGGAACAGCAGAACACAGCTGAGTAAAAATAGAAACTAAAGCCCCCAACATTTAACAGAGTCTCCCGGCTCGTGGTGTTGTATGTTGGGTTCAGGGTGAGGGGGCATTTTTTCACTTGGCCATAGGTGCCAAATGGCCTGGCTATGGCTCTGGTAAATGCACAAAAAGAGAATTCCTTACAACCCAAATTTAGTCTGAAGTTAAGTCCAGGAGCAGAAGACGTTGTGAAAAAATATCCAAGAGAAAGTGGTAAGCGATACAGCTTGCACCTTGTTTCAAACCTCCACTGACCAGGTCTTAAGATCTAATTTCCTTCCCCCAACCTAATCCTGCCTCCCAAAATGCCAACTCTTTCAGCAGCTAAAGATAACTTGCTTGAAATCAGCAGGGCTAGTTTTCAAATGTTTGATAGTTAGAGGTAGATTTTAAAAGCTTTACACGTGTGTGCCCAGAAAAAGGGGCAGGGCCAGCACATAACTCCAAATTTTCCTTGGGCTTGCTAGGTTTAGGAGTCTAGTGAGGAGAGAGAGAGAGACTCCTTATAAGGCTCAGTCTCATACTCTATATATGGACCACTGTAAGGGGGCACTTTGAAATGGGGTGAGTTTTTGGGAGATGGGTTGTGGTTGGAGGGGGATGGTGTTACAGACACATTCAGAGGTATCCATTAAGGAATTCTAGACCTTATAAGTGATGCAAAGGAGTTCATTTGTACACTGTAATTTCTGAATGTGTCCGTAACACCCCCCCCAACCCACCTCCCCAAAACGCACCCCAATTCAAAGTGCCCCCTTACAGTGGTCCATATATAGAGTATCCAACTGAGCCTCATAAGGATTCTCTCTCTCTCTCTTTCTCTCCATCCCTGATGTTCACCAGACTCCTGGCCCTAATAAGGAGTTGTGGCACACATAAGATATGCGTATGAATAGCATTTTATAACCTACATGCATAGGTTATAAAATAGCACATATATGGGCACGTGGGGCCCTTTTTAAAATCTACCCATTAATGTGTTTTGCAAATCCATTCCTAATGTACTGTTCATGCAATGAAACAGTATCTCCCTCATTTTTGTTAACCTTCCTTTCTAAATTGAGGGGTTTAACAATCTACCTATGAATGGAAAGCCCCAGAGACTTTCTTGGTATAATCCAAGTTTCAACATGAAATTATTTTACTCCAAGTAATCTGTAGCCTTTATTTTATTGTGTTTGCTCTGAATCATAGCACTGCTTATGCAAGAATCTATAAAAAAATTAAATGTAGCCTCATCAGTATGACCAGATGTTCCAATCCATTTTATGGGCCATGTCTTTACCAGGATGTGTATGTTAAGCCTTTTGGGCTAATCCTCAGTTATTTGTGTTGACTCCCAGAAGTCTCTGATCTGGGGTTCTATGAGAGTCTGTAGGAGGGAGCCCAGGAGTTAACATCTCTCCTTGGGTGCTCCTATAGCAGCTGGGCACATGCAATCTTCCATAGTATCTCTCTAAGGCTCACCTTTCAATGCCCCAAGAAGAAGATGCAACACAAGAATCAAGAATGCCATTTGTTATGGAGTTTTTTCTGCCCTCATGCATCTGGTGACTGCGACTAATTGAATGCTGGAATTTTTTTGGCTGCTTCTGACTCAGTAGTCATCCATAGTGGCCCGAGAAGTGCTTATATGTCAGCAAAGTTAAACTGGTTCAGGCAGTCCAGAAAGAAGAGACTTAAGATGGCAATGTGTTTACTGCTGATCTTGCTGTAGGTCAAGTATTTTCATCTGTTGATGATTGTATCTGTGGATGGGACTCATAAATAACATGTGCATACATTGACTTGTGTTTGGAACCACATTACTTGGAATGGACTGAACTGACTACATCAGTTCTCAGTTTGCTTCAGAGAGTAAGGATGCGATACCTCCAAGTCTATATCTAGTTTATAACATCAAGAAAGGAGCACCCTGCTCAAAGAGAAGTCTACCAGTCCTTCTAGTAGATTACTTCATCTTCAGATCCACTTTACCATCTGCTTGACCATGACCGTCAAGAATCTTAAGAGCTCCCATAAATGGATTTCACTCAGGCAAGAGTCACATTAAAAAGAAACTGTACTGGAAAAAAATGTTGTTTATAGTTGGATTTGGTAAAGCATTTTAGTTTGGATTTGTTAATTAAAACCTTTTTTATCATGAAATGACATATCCTTACAAGACTCAGACACAATTAGAGAAGTAGAACTAGCTTTTTCAGCTGTTTCTACTTTTCTAATTAGATGTTTACTTGCAGAATCCCACAATTATTTTTATACAGCATAAAACACCTGATGTTCCAGAGCAAAGGAAATATTTCTTTACTTGCTGGCTCCTCATTGCTGTACAGTATATATGGCACTTGAAAATGGTTTCTTCCTTTTTCTAAAGAAAATATTAGCCAATAACCATTGCTTTTCAGCGCTACCTAGCTAAAATGATAATTATCTGGGCATACTCAGTGACAGGCATCTGCATAAATGGCACTGAATATGCAGGTAAAGTTACCTGGATGAATTTCCCGTTCATTGGCCCACTGAATATCTTCTTCTGAGCATTTCTTGAAATTTGTCCCCTGAGGGGGTAATTTTGTAACATTGTGGATAAATTAGCTGGGAAATATGTGCATAAATCATACCAGTTTTCAAAGCAGACTTGCATGCATCATTTTGCTGTGAATATTATCCTTAAAACTTACATGGGAACAATTACACCTGCTATTTAGTGCTCATGGATTGGCTGGGAGAATTTCTGTGCATACCTTTTAAACCAAAAGTAGGTGCATTGCAATCCTGTTCAGGCTCAACCCCTAGAATACCTCTCCCCTGTGCATGCACATACAGTGTGTATGCATGTCACTCACATATGGATCATTTTACTCATGACTTTCTGAGTGCTAAGCTAACACCTAATACACATTGGAAAGGGCCTAATACCATATGGGTTCCAAGTGTGTTGGTTTTTTGTTTTGTTTTGTTTTTGCTTTTTTTGCAGAGTTTTCTGGTTGGCACCATAGTAGTGCATGTAAATATAATATACATGTTATAAGGGATATTTGTAACCTCAGAAGACTGCACTTAGATTCTACATGAGAAAGGACATTCAGTTATTATAAATGCATAATTTTTAATTGTGTGTAGTCACAGCCAGGTGAAGACAGCAAGATTTGTCTAGGGCACCCCGTATCTTTGCACCAGCCCAGTGAGAGTGCATGACACACAGACCCATACCACTCACCTATCTTCCTCTTCCCCATGGGGCAAATGCTGGGGAAGGGTAGGATGCAGGTAGTAGGGCTCCTGGGAGTATTTCAGGTTTGCCAGCTTCCTAGAAATATTATCACTAACAATCTATCTGCCACTCCTCTAGGAACCCTGAGCTCTGCCTCTCCCCCTTTCCCAGCATTTCGAATTACCAAAAGTACTAGACTCTAGGGATGTGAATCGTTTTTTGACGATTTAAAATATCGTCCGATATATTTTAAATCGTCAAAAATTGTTAGAGCCACGATACAATAACAATTCCCCCAATTTATCGTCAAAAAATCGTAAATCGGGGGAAGGGGGAGGGGAAGGGGGAGGGCGGGAAAACCGGCACACTAAAACACCCTAAAACCCACCCCGACCCTTTAAAATAAATCCCCCACCCTCCAGAACCCCCCCAAAATGCCTTAAATTACCTGGGGGTCCAGCGGGGGTCCGGAACGACCTCCTGCAATCAAATCGTGTTGTCTTCAGCCGGCGCCATTTTGCGCCCAGCGCAAAATGGCGCCGGCCGTAGATCGTTTTTCCGCGATTCGCGGCAGCAGATCGCTCCCGGACCCCAGGGACTTTTGGCCAGCTTGGGGGGGGGCCTCCTGATCCCCACAAGACTTGCCAAAAGTCCAGCGGGGGTCCGGAACGACCTCCTGCAATCGATCTCCTGCCGGCGCCATTTTCCGTACGGAAAAACGATTCGCGGCAGGAGATCGCACCCGGACCCCCGCTGGACCCCCAGGGACTTTTGGCCAGCTTGGGGGGGCCTCCTGACCTCCACAAGACTTGCCAAAAGTCCAGCGGGGGTCCGGAACGACCTCCTGCAGTCGAATCGTGTTGTCTACGGCCGGCGCCATTTTGCGCCGCCATTTTGCAAAATGGCGCCGGCCGAAGACAACACGATTCGATTGCAGGAGGTCGTTCCGGACCCCCGCTGGACCCCCAGGTAATTTAAGGCATTTGGGGGGGGGGGGTTCGGGAGGGTGGGGGATTTATTTTAAAGGGTCGGGGTGGGTTTTAGGGTGTTTTAGTGTGCCGGTTCACGATTTTAATGATTTTAACGATATTTTAAAAACCCAAACGGCGACGATACGATTCCCTCCCCCTCCCAGCCGAAATCGATCGTTAAGACGATCGAGGACACGATTCACATCTCTACTAGACTCCATGGGGGACTCCCCTCTTGCCCTCTTATTGATATGACTTTGCACAGTGCCATCTCTTTCCTCAGTTCAGGCAGCTGATTGCTTTGAGCCATCCCTGAATCCAGGAGTCCACTACTAGACTTTATTTTAGTATACCCTTTTACAGAAAATAAGTACATTCTGGCTTACACTTACAGAATTAATATATATCAGATTGCAGGCCCCTTCTCTTCAGGTTCAGTAGACTCACGGGTCAGTCAGATCCGGATCAGGTTGCAGAGATAACACAGGAATTCATTATTTTGCCTTACAAGCACAGACACACTTATCTACAGAATCAGAAGACTCGCAGGTCTCCTTTGAGTCCTTACAATTTGGCCCTCGTCCCTCAAATTACCCAGAACACTGTCTTGTTCCCAGCAACCCCTTTATAATTTTCTGAGTCCAATCTGAATGCTCAGTAGTGTGGTTGCAGGTCTGGGCATACAATTTTCTGGTATTAGTTGTGTATTATCATTGCTTTAGAAAAACCCCCCATCATAGTAGCGTTTTAACATTTCAATACAGTGCGGTTGATCCTTCAATCAAAGTAGTTTTCTGATTCCTGGATGGCCCAATTGAAAAGCCAGCATTCTATGACATGACCTCCAGTAGGAGCCGCTATAGCTCAATAATACCACCGTACCTTGTATCCGAGCATGCTTATGTTTATAGGTTGCTATACTGAAAGAATACTTTAATTAACTTTAGTGCACTGCCAACATTTTGAAACAAGTTCCTGCATTCCCACTTAGTGGTTGATCAGAGCTGATTCATGTAACTTTCCAGAAAGAACCTCAACATGTGTAAAAATAAATGTTCACCAGCTACACTGGAAAATGTCTCCTGGTTCAGAATTAAGTCAAAAGAATGGGAATTTTCACAAGCACTGAAGAAACAATCCTACTGTCTTGTGGGCGTTGTTCATAGTTTGCTTCCAAGTTTATGCTGCTGTGTTAGTCCACTGCAGGCTGGCCATACTGCTGAAAGCCACAGCTTGCAGATGGAATCCCCTCCCACTAGCGCTAAAACAGCAGCTACTGCCATCAGAACTGAGCCTGACCTTGCCTTCTGTGGGGAGACATTGGATTGCTCTCTCTTGCTGCCCTGCCCCTTTCAGTGCCGAGCTTTGCCCTGAAGATGGTAGGTATACTGACAGCCTAGCGGGGGCTGGGATGAAATGCACTGATGTCAGCGCCCAGGACCTCCTACCCGCTCAGCGGCAGGGGTCAGGATGGAACACGGTAACGACAGAACTCAGCAAACAGTGCATTGGAAGTTGAAATGGGCATCGGAAGTCCTGAACAGCAGTTGTTCTGTGATGAAAGTTTGGAACGTCGCATGTCATGAGATATAACCATGAGAACTTTCTGTATTTCAATGAGATGCTTTCCATAATTTTGTATTCTAGTAGCTCATTTAAATATTTAGTAGGCAATTTTCAAAAACATTTCTGCGGATAAAACATGGATGACCCAGGGAAATGGTCATAATATTATCTGCCCGATATATGGGTAAACTCACACATGTGTGTACCCTATGTATGTAAGTTTTCTAGGACTGAGCAGAGGCATGCCCGGGGATAGGGTTGGGGAGTAATTTGAACTTAGAGGCATGCTTTTGAATTTTCAAAAGTGTGCGTGTAAAATTTCCTGAACATTTCTATGTACATTTTATAACAGGTGTAATTGTGTGTGGGTAGTTTTGGTGGGATAATTTTGAAAGTAACATACCTGTGGAAGTTTTCTTTGAAAACTGGTGACACTTATGCACATTTCTGTCGACTTTCTTATGTGGGCTGTTACAAAATTATTCCCTCAGGGGCTAATTTTCAAAAGGATTTAAATGCATAAAATACTTATGCACACAGGTATGCGCCGTGGTCCCCTACTGTATAACTATACTTCTGTTGCGGAGGACGTGTAAGTAATAAAATAAAGATAAATAGACAGATCAGCAGGGTTTAAAGGGTCAGGGCTATCAGGGGAGAAGGGAGGCTTTTAAATTAGGGTGAGTTTGGAAGTCTTATCCCTTACCTTTGAAGACAGACGCCGATATGCTGACTGCAGTTATGAAAACCGACGCAGAGTTTATCGTCCAGTGAAACGAAATGGAAAACTGGTAATTGTGTCAGCGTGGGTCTATTAAAATCCCCCCACTTACATGGTAGTAGCGGTCTTTGCGTACATAGGTGCACACGTATGCACATTGTGGTTATTTTATAACATATGCACATGTTATAAAATGGCCGTGTCCCTAGGCGCAGGCCGATGAACATGCGTGTGTGCACTCCCACGTGTCTGTTTAAAAGTTACAGTCTTGGAGTAGGGGCGAGCAAACTTTTTCAGCCACGGACCTCCTTCCATTCATGCAGTTGGTTAGAGCCCCCCAAGATAGATTACTATATATATATATATATATATATATATATATATATATATATATATACACACATACACACACACACAAAGAGAGTGAAACACAACCAAACAAAAAAAACATAGTTACCCCACACCTAGACAGAAATGGAAAAACAAAGATACTCCAAATCTAGACACAGACACCTATAGAAAGACAGAAACCCAATACCCAGACAGGCACAGTAGCAGACATATCACACCTAGGGGCGGAGGCAATATTAAATGTGGAAAGCGGGCGCTGACTTTTCAACACCCGCTTTCTTAACACGTGCATGTCACCCGCAAGGGGGGCGCCATGCAATAAACAAATTAGGGAGTCGCGCTAGCAAGGAGGCGCTAGGATCGCTTGCGCCACCTTAGCGCCTCCTTGCTAACGTGACCCTGCGGTTACCGGCGGTCTGCCGGTTATGAACACCGACGACGACAAACTCTGCGTCGGTTTTCATAACTGCAGTCAGCATATCGGCGTCGGTCTTGAAAGCGGCCGGTGGAGGTTTTTGGTTTTTTTTTCTGTTTTTTTTTGTAACTTTTAAAAATGTACAGAAAAGCAGATTTTTTTTTCTGCTTTTCGGTACTTTTTTCCCAATGCGCTCGGCTATTAACGGGCGTTAATAGCTGAGCGATAAATGTGCGTCTGAGACGCACATTTATTTTTTTGCACTTGGAGTGAATGAGTAATAGCCTCATTCACATGCATTTGCATGTGATGAGCGCTATCTCATTCACTCCACATTGGACGCGCGTTAAATAGGCGCTAATCCCCCTATTGCATTAGGGGGTGGATTAGCGCCTATTTAACCCACATCCGACTGCGGGTTATACAGTGCACTCGGCTGAGCGCACTGTATTGCATCCACCCCCTAGAGAGAAAAACACACACGCCATCCACAGGTAGAGGACAGGCACAGAGACATACCACAGTCAGAGAGAGGTATAGATACAACATACCCAGACAGACACATCCTAGCCAACACAGAGAGAGAACAGGCAGACAGACCACATCACACACAAGCAAACAGAAAGACACATAGGCCACATATCACAGTGGTAAAGGTTGGAAAAAGTTTTCAAAAAGCCTATTTGCCAGCCAAAATTTTATAAGCGCTGAGAAAAAAATCCATCGTACCCCACCCAAATTTATTTTTGCTTTTTATTGTTTTCACTAATTATTCTTAGTTTGCTCATCTTTTTTTATTTTCTCATGTGTTTATTTGCTTTAACCTTTTCACATGTTTTACCTTTATTCTCCCTCACTCCCCTCCACCTCCTCATTCTCTCTGGCCCCTCTGGCCTCTTTACCCGTTCCTCTGCCCCTACCTCACCACTTCTTTTCCCCCAGCAGGCAACAGCTGATATCTCTCTCCCTGGTTAGGGATCCGGCAGCGGCAGGTGCTCTCTTCAGCTGGGTATGAGAGTGGCAGATCCTCCTGGGTTTTGGAACACTGCAATGGCTGCTTCACTGCCCACTTCTGCCACAAAGTAAGCAGTTCTCCACCCTGAGCCCACCACAGAGAAGCAGCTCCTCTCCCAGGCTCACTGAGACATGTAGATATGCTGGCTTAGAGGGTAACTTTAAAAGAATAGCACGTGAACCCATATTTGTGTTCATATAGGCTCATATGCATGAATTTTGTATCACGTGTGTGCATTTGTATGCACAATATAAAATGTGCAACTCTAACATGTATGTTGCACATGGAAACTGCGCAAATATTTGCTTATAGTTCCTTGTTTATTTGCATCTTTGTGCATGTATCATACATGTGTATGCTTCCACAGAGCTCAACTTCCAGTTCTTCCAGGATGGGTTTATTCAGCCATGCTGCCACCAGCACGAGCAGCCATATTTCATGACCAGTGACATCGCCTGCCTGGCATCTGGGATGGTGGAAACTGAGAGGTTGCTAGTCCCCATCCCAGGAGTGTAGAGGAACCTCCGTGAGAACAAGCAGGCCTGGAAAGGTCTGCAGCGCCATTTGAATCACTGGGCATCATACCTATGTGAGGTAAATAGATAATGGGTAGTAGGGGTGGGGGCAGGTTAGGGTGTGCATGAGGGTCACTAGGGGGACTGTAGGGGTGTGGGGATTGGTGGGGTGAGGACAGGTTAGTTGATGTATGGGGGGATCACTAGGGAGGCTGTAGGAGGTGTGGGATGGGGTAGGGGCAGATTAGTGTGTGCATGTGGGTCAGTCGGAGTCTATAGGGGTGTAGTGTGAGAAAGGGGGTTGGGTTAGGATATGCATGGGGGCCACTAGGGGGCACCTCAAAGTTGCCTACATATGGCAAGATTCAATAGGTAAGTCTGGAAACAGTAGCAGATGTACATACCATTAATAGCATTATCAGTGTACATGTGCTAACAAGGTAATATAACGCAAGAGTGAAATTGTAGGCAAGGATAACAAGGAATGAATTAAACCAATATTCACAAGTATAGTAAAGATGCAATTACAAACTAGAACTTCTTCTGGGGCATGTAATTGATGTCATGGTGGCTCCAATAGCAGAGAAAACCAATGGCCTTCTTTAAGAAGGGAATGATTGGGCCCTGTCCTAAGATTCCTGTTACTCCCCAAAGCTGTGTGCTCTCTAGAAAGGAATTTTCCCACTGGCTGGACTGCCCAGCTTGTTCCCTCATGAAAAGAGATACCATGCAGTTCATGGAGTGTCCTTGTTCTGGGGTACTTTGGGTCTGGTGGCAGCACACCACTTCTAGGTGCATTAAGGAAGTACAAATGGCCATGCAACTCCAGACATCAGTAGAATATATAGGCACATACCAGTATGAAGGTCACAGTAGCAGCTACAGTGCACAATAAACTTTATACTCCTATTTCTCTGTATAGATTGAGGACCTGAAAAAGAAGGCCTGGGAGCTGTGCGAAAGACATTGGAGGTGGCTGAACAAGCTATGTACAAGGCAGGATGGGGGCTGGAGGTAAGCTCTTGATAGGGCTATCACAGAGATTTTCACTTGGTCTGTCAATGTCCTGTTTCCATCAACAGCCACACTATTGGCCTACCATTTAGCCACACCCAGTCTCTGCCTTGAAGTTAAGAACAAAATGCTTGGGACCTTGGGATTAGGATCAACACTGTATGAAGCATTACTTTGAAGGCACCATCAGGCCTAGCTGGAAACCCTTCAGTGTGTATGTAGTTTAGGGACATATACTTTCAGGAGTGGGTAAAAACACTGAAGGGTTTCCAGCTAGGCCTGATGGTGCCTTCAAAATAATGCTTCATGAATCAAACAGTTACCAACAAGGGCCCTGAACTTGGTGGTTGGTGAAACAGATAAGTATGGGGAAATAAGTGTGAGAGCTTGCTGGGCAGACTGGATGGGCCGATTGGTCTTTTTCTGCCATCATTTCTATGTTTCTATGACAGTGCTGACCTTGATACTGAATCTACCTCTGAGCCCATATCACAAATGAGGCAAAATCTAGTACAATACTGCTGAACAGAAACTTCCGTGTTATAAGTTACCATTACAGGGCCTTGCCAACATCTATATGATATTAGCTAGGAGCACTTCCCTTTGCATACATCTCTCCCAGAAAAGAACTGCACTCTAACCTCCCATATGATAGTGTACACATCACACCTGGTGCACATGAAATGACACTCATTTTTGTTCTGTTCACAGATGACACATCCTCATCATCATAGGAGGAAAATGAAGAGGCAGAAGAATGTGATGAGGACCCAGCACCTCCAGAAGCTAATGCAGATGCCACCACAGGCTGCATCGCTGCCACCCTCTCCACCACCACTACTGGGGGACCCAACAGTGGCAGTCCAGCCCCTCGCTGTCCCCCCATGGGAGGCCCTGAGCCTGCAGAAGAAGACATCCCTCACCATCCCTGTAGGGTCTCTTCCCCTTTCTGCCCTGGCATCTAGGGAGGCAGGGACTAATGCTGGCCCCCTCTACCCCTCCTATCATGTGCTTTTGCTCCCATAGACACATTTACAGTATACTTGTATGTGTCCCCTTTTTTAAAATACAAATACATGCATATATGGCCTTTTTTATGTGAGTAAGTCTTTGAAATTTAACCTTTTAAAATACAGTTATGCGTGTAAAACCTATTGACAGTTCAATAGCATATATCGTAACAATTTTCAAAAGCCCACTTGCACTTAAAGAGCATTTATGCATGTAAAACCCAATTTTACGTGCATAAATCATTTTGAAAAATAGCCACACAATGTGTAAATGTGTTATAATGGTAAAAACTGTCTATTAAAATGCATTCAATAATAGCACTGGCTTTTCACACCCATTAACATCTGAGTTAGCAATAATGCTCTTTAGTAAATAGGTCCCTATGTTAATATAATTTTCTGATTAGCAGCACGCTTAGCAAAGTTGAGACATACTTTGTTTATTTTTAAACTTGGGATTCAATTCTCATATGAATTGCAGTAACAATATTGCTTAATGTGCATAGAGGTTTTTTTTTTTTCTTTTTACAAAAATATAGAGCAGAACTTGCGTTTTTAATACACAAATGATTGCTCAGTAATGATTTGATTAATTAGCTGGCTCTTGTGTTGTGGTTATGTGGTTTAAACAAGGTTGGAAAATGAAAGCTGCACTCGTGAGATTGCAGTGCTAGATACTAACAATTGTGACAGAAAAGAAACCAACCAACCATTTGAAAATTAAATTAGCTCATTTGTCTTTCATCCATTCTATATTTAGTCATCTGAATCATGTGTTTGGTATTGTTATTTGCTATTTTAAACCATCACTGATGCACACATCAGTGTATGGTCACGTTACAGATAAGGATTTTAATGTCCCTATCTTTCAGAGCATCTACAGTATACAGTGGGCCCTCGAGTTACGAACGGCTCGGGTTACGAACAAATTTTGAGTTATGACCAAAATCCTGGTTTTGAGTTACAAACAGGTCAGTGCTCTCTTGTGAAGATTTGATGATCTTCGGAGTGAGGAAAATTAGCCAAAGATGAGATTTGTGCAATGTCTTTCAACCTAACTTGATGTTACCCAGGTAGAGAGTCCATATGCAGATATCGTAAAGGAACTGGTGGAGGAGGTGAAATTGTTGTTTCTGGTAGGCTAGGCAAATTTTATAACTTTTTGGTGAGTACATTAGGAAATTATTAGTGTTTCTGGTAATTAATGACCTTTTAAAACCATTTTTTATTATAGAAATGGATTGGGTAAGGGGTGCTTTTGGGAGGTTTGGAACGCATTATTGGGTTTCCCATTATTTCCTATGGAAAAAATAGTCTTGTCTTACAACCAACTTAGGTTACAACCATCCCTCTGGAACCAATTGAGTTCGTAAGTCAAGGGACCACTATATTAACATGAAGAAAGGTTTAAAGAAAGTGGAGAGAAAGAAAAAGCGAGCAAATTTAGATGGGTTAAATAACTTGTTCAAAGCCACATATTGAGAGAGAGAATTCAAATGAGGCAGATTTTATGTGTATGTACTAATCATAGGTTTATCAACAGGCTACATGTCTAGAGGAACAGCCTAAGCCAGTCCTGATTTTACTCCAAGGACTTTTAGTCCTGTCTGTTTTACAGAAATGCAGTGTAATAGGGTCAGGACTCACAAACAAATAAGCTTAGTGATTGGTTACAACTGTCAACAAGCTCCATGTTAGGAAGGGTAAACTGAGCCAGTATCAATTTTAACCCATTACAGAGGTGGTCAATTTCAGTCCTCAAGAGGTGCAAACAGGTCAGGTTTTCAGGATATTCACAATGAATATGAATGAGAGAGATTTATATGCACTGCCTATGCTGTATGCAGATCTAGATCATGCATATTCATTCTGGATATCCTGAAAACCTAGCCTGTTTGCACCTCTTGAGGACTGAAATTGACCACCTCTGTAATGGGTTAAAATTGATACTGGCTCAGTTTACCCTTCCTAACATGGAGCTTGTTGACAGTTGTAACCAATCACTAAGCTTATTTATTTATTTATTTTAAAGTTCTTGTAGCCCTCCCATCTAGACAAATAGCTATATTAAACAGGGAATATCAGTACACAAACTTTATGAAATGGACAATAAAATACATTCCACACATAAAAGTAAGCATAGATCAAATTTTCACCAAAATTTCTCTTCAATCCATTAGAATTCATTCCATAAGAGGGATGGATGGGTGAGCTCTTCCATCCCTCTTATCTTTCCTCCCTCCACTTTGTCTCCCCTCATCTTCCATCTTTCCCCCAGCTCTCTTTCTTGCTCCCTATTTCTTTCACCTCTTCCTGTCTTCCCTTTTTTTTTTTTTCCTTTCCTTCTGCGAAGAAGTGGTCTTACTACCCCTCCTTAACCTGTGTGGGACCAGAATAGATATCCTGTCCACCTTAAATCCCATAGAGGGAGAGAGATCTATGGGTGGGACTCAGCCAGGCAGGAAGAGCTCTCTGGGCAGGATCCTGCTGGGCAGGTTAAGGGGCAGAGCCCAGCTGGAATTAAGAGGGCCCCCACGTCTCCAGAGCTCCTGACCCTCTCTGAGAAGTTGTGTTGGGAATGTATGCAAGAGTAGTAGTTATTGTTGATATTATTTGTGGTTTATGTTAATAAAAGTTTGCAATTGCATAAGAAAGGCTGGAGTCAGTGTTGTTCCTGCTCCAGCCCACAAGATATCACTCAGTCATCCTCGCATATGGTGTCAGGTTAGGGATTTCCTCTACACAAAGCACAGAGAAAATCCAAGTCCAGGAAAGACTGTGAAAGAAAGTTTGTTGGGTGTATGGCCTGCAAAGAAGTTTGGAGACAACGGTGTGTGCACGGTTCGGACCATGCACACTGGCATTCTTCTCAGGGTCTTTGACCTAAGGGCTGATCTCACCAGAGTCTACACTGGGAGTTACCTGAGGGGCTTGTCACTTGCATGCACATAGGACTGACTCAGAGGTTTACCCAATGTAAACACACACAATTATTGGGATTATACCTGGGGGCTTGAACCCAGGAACTTATTCCCCTCACAAATCGCCACACACACAAACTTTAATTTATTACATCACTGTTCCAGATATTTAGAAAAGTATGTTTATTTGAGCAATAAGAGGATAGAACAAATAGAATCAGAAGATTTAGTTGTAGATAATAACAATTGCTACATATATATATAAACCTTATATGTATCCAAAGCATCAGTCTATGCTATCATGTCTAGAAGTGTTCTCTCCCTCTCTCTCTAGCTGTTATATTTTTTTATACACTAAATGCTTAGGAAAAGCAGTGATGTTCTGTCCCTCTGAGTTCTTATCAGTTTCAGGTGCAGCTGTGTGGCCTTTACTTTCTCAGACTTTAGTATGAATTAATTGCTTACTTTCTCACCATAGAACTACTGGCATAACTACAATAAACAGATTATTTCCTCTTTGTAACCATTTCTAGTACAAAACAATAAATATGAGTGCAATCAGAAGCTGGACTGTGGCCTTAAAACTAGTCCGTGTCTGGATAAGAACTCTGAATCCATACAGCCTAACCTCGAAATACATCCTCAGCTAAAGTAGTCAAAAATAATTCTGTTATAATTGCCTAAGAAAGGTACTTTGAACAGAAGAAAAGTGCTGCTAAGGCTTCAGTGCACTGAAACTTTAACACTTGCTGGCTCAAAGGAAAGCATAGAAGAAAAAAAAAGTTGCTTTAAAACAGAGAGTGGTCTGTGGAGCCTGGAGGAAAGTCAGGTTTAGGTTTATAGCAGGCAAAGGAGGGAAGCTCCACCTGGAGTTAGGGCATATACACAGTGACATTAGTGCTGAAAAAGCAGGAAGGGATTATTTTTCTCTTTTTTTTTTTTTTTAACCTATATACATAAGAAAAAAGAGAGAAAAAAAATAGTGGTGCAGAGAAGTTGTGATTTTACAGGATGTGGTCCCAGCAGAACGTGAAACTCCTAATGTGTGCCCAGGTTGTAACCCTCCAGCAACAAACTGTGACTTAACAGAAAAGGGAAGGCATGAGTCAAGGAAATATGCAAGCAGCTCAGAGCCTCTTAGATGGGCAGAAGTAGTTGCAGGAAAGTATCTTGAAATACAGAAACTCTGGACAAACACATGGGAAAAACAGGAAGCAGACAGGGCATGCATAACTGCTAGTCTGACTAATGTAAAACCAGGACTGGACTCAGGACAGCTGGAAGCAGAGAAAGTGGCACAGCTAACCAAGCTAGCTGGCTCCTCTATCATTTAAAGGTGGAAGCTGGAAACAACAAGGCAGCTGACATCAGACCAGATCTTGATTGGCAAGAGCCCACAGAGAAGCATGCAATGGGACAAGAGAGTGCCATGAGGAACCATATGGTCTGGGAAGCACACTGGGCACAGGTTACTGTCTGCCTGGCAGAGATAAACATGGAAGCAGAAGGAGCACAGCAGCTCACTAAGGGGCGGATTTTCAGAGCCCTGCTCGCGTAAATCCGCCCAAAACCGGGCAGATTTACGCGAGCAGGGCCCTGCGCGCCGGGAAGCCTATTTTACATAGGCCTCCCGGCGCGCGCAGAGCCCCGGGACTCGCGTAAGTCCCGGGGTTCTCGGAGGGGGCGTGTCGGGGGCGTGTCGGGGGGCGGGCCCGGTCGTCGCGGCGTTCCGGGGGCGTGTCGGCAGCGTTTTGGGGGCGGGTACGGGGGCGTGGCTACGGCCCGGGGGCATGGCCGCGCCCTCCGTACCCGCCCCCAGGTCGCGGCCCGGCGCGCAGCAGGCCCGCTGGCGCGCGGGGATTTACGTCTCCCTCCGGGAGGCGTAAATCCCCCGACAAAGGTAAGGGGGGGGTGTAGACAGGGCTGGGTGGGTTAGGTAGGGGAAGGGAGGGTAAGGTGAGGGGAGGGCAAAGGAAAGTTCCCTCCGAGGCCGCTCCGATTTCGGAGCGGCCTTGGAGGGAACGGGGGGAGGCAGCGCGGCTCGGCGCGCGCAGGCTATACAAAATCGATAGCCTTGCGCGCGCCGATCCAGGATTTTAGTGGATACGCGCGGCTCCGCGCGTATCTACTAAAATCCAGCGTACTTTTGCTTGAGTCTGATGCGCAAGCAAAAGTAGGCTGATCGCGCTTCTTTTAAAATCTACCCCTAAGTCACATAACTGCATAACTGCAGCCTTTCAGAGAGACTCAGCTCCAGAGAGAGCTGAAAACACCAAAGGGGTGGAAGCTAAAGTGGATCCTGAGTTGCAAGAACAGCTTGAAAACAAGGTAAAGGAACTTGTAGTTATGGAGTTTGAGATACCAGAAAGATCATGGTGGAGCTTCATAGCTGGGCCTGGAGAAGGCAACACAGACTGCCCAGAAATGGGCAATACAGAATGGCCTGCTGGATGCGGCACTGATTGGCTTGTGAGAGGTGCTGGAGTGGAACCAGAAGCTGATGCTGCAGATTGGACAGCTGGAGGTGCTGTCATGGGGTTGCATGCAGGTTTTGCAGCGAGACATGAGCGAGGCACTACATGGAGCCCAGAGGGAGGGGCTGTGGAGTGCCGAAATGCAACCACTGCAAAAGGACCAGAGGGAGGCACTGCAGATGGCGAAGGCACAGAGAAGTTAGAAGAAGCCATGAGAGAGGTTTCTGGTGCCACAGAAGGGCGACCGGATCTGAAAGAGGTCAACAGTTATATAAGAGAAATGGAAGTAAAGATGATTCAGCTGCACAGGAAAGAAGAGTGGCTCAACCAGGAAAATTGCAGGCTCATTGAAGAGAGCAGGATATTCAAAAGTGAAAGGGAGCAAACGGCATGCAGGCTGCTGGAGTTACAAGTGCACCTGAAGGACATGGCATCCCAGCTGTCCTTGTGCTTCACAACTGACTGCTTTGGGAACATGAAGAGTTTGCTGACTAACGAAGTGAATGAGAAGGCCAAACAGGTAGCAGCAGTACAGAGGGAGCTTGATGAACAGCAGCAGTGGTCTAAGGAGCTCAACAACCACATCTCCAATCTGACCTCCCAGATTGAGAGCTCTCTAGCAGAAGCAGAGGATGCTCAAGTGGCCAATGAGCAGTTGAGGCAGGAGCTGGCATCTGAAATGCAGACTCAGCATGTGCCACTGTGGTAGCACATAGAGCTAAGGAAATCATATGAAGTCACTGTTGCTGGCCTGGAGACACAGTTGGAAGATGCTACCAAGAAACAGGACAACAGCCAACTAGAAAAGGAGCTTAAGAACATAAGAACGTAAGATATGCCATACTGGGTCAGACTAAGGGTCCATCAAGCTCAGTATCCTGTCTCCAGTAGTGACTAATCCAAGTCACAAGTAACTGGCAAGTACCTAAACATTAAATAGATCCCATGCTACTAATGCTGGCAGCAAGTCCCACATAAAACAAAAGCCTGAACCACTGGAAAAACTAAATTTCCCGCGGCAGACCAAAAGGTTCGGGCGATGCACATCTCTAACAAGCAGTGGCTTTTTCCTTTTGATTAATAGCATTTTATTGACTTCTCCAGGAACTTATCCAAACCTTTTTCAAATCCAGCTACACAAGTTGTCTTAACCACATCCTCTGACTTTGAATTCTAGAGCTTAATTGTGCATTGAGTGAAAAGGAATTTTCTCCCATTCGTTTTAAATTTTCTACTTGCAAACTTCATGGAGGTCCCCCTAGTCCTTGTATTATCTGAACAAGTAAATAACCATTTCACATTTACCTGTTCAAGTCCTTTCCTGATTGTATAGACCTCTGTCATAACCTCCCTCAGCCATCTCTTCTCCAAGCTGAACAGCCCTAACCTCTTTAGCCTTTTCTCACACAGGTGCCGTTCCATGGCCATTATAATTTTGGTCACCCTTCTCTGTACTTTCTCCAGTGCAACTATATCTTTCTTGAGATGTGGTGACCAGAATTGCAAACAGTATTCAAGGTGTGGTCTCACCATTGAGTGATACAAAGGCTTTATGACATCCTCCATTTTATTTGCTATTCCCTTCCTAATAATTCCTAACATTATGTTGTTGTTTTTTTTACCTCCAGAGCACGATGAACAAACAATTCCAATGTAATATCTACTGTGACATCCAGATATTTTTCCTGGATGATGACTCCTAAAATAGAACTTAAGCATGGTTTGTTTTTCCCTATATGCATCACCTTGCACTTGTCCACATTAAATTTAATCTCCCATATGAATGCCCAATTTTCCAGTCTCACAAGGTCCTCCTGCAATTTATCAGAATCCACTTGTGATTTAACTACTCTGAATAATTTTGTGTCATCTGCAAATTTGATAACCACGTTCATACCTCATTCCAGATCATTTATAAATATATTAAAAATCACTGATCCAAGTATAGATCCCTGAGGCACTCCTCTGTTTATCTTTTTCCACAGTAAAAATAGACCATTAAATCCTACTCTGTTTCCTGTCTTTTAACCAGTTTGTAATTCACAAAAGGACATCACCTCCTATCCCATGAATTTTTAACTTTCATAGAAGCTTTTCATGCGAGACTGTCAAATGCCTTCTGAAAATCCAAATACACCACATCTACCAATTCACCTTTATCCACATGCTTATTCACCCCTTCAAAAAAAGGAGCATATTTGGAAGGCAAGACTTCCCTTGGATACATACATGCTGGCTGCATCCCATTAAATCATGTCTATCTAAATGTTTTGTGATTTTATTCTTTATAACAGTTTCCATGATTTTTCCCAGCACTGAAGTCAGGCTCACCAGTCTATAGTTTCCCATATCACCTCTGGATCGCTTTGTATATATTGGGGTTACATTGGCCACCTTCCAGTCTTCAGGTACAATGGATGATTTTAATAATAGGTTACAAGTTACTTGTAATAGGTCTGAAATTAAATTTTTGAGTTCTTTCAGAACCCTGATATGTATACCATCCGGTCCAGGTGATTTGGTACTCTTCAGTTTATCAATCTGGCCTACTATATCTTCCAGGTTTACTGTGATTTGGATCAGTTCATCTGAATCGTCACCCTTGAAAACCATCTCTGGAATTGGTATCTCCCCAGCATCCTCTTTAATAAAAACTGAGCTCTTACAGAGTATAGACCACCCCCAGGCATCCCTCATCCTACCAGAGCCGCCTGAAAAGGAAGTTGCTGTCATGAAAAGTAACATGATACAGCTACAGAGGCAACTGGAGTAACTCGTACGGAGCCATAGCTAGGAGCAAGCCAAGGCACAGGAACTGGAGGTCTCCATTACTGAGCTTCAAGCCCATGCAAGGGAGGTAGCCATCAGTGATAACAGTGCCCAAGAAAACAAGGCAGTCTGACAGGAATGTGCACAGCTGACTGAAGCACATGCAATGCTTGCATAGCAGCTAGCAAACTTACAGCTCTGGACCTGCCCAGAGTACATGAGTATACAAGAGTATAAGGAGAAAGGGGTAGTTCTGGAATGCACCATACAGGTACTGCTGAAACAAGTGGCACAGGCCAGGCATGAGTGTGATCAGGGGGAGATTGTAACTTTGCATTCAGCCACCAAGGCATAGAACCACCAGGAGCTGGACACCATCCAGGAATGCATCTGCCACAAGTACATTCCTCTGTCGAGCGTCAAGGAGCTAGAGCAGCGTCTCCAGTCATTGTGAACAAGCTCAGGTAACAGCTAAATGAGCAGAAGAAGAGCTGCAGTGTGAGGCAGGAGGCACTGAAGGAGAAGCAATGGGAGAATGAGAGGCTGTATGATGAAATATTTTTCATTTGGGAGCAGGAACAAGGACTCATGCACAGGGTGCAGGAACTGAGCAATAATTTGCACCGTCTGCAAGAAGAAAAAGCAGCAAGGTGGATCATGTGTCCGAAGAAAAGGTTGATGCCATATAGCAGACACTGAAAAGAACCATCAAGAACCTGCAGGAAGAGCTGCACATGACAACGGCAGGGCAAGTGCAAGAGCTAAAAACATTGAGGCAGCAGGAGCAAAAGAAGACCTTTGAATACGTGCAGGTGAAGGAGGCACTGGAGAGAGACATTGCTGTATCCCAGAACCACCTGGCAGGGAAAGTGATTGCTGTCTAGTCTAAGGACTTGCAGTTAGAGTTATACCTAAGCCTGCAAGGGAGGGAAGTGCTAAAACTTCAGCAGGAATCAGAGTCTGCTAAACTAATGGATGCTGGGGAAACTTCTATTTTTTGGTATAAGACGTTAGTGGTGTGCATAAACAAAGTGATTCACTGAACCAGGAGCATCTCAATGAGATACTCAGAAGGTACGAAAGCTTAAAAAATGCTACAGAATCTCATAAAAAGTAAGTTAGGAATAGAGCGAAACTCGGCCAGTCAGGCCAACATCCTGTGACAAAGAATATCTTTCACCGATCTGTCTACTTTTGGCTGCCAACAAGGAGAACACAGAGGTGATAGAACTTTGGAAATCAAAGCTGAAGTCAGAACAGTAAAATGCAATGTGACGTTTAAAACTCAACCAACATATTGAGAGATCTGCTATTGCAAAGAGATTGATGCTCTGGAGATTATGCATTTAGGCACCACCATGGAAGAATAAAAAAAAGCTTTGAAATGAAAGATGTTTTGAGCAGAGTCCAGATGGTCTCAGATAAAGGACTATGGATGGACACTGGGCAAAAGGTGCAGTAGGAGGTAGTAATAGTACTATCTGAGGTAGCCCTAATGTTGGGAGTGAGTTTGGCCCTACAACCCTGACCCCAAGCCTAACTGGAGGAAGGCCAGATGAAAGGGAGTGGGGATTTGAAACACTTTCCTGGATGGGATCCAGGGGGACTGAAAGCATGTGGACTAATGGTCCAAGCTGAGGGGGAGAGTATGTGAGAGCTCTATGGGTGGGACCTTGCTGGGCAGGTTAAGAGGCAGAGCTCAGCTGGGATTAAGAGGCCCCCATGTCTCCAGGAGTAGGAGCTCCTGACCCTTTCTAAGAAGTTATGTTAAGAATAAGCTGCAAAAGTAAGCAGTTAGTTTTGATATTATTTGTGGTTCATGTTAATATAAGATTGAAATTGCATAAGAAAGACTGGAGTTAGCATGGTTACTGCTTCAGCTCATAAGATACAGCTCAGTCATCCTCAAACTTTCTCTTTTCTAAAGTTTTGGGCTGCAGCTCTTCTGTTTTCAATAATTGCTGACAGAGCTACCTTTCTACTTTCTTCTGTATACCATCTCTCCATTCTGTTCAGTGGCTGTGGGCCTGCCTACCTCTGATCTTTGTTAAGTGACTGCTTTAAAAATGGCGTGGGCCATCCAGTGCTCCTACCATGTGATAGGGGCCGGCCAATGGCACAGATACCCTGTCACATGGTAAGAGCAAAGGGCCATCGGTGCCATTTTTATTAGTGGCAGTCGACGGCCCGAGAGCGGGAGAATGCTCCCGGGACCCCCACTGGACCACCAGGTACTTTTAAAAGGTTTTAGGGAGGGGGGGTTGGGGTGTTTTTGTTTTTTTTTATCGGATCTGGCGCAGCCGATTAAAAAAAAAAAAAAAAAAAAAAAAAAAAAAATCGGACCGCACGAAAAAAATTTCACAATGTGAATTGGAACCAGAATCGGAACCGATTATGGTTCCGATTCACATCTCTACTGGAAACGTGTCAGTGATTTTGCTACATATCTCTAAACCCAGGTTGGATCCGGCAGACTCTCAAGTCTGCCTAGGGTAGACAGGAGTGTATTAAGGGCCTCACCGATTCAGTTTATTTCCATTGAGTTTCAGAATGGGGAAACATTCAATTAGATGAAGTCATATTCTTAATATCCAAGAGAAATAACATTTTCCAGGACAGATTTATGTCAAGAATTAAAACTGAATGTGAATGTGAACCATTATTCATACTTCAGATTCTATACAATGTGATTTATATTTAAAATAATTTGTTGTACCAAATGGTTACCTTGCAGAGTTCATATAAAGTTTCAAATGAACAGTAACTTGATTATTTTGCACCCTAAAAAAAATAACATCTTGCTTATTACAGATGATTATGAAAACCATTTGATTATGAAAAAGATTTAAATCAAACTTGAACACCTGGGCTGGCTTACATCTTTTGCACAGCAGAGATTTACATAGAAAACTCCAAACCTACCAACTGGTCCATAGAAAATGTGACATATAATTGGATAACGCCTTTACCAAACTTAGGGGCCAATTTACTAAGCCATGGTATTTCTTTTGGATGGGAAAATATCACAGGATTCACAAAGCTGCGGTACCAAGCATCAGAGCTTTATCCAACCCATGTTATTTTCACTGACGGTAAAATAGCGACTGGGAAAACTACCACGGCTTTGTTGTCCCCTGTAAATACCATTTGATGTTGGCTCCACTGTATCATGGGCAGGCAAGATGGATTCAGTATTCCCCCAAAAGGAGTGGTGCAGGACTTCAGGACTGAGAAGGACAAGGTCTTCTGCCTGGCCAGCCCACTCCCCCTTGAGTTGAGCCTGCGGGTTCTGGGGCCCAGCAGGACTTTCCTGGCATGGTACATATTAACAGTCAGGGAGGATAGGAACTGGAGACAATGGAAGTCAGGACTGGAACTGAAGACAGGCAGTATCTGGCAATAAGCAGGAGATGGAAAAGAGGCTAGAACAGGAGGCAAGGCCAGGAACTGGCAACAAGCAACACTGGGAGACAAAGGCTGGAAATTAGAAACATAGAAATGTTGGCAGAAAAGGACCATATGGTCCATCCAGTCTGCCCAGCAAGCTTCCCATGATATCTGCCGCACCATGCAGGTTGCCCTCGTGTATCAGTCAGTGTTGCTTGATATGCTTTGCTTATGGACTTGGCCATAGAAGGAGTCCTGTAAAAAAGTCATGTCTCTTGTTGGTTTTCTCTGAATCTAAATTCCTCTTTCCCACCACCCCTCAATCCTCTCCATCAAAGCAGAGAGCGATGTTGCAGTTGCATCAAAAGCATCAATGATTATTGGTTAAGGGTAATAATCCCATGCCTTCTGTTAAGATTAATAACTGCTGCTCTGTGCAGGTTACCCCCATGCTTATCAGTTCTCCAGACCATAAAGGATGGAGCCCTTGCTGATTGCTTTCTGAATCAAATTCCCCTTTTCCCTCTGCCTCTGCCTCTGAAGCAGAGAGCAATGCTGGAGTTGCATCAAAAGTATCAAGGCTTATTGGTTAAGGGTAGTAACTTGCACCAGCAAGTTACCCCCAGTAAGTTACCCTTCACTTCCACATTGTTTATTTAATGCCAATTTGAATTCTTTCACTATTTTCATCTTCACCACCATCTCCAGAAGGACATTCCAGGCATCCTCATCCTCTCTGTGAAGAAATATTTCCTTATGTTGGTTCTGAATCGTCCTCCTTGAAGTTTCATTTCATGACGCCTAGTTCTACTGATTTCTTATCAGTGTGAAAAGTTTGATGTTTGTGCATCATTAAAATCTTTCAGGTATCTGAAGGTCTGTATCATATCTCCAATGCAGTCCTCTCTTCCAGGGTATAGATATTCAGATCCTTTAGCCTCTCCTCATAAGTTTTCCAATACTGACCTCATACCATTTTGGTTGCCCTTATTTGGACTGCCTCTATCCTGTCTCTATAGTTTTTCAGATCAGGGCTCCAGAACTGAACACAGTACTTGAGGTAAGGTCTCACCAAGAGCTGTACAAAGACATTATCACCTCCTTTTTCTTTCTGGTTATTCCTCTATGCAGCCCAACATTCTTCTGTCTTCAGCTATCATCTTGTCACATTGCTTCACAATCTTCAGATCGCCAGTTAGTGTCACTTCAAGATCCTTCTCTTGGTCCGTGCACATTAAGACTTTCACCCGTCATCACATATTGCTCTTTTGGATTACTGCACTCAGATGCATGACTTTGCAGTTCTTGGAATTGAATCCCAGCTGTCAAATGTTCAACCACTCTTCAAGCATTCTTAAATCTCTTTTCATTCTCTCTACTCCTTCAGGCGTGTCCATTCTGTTGCAGATCTTAGTATCATCCGCAAATAGAAAAACTATATCTTCTATCCCTTCCACAATGTCACTCACAATGATATTTAACAAACTGGTCCCAATACTGATCCCTGTGGCACCCCGCTTAATACGCTACTCTAATCAGAGTAGGTTCCATTTACCATTATACGCTGTCTCCTATCAGTCAACCAATTTATAATCTATGCCACCTCTTTGGTGCCCACTCTCAAGCTTCTCATTTTATTCACAAGAGTCCTATATGGGACCATTTTAAAAGCTCTGCTAAAATCCAAATAGTTCACATTGAGCGCTCTTCTTCAATCCAATTCTCTAGTCATCTAATCAAAAAAAATCAATTAGTTTTGTCTGACAGGACCTTCCTCTGGTGAATCCATGCTGCCTCAGGTCCAGCAACTTACCATATTGTAGATAGTCCACTATTCTTTCTTTTAGCAGAGTCTCTATTAATTTTCCCACCACTGAGGTGAGGCTAATAGCCTGTAATTTCCAGTTTCTATCTGCTACCACTCTTATGAAGCAGGACCACAACCATTCTTCTCCAATCTCGCGGCACCACTCCCATTTCCAGGGATCTATTGAACCAGATCTTTCAGCAGATCTGCCAAGACATCTCTGAGTTCCTTAGTATCCTGGGATGTACTCATCTTGCCCCATGGCTTTGCCCACTTTTAGTTTTCCTAGCTCTTCCCATAAATTCTTTTCAGTAAAAGGAATTATGTCTATCGCATTCCCTTCTATGGTTTTGTCAAACAGCAATGGACCATCTCCAGGGTCTTCTTTAGTGAACACTGAACTGAAGTATTTGTTTAATATTTCCACCATTTCTTTGTCTTCTCTACACATTGCTCTTTTCACCTTTCAAATTCACTATACCACTTCAGACTTTCCTTCTTTCTCTTATATAACTAAAAAATGTTTTGTCACCTCTCTTTACGACTTTGGGAATCCTTTCTTTTGCTTTACCTTTTGTTTTCCTGATTTCTCTCTTTGTTGCCCTCAGTTTCACCAGGTATTCTTCCCTGTATTCCTTGATTGGGATCTTTTATACTTCTTGAATGCTGATCTTTTGCCTTTATTTTTTCAGCCACCTCCTTTGAGAACCAAATCAGTTTCCTTTTTCCTTGTACTTTTGTTTACTTTTCTAGCATATAGATTTGTTGCCTTTGTAATAGCTCCTTTTAATTGGGCCCACTTGCTCATTTTCTTCCAGTCTTCTAGTTCTTCCTCCAGGTACATCCTCGTTTTGTCAAAGTCCATAATTTTGAAATTCAAAACTCAGGTCTTTATGTGACTTCTCTGTATCTTATTTGCAATATCAAACCATACTGTCTGATGATCACTTGTGATCAAGTGGGCACCTGTCTGGACATTTGAAACATTATCCCCATTTGTGAGTACTAAGTCGAGTATCACACCTTCCGTTTTGGGTTCCATTACCATTTGTTTGATCAGAGCCCCTTGAAGGGCATCCACTATCTCTCTACTTCTTGTAAATTCTGCAGAAGGGATACTCCAGTCTACATGCGACAGATTAAAATCTCCAACGAGCAACACTTCTCCATTCTTTCCACACTTTTGGATGTCTTCAATCAGATCTCTATCCAGCTCTTCTGACTGAAACGGAGGCCTGTAGACAACACCAATGTGTAAATGGAAGCACCATCTTCTTTTTTTAGACAGCCCATAATGCTTGTTCCCTAACCCACATCCCTTGCATTTCAATTGGCTGGATATTGTTTCTTACATAAAGTGCTACATTTCCCTCTTTCCTTTCCTCTCTGTCCTTCCTTAATAAGTTATAACACAGAATGGCCATATCCCAATCATGTGACACCTTGAACCATATCTCTGTAAAAAGTCTGATTCTACCATTAAAGCCTGCAGGTCTAGGATTTTATTGCCCAGATAACGAGCATTTGTACTTATAGCTTTACAGCTTCTCTCCTTCACCTTACTGCTCTTCTTGGACATTTGTTTTGCCCTACTCAGCTGATTTTTGTTAATTTCTTCACCCACTTCTCAGAGATGTTAGGGGTAACATTCTAGTATCCTTCTGCCACCCCATCCTATAGTTTAAATGCCTTATGGCATACAATTTGAATTTTTCACTTAGGATCCATTTTCCTACAACAGGCAGATGTAAGCTGTCTTTGACATAGAGCCTTTTGCTGTTTCATAAATGGCCCCATGCCGCAATATATCCAAAACATTCTTCCTTACACCGGGTTTTGAGCCATTCATTGAAATTATTTATATGGGTTTGCCTCTCCTTCCTCTTTCCATGAAGTGGTAACACTTCTGAAAAGGCAATAGTCTTTACTATGTGCCTAATCTACTTTCCCAGGGTCTGGAAATCTCTCTGTACCACTTGGATATTATTTCTAGCAAGGTCATTGATTTCCAGATGGATGATATTAACTTCAGAGTCCTTATTTTCTTCATTGATTTCATTGAGTATCTGATTAGCATTTCTTCTAGTCAATAATCCTGGAATTTCTGTGCATTTCAGATTTCTTCTTTCCTTTTAGATACCACTTCAGTCTCCATTGCTAGATCGTCTTCATTTTCCAATTCAGAGAAGGCAATTTGTACTTGAGTCACTTGAGAGAGTGAGTGACTCTGCATCATAGTTCTTATCCTCCCAGAGCCCACTTTAATCTAGTTTTTCTTGGGTATCTGGATGTTTTGTGGAAGTAGGGAAGGACGTCTGGGCCGCACAATTGTGAAGAATGGATGTCCTCGGATCACAGGCCTTATACCACCTGAGCCCACTGTAAACTACTTGTTTCTGGGTTTCTGAATTTTCAGTGGTAGTGGGGATAAGATTCCTCAATGCTGTAAAGTGGGTGAGGCTTCCTTGGTTGGTTGCTAATTCCTTTTTTATTGTAGCTAATTTATCTTTACAGTGAGTCAAATAATTTTATTTGCAGAGAGTTGTGAACAAATGGGACAAGACCTAAGCTTCCAGATGGTTTGCCTATTGTTAAAATGATAATAGTTATTTTGTTTGTTTGATTCAAAAGAGAACGTCTTTAATCTGATAAAGAATTAGCAAATTATCATGTTAACAATTGCATACTGCAACCAGACTATATTAGTGATATCCAAAGCCGAACCAAAAACTTCATTTTCAGCACACCGCAGAAAATATCATATTTCCCGTGGTTCAGGCCTTTGAAATTCAGGGGGACCCGAATTTTGGGTTAGTGCGCACTAACCCGAAAACAAATTTTTCCCGAAATTTCAGGAAAAATTCATTCTGGATTTGTTGTCCTCGAAACAGGACGAATGCACATCCCTTGACTATATTAGAAGAGCAAGTCCAGGAGTGGGTGGGTAGAGGGGTAGGGAGGGAGGCAGTTAAACAGTTGATATTATTATCTACTGCAATTTTGCTTTACATGGAGTTGTAGGGATCTTGTCTAATCCTCTGTATACTTAAGTGAGGTTTTTTTAAATCCTAATAACTAATATCTAATAATCCATGCTTTATGCCCTTCACTTTTTAACTCTAAGCAAGCCCCTCAAAGGCACACTAACAATGCCAATATAGACAACTTTTTTTTGCTAACTTTCAGAGATTTAAGGCAGAAATATACTTAACTTAGAGAAACCTTCTGAACAGGAAATTGCTGAAGGCCCACAGCGAGCAATGGCCAAGGTAAAACAAGGGCTGGCCAAGACATGACTGGGACAGAACAGGGCAAGACTAGGGTTGCCAACTGGCTCCAGATTTTCAGGACAGGTGATCCAGTCCTGGTTTTACCCATTGCATGCAGGGAATTGTAGTTCTGATTTACATATGCATTCCTTCAGAAAAGCAAGACTCTAAGTTCCTGCATGCAATGGGATAAAACCAGGACTAGATCAACTGGTCTTGAAAATCTGGAGCTAGTTGGCAACCCTAGGAAAGACTGAGACTAAACAGGATAGGACAAGACTAGGACTAGATACAACAAAACTAGGACTGGACAGGACAGGTCACAGGAACAGCGCTAGGAAATTACAAGCATAGGTAACCAGGAAGTAAAGAACAGCAAAGTACATACAAGACAAAAGAGGGACGCAACAGACAAGAAGGTTACAAGGCAAGGTGAAACAAAAAGGCCATAGAGGCCATGCAAAAGCAAGGCAAAGCAAGGTGGATCAATGCAAGGAGCCAAGGTGACTCAACGAAGGGGCACCAATTTGTGAGAGAGGCAGGGCTAAATAAGGCTGACCATGCTGAGTCATGGGACCATCAAGGTTGGTAGAGCAGGGAAGAGCATGGCTTCATGAGGATTTTTGCCTCCCCCGACTCCATATGAAGTAGCTGCAGATTCCTGCTGTTCTAGTGGTGCCCAGTGATCTAGTAGGGCTTTTAGCCTAGTGTCACCATATCCAAAATGGTGCCAGCCAGCATAAATGGCATATATGTAAATAGCCAGAGCCATTTTGGACATGGTAGCATTGGGCTTGGAATCCTAGGGGCTCCATGTGTAAGTCACGGGGCTGCTTAACGGGGTGGTCCGGGGCAGGGCTAGAGACGCCCGGCACAGCGACAATTTGCCACTGTGCCGGGGGATTACGTGCTGACAGGGAGCCGGCGCGTGCAACCTGCGCCTGCTCGAAGCAGGCGTAACAGGTAAGACAAGGATTTTGGGGGTTTAGGATAGGGCCAGAGGGGTGGGAAGGTTAGGGGAAGGGGTAGGAAAGTTAGTATAGGGGGTAGGGAAGTTCCTTCCCAGGCCCCTCCTAAATTGGAGCAGCCTAGGAGGGAACTGCAGAAGGCCGCGTGTGTCGGCACACGCAGGTTGCACAAATGTGCACCCCCTTGTGTGCGCCGACCCTCAATTTTATAAAATGTGCATGTCCATGTGTGCGCACCGGGTAGCAAGATTTTAAAATCTAGTCCTTAACCTTTGCAGTTGTTCCTTTCAGTTTTTCCTAACCATTTTCCTCATTTTAGCATAGTCATCTTTTTGAAAGTTAAATGCTGTCATAGTAGATTTCTTTTTTTACGTTCCCTCCAGTTATTAAGACAAATTTGATAATGTTCTGATCATTATTGCCAAGTGGCTTCAACACTGTTACATCTCGCACCAAATCCTGTGCTACACTGAGAACTAGGTCTAAAATAGTTTTCTCTCTTGTTGGTTCTTGTACCAGCTGCTCCATAAAGCATCCATTTATTTAATCTAGAAACTTTACTTCTTTAGATTGCCCTGATGTAACATTCACCTAGTCAATATAGGGTAATTGAAATCACACATTATTACTGTGCTGCTGATTTTGTTAGCTTCCTTAATATTTTTACCCCCTTAATGTAAAGAAATATGCATGCATAGTCAACATGCATATGCTTCCATTGGAGATGGAATAGTGTGCAAGTATCAGCAATACTATCCAGTCTTCAAACACAAATTATAAGTTTAGGCCTGGATGTATCAAAATGCACTAAATACTGCCAGTGATACAAATAGGGGTGTATTTTATGGTAATAGGGAATTTATTGCATTTTGCACTAATACCTATAACTTTTTTGCACTTTGAGATAAGTGCCAGAATATGGTATTTCTTACATACAATGAGAGAGCGAGAGAGAGAGACACACAGACTGACTAGCCATAATGCCCTCACCCTAGAGGGGTATATATATCTCTATGGGAGGCCCACCTAGTAACTCAATGTGAGGTTTACGTATTAGTGAAGGGGGTTAGGGCCCACTTTGACATTCAATGTGAGATGTACTAACAGAACAGTGCTGTCTTGTGAACATTTGATGTCCATCGGAGTGAGGAAACTCACCCAAAGATGAGATTTGTGCAATGTTCTCTCAACCTAGCTTGATGGACTCTCTACGTGGGTAACATCATGCTCGGTTGAGAGAACATTGCACATATCTCATCTTTGGGTGAGTTTCCTCACACTGAGGGTCATCAAATGTTCACAAGACAGCACTGTTCTGTTTGTTCGTCTCACATTGAATGTCAAAGTGGACCCTAACCCCCTTCACTAATACCTAAACCTCACCTCGAGTAACTAGATGGGCCTCCCATAGAGATATAAATACCTATCTAGGGTAAGGGCATTATGGCTAGGCTTTCTCTCCCTCTCCCTCTCCCTCTCTCTCTCTCTCAAGAGCTAGGCTGATGCTCCAGGAGCCAGCAATCTAGTCATACAGGTCTTTGAGAACACATCACAAATGCAATCAAGCCTCAATGCAACCTATCACACAGCTTAATGCTACTGAAAAAGGTGTAGCTAAAATTGGCATTAAAGCTATGCAATAAGACTTCACAAAATGGTAAACCCAGCCCACTCCCACCCCTAACTCCTCTTCTTTTTCAGATTTGCATCACACCATACGATATGGTGCGATCGCATGCATTAAAGGCGTTTTCACAAGCGTTAAGAGCTTATCGCATGCGTTAATGGCGCTTTTCCCATGTGATAAGCCCTTAAGGCATGCAAAAACACCTTTATAGCATTTTGATAAATGACCCCCTTAGTTTGTGTTTCAAAATCAGATAGGATTGTGTGAACTGAAAAGTGCATATGTACATTTGTCAGTAAAATGGATTATTTACAACTTACTCCACAGATTCTACAGTGTTAGAAAATCAAGAGGTAACATGTATTGAGCATTTATCACCTGCTCTCAATTATTTTGTGGTAAACAGGTGCTAATGGACAAAGTAACCTCTGCATTCTAACCCATGCTAAAAAGATTTTTGCATGAGCTCATCAAAAAATGTAATGCTCCTGCAAAAACTCTACTTAAAAGGGATTTTTCAAAACAGCTCACATAATTTCAAAATTTGCAGATAATTTTACCTATGGATTTTGCATCAGTTCTCCAAGGGAAAGTTCAAACATAATTTCTCTCTTATTTCCTCCCTCAACTTAAATATTGATTAAAGTCTTTCTACCCCAATGCAGACATATATGTCAAAATATGGCATGTTAGGTTTCCAGGAATTTGATTATATTGCAATAAATTCTTATCTTTTGAATTTATATTAAAGTTTTTACATTTTTTTTTAGATTTATCATTGTGTTTATTATAATGTTATATTGTTTTAATCTATTTTAATTACTGCTTTTTTTTCAATTTTTATTATATATTAGCCAAATTATGACCATGTCGGGCTTTGTATTTTCTGTGGTATGTGCTATGGGTTTTATAAGTTTGTATTTTAGTTTGTTTAATATTGTTTTTATGTACAATAAATTTTATATAATTTCTGTTTTCATTTATACTCTGACTCAATATTAAGTAAGCCTATTAATGGACATGTTATCCAGCTAAATTTAGTTGGATAACATGTCCTGTATATTCAGAGGGATAAATGTTATGCTGAATATACTAGCTTAAAGTTATTTGGCTACATATAGGCTAAACTTTAACCCTAAGTGCCCAGTGTTTGAATATGGCCAGTTATTCTTAATGTTATCTGGTCTTTTGTGGCCAAAAATTGCCACTTAATTGGATGTCTTCAAAAGATATCTGATTAGTGGTGATCCTTTTTTAAAATAATAATAATAAAAAAAAAAACACAACCACAGACCTTGTCAGGTACTTGTACCCTGGATTGGCCACTGTGGAAACAGGATACTGGGCTTGATGGACCCTTGATCTGACCCAGTATGGCAATTTCTTATGCTCTTATGACCTCCCTGCCTGATTCATTCTCACCACCACAAAAGTCCAATCCCTTACTAGCCAAAACCCCCTCCCAACCCCCTGAAATTTAAAAATGTCAGATATTGACAGGGTCCAGGCCCGGCCCTGAGGGCCCTTCCTTCTTTGCTGAATATGCCACCAAGTATTACCTTCTTATGCACTTTGATGGATTCATGCAGTGTTTGCATTTTATGCTCTTAATGCTCACTGTTCAGAATGATACGTTTTTGGAAGATGCTGGATATTTACCAAGTTATCTACATTAGTAAGCCTTTTTTCTTGTGGCACTAGTTTTTTTCCTTTTTGTGGTGCATATTGATTGTGAGGAATACTTTAGTATATGTATGTTGATTAGGGGATCTTTTTTTTTCCTATTCTTGATCACTCATTTACATGTTGAACTGTGGGACTGGTGGTTTTTTAAGATGTTGGGTGCATTAGAGTAGATGTGGTTATTTTTTGTTGGAATGTGGGATGGGATTAGGTGGATAGTCAGCTCTAGTGTTAGGGGTGATGTCATGCCCTTAATAGCAGAGTAGGAAAGGGTAAGGGACTTAGATGGGGGGGGGGGGGGAGATGGAAGGGTAGGGGATGGGATAAAAGTGGCTATCTAGGGTTGGAGAGTGGGGTGAGAAAGTAGTAGGATTTGGGTTTAGTGGCTACTAGTGGATTTACTTTTTCAGTTTGTGCTACAAATCAGTCTAGAGGTGGGGGTGTAGGCTGGGGGGGGTAGATTTTCAAACCGCGCGAATTGGCGTACTTTTGCTGGCGCATCAGGCGCAAGCAAAAGTACGCGGGATTTTAGTAGATACGCGCGTAGCCGCTAAAATCCTGGATCGGCGCACGCAAGGCTATTGATTCTGTATAGCCGGCGCGCGCCGAGCCGCGCAGCCTACCCCCGTTCCCTCCGAGGCCGCTCCGATTTCGGAGCGGCCTTGGAGGGAACTTTCTTTTGCCCTCCCCTCACCTTCCCCTCCCTTCCCCTACCTAACCCACCCGCCCGGCCCGGCCCTGTCTAAACCCCCCCCCTTACCTTTGTCGGGGGATTTACGCCTCCCGGAGGGAGACGTAAATCCCCGCGCGCCAGCGGGCCGCTAGTGCGCCGGGACGCGACCTGGGGGCGGGTACGGAGGGCGCGGCCACGCCCCCGGGCCCGCCCCCAAAACGCCGCGATGACCGGGCCCGCCCCCCGACATGCCCCCGACACGCCCCCCTCGCCAAACCCCGGGACTTACGCGAGTTTTTAGGCGGATTTAGGCGAGCAGGGCTCTGAAAATCCGCCCCTGGGGGTCCTGCACTGTTATGCTCTATGGCAAAATTAATCTTTTGCTCTTTCAACGGATGGTTTGAGGGGATATGGATAGTGTTTCACCAAAACTTCTTTTCATGGAATGTGTGTGCGATAAATTTACCTATTAAAAGCCAAAAGATTTTAGCTGCACTGAATAGAAAAAAAGCAGATTACGCTTCTGAAGAAACACACCTTACGAATGTGGAACATGGCAAATTAAAAAGATGGAGGTTTGGCAAAGTTTAATTTGCTTCTGCGTCCACTAAGAGAGCTGGTGTTGCAATTGTGGTGCATGGGTAATGTGTATTGATGATGAAAAAGGCTATTAAACACCTGGCGGGCTGCTTTTTGATCTTTGAGACAGATCTTTATTTTTATTTATTTATTTATTTATTTAGAATTTTTATATACCGGCAATCATGAAAACATATCTTGCTGGTTTACATAAAACAGGGGTGCATTATATACATAAAAACTAGAACTGTGGTGACCGAAGGTACAGTTACATTTAACAAGGGTAGCCGAACTTGGAGAGGAAGAAATAGGAGAGAATAGAAATAGTTAAACGATATACAATTTAAGTATAGTATACAAAATAAATGTTATATACAAGAGGCATGGTGTTTTAGGAGTCATTGGATTGTGTCAATGGGTTGTGTCCGGAAAAGCTTGCTTGAATAACCAAGTCTTAAGTTTTTTCCTAAAAGTTGGGAGGCAGGGCTCCTGTCTGAGGTCTGTAGGAATGGAATTCCACAGAAGAGGGCCAGCTGTGGAGGTGGCGCGATCTCTTATGGTAACGTGTCTGGTCGTTTTTGCTGGGGGAACTTGGAGGGAGCCTCTGTGAGCATCTCTGGTAGGTCTGGTAGAGTTATGTGCTTGGAGAGGGAATTGGAGATCGAGGGTGGTGAGTTGATGTATAGTTTTGTAGGTGATAGTTATGGTTTTCCCATCATCTTTATGGTTTCCCATCATCTTTATGGTTTTCCCATCATCTTGTGCAATATTTGTGCAACAAATAACTATGATTATTCCCTCTTTTCTGGCCTTTCGAAGAAGCTGTTCTGTTATAAACCTGTGGTTGTGCTTTTGAGAGCGGATTTCAATTGTGTACACAGTTCAGGCCTGGACAAATCTGCTTGTCAGATTCATGAGAAACTAAATCTGTGGAAAGGTTTCATTTTTCTAAACAAACACCTTCAAACTGTGGATGCATATAGAGTTATATCCATCTCTCTAGAGCAGTGGTTCTCAATCTTTTTTCTATTGGGACACACCTGACGGATGGCTCTCACATGCATGACACACTGAACACATGACCATCATAGGGCTAAATGTAAAAGTTCAGTTTGCATCCACAGGAACCCCCCTGACCCACAATTATGGATGTAAAGCAGAATTATGACATTGCTCGTACAAATCACCTTACAAAAAATAAATTCTGGTTCTAGTGTCATTTCAGTAATAGCAACACAAACTCCAACTACCAGGCTCAATAGCCCTACTTATGAAAAGACAGCAGTTTATCACTAATGCATGTCCTCTTGAGAAAATATAGCAAATAAGATTGATACAGTAAAATACCTCACCTTGGTCACATACACAGAACTGACCTAACATACTCTCAGGATCTGCAGTAATGCACATAAACTAATCTGCACACAGTTACACTTGTATTATGGAATGCACTCAAACATAAGAACATAAGAAATTGCCATGCTGGGTCAGACCAAGGGTCCATCAAGCCCAGCATCCTGTTTCCAACAGAGGAGAGCCCCTAGGCCACAAGAACCTGGCAATTACCCAAACACTAAGAAGAACCCATGCTACTGATGCAATTAATGGCAGTGGCTATTCCCTAAGTAAAATTGATTAATAGCCATTAATGGACTTCTCCTCCAAGAACTTATCCAAACCTTTTTTGAACCCAGCTACACTAACTGCACTAACCACATCCTATGGCAACAAATTCCAGAGCTTTATTGTGCGTTGAGTGAAATAGAATTTTCTCCGATTAGTCTTGAATGTGCTACTTGCTAACTTCATGGAATGCCCCGTAATCCTTCTATTATTCGAAAGTGTAAATAACCGAGTCACATCTACTCATTCAAGACCTCTCATGATCTTAAAGACCTCTATCATATCCCCCCTCAGCCGTCTCTTCTCCAAGCTGAACAGCCCTAACCTCTTCAGCCTTTCCTCATAGGGGAGCTGTTCCATCCCCTTTATCATTTTGGTTGCCCTTCTCTGTACCTTCTCCATTGCAAGTATATCTTTTTTGAGATGCGACGACCAGAATTGTACACAGTATTCAAGGTGCGGTCTCACCATGGAGCGATACAGAGGCATTATGACATTCTATGTTCTATTAACCATTCCCTTCCTAATAATTCTTAACATTCTATTTGCTTTTTTGACATACTCAAATTCTTAGAAAATGTTATTGCGAGCTGTACGTTTCTCAGGGAAGTGGCATGTGCGAAACTCAGGACTTTTTCAGTAAGATCCACCTCCCCAGTTTTTCTCGAGTGTATTTAGATAGACTGAATACCTCCTTGACTAGAAAAGAGTTTATGGCAGGCATCCAGAAGTTGTGGATGTGTAAAACCTCAGACCAGAATGGACATAGCACTGATTTTTTTATGCAATTTAGGGGATGATAATTCTTTACTACACTAGAGGGCCAAAAAGAAAGCTTTTTATTTTAAAAGTAACAACCCTACCTATGAAAAGGCAACACTACAAATATTAAATCAGGTCCTAAACACCAAAACACCTCTTATTAGGAAAACAGAACTAACCAAGCAGCTATAGATCCCAACACTGAAATAATTGTAAAAATATATTAATAAGCAGAATAAATGTTTCACAACAACTCTATACTCAGCTCTCTCCACATGCACAGGCTTCTCATTCCCATAATCACTTTCTCTCTCTCACACACACACTCCAGTCATCTCCCTCACCAGTCACTTCCATTGTCTCTCCTATATACACACACATCACCTTTCTCTTAATCACACACATGCTCTCTCTCATACACTTTACATAGATGATCTCAATCAAATGCTCTCACTTCAACACAGGCTCTCTGTCATAGTTACACATGCACACTCTCAATCACACATACATGCTCTCACTTACAGACAGGCTGGCTGGCTGTCTCTCTCTCTCATTTCCTGCCCCCCCCCCCCCCCCCCGAGCACAAAAGGTAGCTGCAGCAGCCTCCTCCTCTAGCCCCCGCAGGCCAAGAAAGAAGAATCCCATCGGCTGCGGGAGGCTAATGCTGCTGTCTCCTGTGCCGTTTTCTGGCTGCTTCTGATTTTGCTTCGGGTCCACGCTACTGCTCGGGGCCACTGCTACTTTTTCGAGCAGCATGGCTCTTTCTTCTTCCCGTGCACCCCACTGAACATCACTTCCTGTTCTGGGCCAGGGTGGGGGCAGGTGCGGGAAGAAGAAAAGGCCCAGCCGCAGTTGCCAGCTTCCAATGACACTGCTGCCATTCCCATCCAGGCTTGAACGTGCTGATAGCCCAGGTGGCAACGGCAGCAGTGGAAGATAGCCTGCCTCTCTTTCGGTGAAGGAAGAGGGGGGGGAAGAGCAGCAGGAGACCGGCAGCACCTGCCGCTGCTTGGCGACACACCGGTTGAGAAGCGCTGCTTTAGAGAGCCTTCTATGTTTTCCAGATTAGATTATTTTCTGGTATCTAGCAGTCTTTTTTTTCCAGAGTAGCAGTAGCTGGCATAGAAGCCACTAAAGTTTCTGATCTTGCACCTTTCTGAATTTTACTATAATGGGATAGTAGGTTGAGTGAACAGAGGAGATGGAGATTTCTGATATATATAACTAATAATGTTGCTTTTCAGGAGTTTCACAGGAGCAAATGGGATTTATACCTGGAACATAACGAACATGCAGATAATCCTATTTTATTTTGGGAAACTGCCAAAGCAGTATTCAAAGGTGAAATTATCACTCTTACTATATAAAGAACGAAGAACGTTGATGCCACCCTTTTACTTTTAGAGAAGCAATTAATGAAAGCTAAGTGTACCCGGGGGGCGCTCTTGCGTGGAGACCAAGATGGCCGCCTGAAGCTAAGCTCCGGGAGATCTCGCCTGTTATTATAGGGAATTCAGCATATTTTTTGCACCTTTTTTCAACCGCTACTTCAAGCGCTACCTTCCTAGGATGTCTACTATAAAAACGGGGAAAATTGAAGCAGCCTTTGCGGCCACAGCTGGGACAAAACGCTCTAAACCAGATCCCCCTACTCCAGATAAGGCCGTCCCCGCTAAACAAATGGCGTCTGCGGATCTGGTACTAGCCGAACTCAAAACGCTAAAGGATATGTTACAGACCAACACAGACAATACCATCGCGATCAGGTCAGATTTACAAACCCTCTCGTCCCGGTTTGATCATCTTGCACACCGGTTGGATGATGCCAAAGTTCAAATTTCTTCTCTCTTGGTGTCAACTGCGTCACTCCCGCCTTTGGGCAACGAAATTGAGGCGCTACGCAGCGATTTGGAAGACCTCTCTAATCGCAACCGGCGCAATAATATCAGACTTCTCGGAGTCCCCGAGGGGTCGGAAGGTACAGACATTCTTACTTTTCTTACAGGTTTAATTCCGGAGACATTACAGCTTACTTTTTCTCCACCACTGGAAATAGAAAGGGCGCACCGCGTACCGTCGCGTCCCCTCCGGTCTTCGCCTTTTCCTAGGCCTATCATATTTAAACTCCTGCGGTATCCGCAAGTCTTGCAAATTTTTTCTATGGCTAAAATAAAGTCGCCTCTCCAGTTCCAGGGGTCTAATATTTTGTTTGTTCCTGACTTAGCGAAAACTACCGCTGCCAAACGCAAGATCTTTTTGACAATGCGGCCTCGCCTCCATGCTCTCGGAGCTAAATTTGGCCTTTTGTATCCCGCCATGATGCGGGTTACCTATCGCAATCGCACGCAGCTTTTTCACACTCCGGGGGAACTGGAAGAGTTTCTGCGATCCAATGATCGCCTCCAAGAAGAAATGGTAACATGATTTGCCGGATTGTTCCCTACAAGCCATATATTCCCGTGATTAGCACCTTTGCTCTTTCCCTCCCATGAGCCTTCCAGGCGGTCATGGCCCCCTTGAGGCCCAGTCTACAGTATGGGTGGCGAACACTTGGTTTTAGTGTTCGTCGATTGCCCTTCTTTTTCTACACCTCTTTCTAGCAAGGAAATTGCTAGTATTTGGACACTAATGCTTTTTTATTTTCCCTCTGTTTTTAATGCTCCTGCTGTATTTTTTACCGCATATCCTTGGCCTTTCCGAGTTTTCTCCCTACTGAGATCTCCAATCGGCAGTGTAATTCCTGGCAACATAAATGTTTTCTCACATTCTCTACAATGGCGTCCACCATAGACTCAATTACTATTGTATCGCTCAATGTCAACGGGTTCACACATCCGATAAAACGGAAAAAAATCCTGACTTATCTTCAAACGCTGAATGCGGACATTGCCCTATTGCAAGAGACTCATTTGACCGCCGCCGAATCCCTCAAACTTAAACAGCAATGGGTCGGCCATGTTTTCTTTAGCCCAGCTCTCAAAAAGAAGCGAGGCACTGCCATCTTGTTTCATAAGCGCCTGGATGTCTCTATTTCCCACCAAGAGATGGACATTGACGGCCGCTGGAATCTTCTACAATTTACTTTACAAGATGGCTCTTACACCGTCCTTAACCTCTATGCGCCCAATGCGGATGATCCCTTATTTTTCCAAGCAGTTTTTTCTCGATTGCTGTCTCTCAATCCCTCAGCATATATAATTGGTGGAGACTTTAATCAGCCACTGGACTCTCTCCTTGATAAATCAACTGTATTACGCTATACTACATCGAAGGCGACTCAAACTTTGAATTACCTTATCTCTCAACTTGGCCTACTGGATCCATGGCGTATAGAACATCCTACAGAGAAAGATTTTTCGTATTACTCTGCGCCTCATGCATCTCACTCTCGAATTGACTATTTCTTAGTCTCCAATACCCTGATGTCTCAAATTAGTGCCACCAAAATCTGCTCCATCCTGGTATCTGACCATGCAGCCGTACTGTTTCATCTTAAACTCATCTCTCCTATACGTATCGACAGACAGTGGCGGTTTAATGCTTCCTTGTTATCGGAGCCTGATTTTCATGCTTTTCTTAGTAAAAAAACGTCGGAATACTACCTTGACAACTCCAATGCCACCCCTTCTCCAGAAATTTTATGGCAAGCTTATAAAGCGACTATCAGAGGAGAGATCATCAGCTACTCTGCTCACAGAAGACGTCTTCAACGACAAGCCCTTCAGCGCTTACAAGACCACACTGAAAATTTGGAGCATTTGCACCTGCTCTCCCCTACGGCTCAGACTCTCAATCAATTACAACAAGCAAGATTTGAGTATAACCGACAACTCAGTGCACAAGTCCAACTGCATCTTTTCCACTCCAAAACACAATACTATGCAGAAAGCAACAAATGTGGTAGACTATTAGCCTCTTATCTGAAAAAGAAGAATGACAGATCACGAGTAACTAGACTGGTCACCCCACATGGTACTGTTGCCACCTTGGACAGAGACATCCTCCAATCTTTTCGGGACTTTTATGCTCAGTTGTACCAATCTGAAGTACATCCATCGTCCATAGACTTTGACTCTTTTTTTGCCAAATTGGACCTCCCGCAACTGACTGATGCACAACGCTCACAGCTAGATGCTCCTCTATCCATGGATGAAATATCTGCGGCCATCATGTCGTTACCTTCCAAGAAGGCTCCGGGCCCGGATGGATTCAGCACGGACTTCTATCATGCGTTTCAGAAACTGCTGACGCCTTATCTGTTTAATTTCTATTCCTCCCTCTCCTCTGTTAGCTCTGTATCTTCTAATTTCACTGATGCTCGAATAGTGGTGATCCCAAAGCCTGGTCGAGACCCTACTTCACCTGCTAATTATAGGCCTATTTCACTTCTCAATGTTGATTACAAAATTTTCACTAAGCTTCTTGCCACTCGTTTATCTAAAATATTGGGCAATATTATACATACTGACCAATCCGGATTTATTAAAAATAGACTCATAGCGAACAATACCCGTATGCTCCTCCATGTACAAGAATTTTTATTTCCCACTACAGAATCCTCCATTGCTGTTTCCCTAGATGCGGAAAAAGCTTTTGATCGTATAGAATGGCCTTTTTTATTTGATACTATGACTAGATTTGGTATTGGATCCACTTTCACTAATTGGATTAAGTTACTGTATGATGCACCCATGGCCTCTGTCTATGTCAATTCTCAGGTATCCCCCCCTTTCTCCTTACACAGAGGAACTAGGCAAGGCTGTCCCATTTCTCCTCTATTGTTTGACCTGGCTCTGGAACCGCTACTAATCGCTATTCGTAACTCTCATGATATTAAGGGCGTTCTCTTAGGTACTGAAGTGTATAAGCTCTCTGCCTATGCGGATGATGTCTTGCTTTTTCTGACCCATCCTGACCGCTCTTTAACTCATCTTTTCTCACTCATAGATTCCTACTCTGCTCTATCTGGCTACAAGGTTAATTGGAGTAAAACCGAATATCTTTCTCTGAATAATTTATCTCACACACTGGACCTTTCCTCCTTCCCAATTCTGAAAGCAAAGTCTGGTTTAAAATACTTGGGCATACGATTCTTTACAGATCCCCAAATGACTATAGATGAATGTGAACGCTCCACCTTACAGCGTCTTAAAGACGTTGTCCTTAAATGGTCCCCGCTACACCTCACGTGGTGGGGTAGACTAGACACGATCAAGATGACTCTTGCTCCCAAGGTTACCTTTATCTTGACTATGCTCCCCATTTTTTTTTCGACTGCGTTTTACCGACAGGTTGATCGCATCCTAACCAGATTTCTTTGGAACAATAAAGTTCCTCGGATCGCGTTACGTAAATTGAAAGCCAAGAAAGATAGGGGTGGTGTTAATTTCCCTGACTTTCGCTCCTATCACCTGGCATTTATATTACAACAAGGGTATCATTTACTTGGCTCGGATCATCATACTAACGATCCACCCAGCTGGCTACCTATTGAACAGTCCCTTCTGTGTCCATTCCCTAAGCTTGCATTTCCAGGTATGCTATTCTCCTCCTATCATACGCAGAATAGAATTTTGTTTTCTCTACATAAAGCGGTGAGCGAATTCGCTGCACTTTGCCCCAAGGACAAACCCAATTGGTTAAATTCCAGCTCTTTTCCTATATGGAATAACAATAAAATTCGTATTGCTGGCTCCCCTATAAACTGGCCCATATGGCAGGCTAAAGGTATATGGTTCCTTTCGGCCATTGTCTCTAATGGTAATCTACTCCCTTTCTCCTCTCTGCGCTCCACCTTCCGACTTCCATCCACCCAATTTTATGCGTGGCTACAGCTACGAGACGCACTTAAAGATTTAAATCTTCAATCCTTACATCTCGACCAATCAGCTTATCTGCTTTCCTTCTTTGAGGAAGTTGGAACCCAAGGCCACCTTGCATCTAAACTTTATAAGTTAATCAGAGGGTTCTCCACAGATTCCTCGACTTCTGCATTGCAGCACGTATGGTCCCTTGATTTGCACATACAGCCTCATGACACCACCTGGCATCACGTTTGGTCTACCTCAATACGAATCTCCCTCTCTACTAGCCTATCGCAGACATCCTTTTTCATCCTTCACAGGGCCCTCTGGACTCCATGGAAACTTCACCGGGCCAAGCTTCTTCCTACACACGCTTGTTGGTCCTGTAGAGATTTAGAAGCCACCCTAGAACACATGCTTTTTACTTGCCCTATGGTATCCACCTTTTGGCGGCATATTTGGACTAGGATACAAGCTATCCTTCCTATATCTATGCCTATTTCGTATGCCATGATAATTTTGAAAGGTGCGCATCCAGACCTTGACCTATCTCTCCCCCAGAAACGACTATTGGACTTTCTTCTCCTTGTAGCCTTACATACTATTACCTCCAACTGGAAGAGGAGTGACTTCCTCTCTGAACCGTTATGGTGGAACACAGTCTGTTTATTTAGTAAATATGAGAGGGCTATGGCTATCAAATACAATCGACTAGCCAAATGGGATTTAATGTGGAAACCCCTTGACAACTACATCCCCTAATTTCCTTATAGAATCTGTCAATATTGCACTGTTAAATGGATATGCTCGATTGGCTCCTTATTTTTGTTTTCTATCCCTTTTTCTTTTCATCTTATTCTCACCTGCATTCTGGCTTTCTATAGTGTCCTTCCTACCCTACTGGTTATGGGTTAATGTTCAGTTGTTCTCTGTTTTTTGTTGTACCACGAATACATTGTTTCTCTGTTGGATTGTAATTGCTGACATTATGTTACTGTGCCACAACTTGTATCATTCCATTCTGCACTAATAAAAAATATTACAACAAAAAAAAAAAAAAAAAAGAAAGCTAAGTGTACCCTTGCAGCTAAGAGAACAGCAATGCACAGAGAATAATTTTATGTAATTTAGGGGATGATAATTCTTTACTACACTAGAGGGCCAAAAAGAAAGCTTTTTATTTTAATTATAAAATGTTTAGATTTGGTAAAAAATTGGGTGAATTGCTATCAAATCTATTTAAATCTAATGGGGGACCAAGATATATTACGGCTATGAAAACTGACAATGGAAAGTTATCCAATGAGACATACTCAGATTCTTAGAGAAATTTTATAGTGAGCTGAACATTTCTCAGGGAAGTGGCGTGTGCGAAACTCGGGATTTTTTTAGTAAGATCCACCTCCCCAGTTTCTCTCGAGTGTATTTAGATAAAATGAATACTTCCTTGACTAGAGAAGAGTTTATGGCAGGCATCCAGAAGTTGTGGATATTTAAAACCTCAGAGCAGAATGGATATAGCACTGAATTTTTTAGGACATTATTTGAGAGATTCTGTAGTCTCATATTTTGAAGATTTGGGAGGGAGATTCTCTGGCACCTAACTGACCCCTAGATTTATCAAAATGCTATAAATATAGTGGAAATAGCACCAGAGATGAAAAAAAACAAAAAACAGGACCAGGGTTAGAGTAATTTTCCAGATGCCGCATTGCGAACTATTTTATTGCATTGCATAGGTATTTTAGCTCAATGCACGTTAAAGTTATCACACCTGTGATATTTTCACATCGTGAGCTGAGACAGGCTTTTACTAGAGAGAGAGAGGGAGAGAATGTAAGAGGATCATTTTTCAAATCATGATAGGGCCCTATCATGGGCATTAGGGCCCTAATATCCGCGATAATACATGCAATAAATAACGCATTGTGAGATGCATTTGCAAATTTGAAAAATTTAGTCAAGTGAGAGGAGTTTTGTGATATTTATCACAATATCCCATTTCAGAGAGAGAGAGACACACATATTAGGCAACTTTTTATACCACTGTAGAGGGGCAACCAGTAACTTGGGGAGAGGTTTTGGTGAGCTAGGTTTTGTGGGGCAGTTTTACATGCACAGTCAGAGATACGAACAACACAGTTACCATCAGTAAAGATTTTATGTGATTTGGAGTGATGAAAGTTATAAAAAATGAGATTTGTTCAATGTACGCTCGACCTAGCTTGATGTACTCTCTACCTAGCTGCTATCAAGTTAGGTCAAGAGTACAATGTATAAATCTCATCTTTGTGTATCTTTCATCACTCCAAATCACATAAAATCTTTACTGATGTCTAGGGATGTGCATTCATTTGTGATGAAATAGGAAACAGTAGGAGTGTGCATTCGTTTCCTACATATTTGTAATCCACAACGTATAGGGCCATATTCGTTGTATTCGTGGCGAAGCGAAACGTATCACGATTCCCCACAAATACAACAAATCTTTGCCGAATTATTTGGCTGTCTAAAGGAGCCAATTTAAACAAACCCCCATCCTCCTGACCCCCCCAAGACTTACCAAAACTCCCTGGTGGTCCAGCAGGAGGTCCGGGAGCCATCTCCTGCACTCATACCCTTGGCTGCTGGTATTCAAAATGGCGCCAATAGCCTTTGACCTTCTGTGTCACAGGGGCTACCGGTGCCATTGGTCAGCCTCTGTCACGTGGTAGGAGCAAAGGATGGCCGGTGCCATCTTGTGCTCCTACCAATGGCACCGGTAGCCCCTGTAACATAGTGAGGGTAAAGGCTATCGGCGCTATTTTGATTACTGGCAGCCAACGGCCCGAGTGCAGGAGATCACTCCCGGACTCCCACTGGACCACCAAGGACTTTTGGCAATTCTTGGGGGACCCTCCTAACCCCCACAAGTCTTGCCAAAAGTCCAGCAGGGGTCCGGGAGTGACCTCCTGCACTTGGGCCGTCAGCTGCCAGTAATCAAAATGGTGCCGATAGCCTTTGCCCTCACTATGTCACAGGGGCTACTGGTGCCATTGGTCAGCCCCTGTCACATGGTAGGAGCACAAAATGCACCGGCCATCTATTTCTCCTACCATATGACAGGGGCTGACCAATGGCACTAGTAGCCCCTGTGACATAGAATGTCAAAGGCTATTGGCGCCATTTTGATTACTGGCAGCCAACGGCCCGCGTGCAGGAGATCGATCCCGGACCCCTGCTGGACCCCCACAAGACTTGCCAAAAGTCCCTGGTGGTCCAGCGGGGGTCCGGGAGCGATCTTCTGCACTCGGGCCATCGGCTGCCAGTAATCAAAATGGCGCCAATAGCCTTTGCCCTCACTATGTCACAGGAGCTACCAGTGCCATTGGTCAGCCTCTGTCACATGGTAGGAGCACAAGATGGCGCCGGCCATCCATTGTTCCTACCATGTGACAGGGGCTGACCAATGGCACCGGTAGCTCCTGTGACATAGAAGGTCAAAGGCTATCGACGCCATTTTGAATACTGCCAGCTGAGGGTGTGAGTACCGGAGATGGCTCCCGGACCCCCGCTGGACCACCAGGGACTTTTGGCAAGTCTTGGGGGGGGTCAGGAGGGTGAGGGTTGTACTTAATTCAATTTTAGCCGGGAAATGAATAAGAATTAACGCATGTACGTATCGGGGGGTCCCCCCTTGCCGAATGCAATGTATCTGCCCCCCGATGAATACAAATCCCGAATGCAATGTATGGTGTCCCTCTGCACATCCCTACTCACTTATATGCGTACATGGTATAAAATAGGCTGAATGTGCATGTGCACACAATTTCATATGGATGCACACATGCATGCAAATGCCGCCTCTATCGCATATGTGGGGGGACTTTAATAGAAACACACGCCAATGCAATTACCAGTTAAACCACTTCGTTCCCAGGTCGCCCAGGTAAGGAATAGGACTTCCTAATCCCCCTATTTAAATAGCCTTCTTTTTTGCCCTCTTAACCCCGACCCTTAAAACCCTGTTGACACGACTATAATTTTTTGTTTTAGGACTTACACACCATCCATAGCAAAAGTAAATTTACCCGGTAGGGGACCCCGGCACCTGCTTGTGTGCATACGTATTTACGTGCTGGTTTTATTCATATATCCAGGAATGCCCAAGCCCCGCACAGACCACACCCATTTCCCATCCCCTTTTTGGACTTTTTCATTTTTGTGCATACCGGGAGATACGCACATACTCAGGTGGCTTTTAAAATCAGCTTGATGCATGCCATCCCAACATATTCATGTATTTCCTGGTTTTGGCACACATTGGGCTTTTAAAATTCACCTAAAAGAGCATAATATCTTCTCCACGTCTAAAGAAAATGAGACTTTCAAAAATCACAGAAAACATAACATGTTTATTAGCAGAGCAAACCATAATGTTAAATGTTATATTTGCATGTGTAGCTCCTTTGAAAATGTACTTGTAAAAGAATACAGATTTTTAGAAGTGAGAAACACTGGTTGGACACTGGGAAGTAAATATATTTAATGCATACTTTGCAAAAATCTTGGTGCATAAATGTCATTGAGCTTTCCTTAACTTAAGAGCAGAGTTTAGAAATAAGAATTATTTTTACGGTTTTGATGAAGTCCCCAAATTAAGTGGAAAGTAACTATCTTTGAGAACTCAGGGATAAGAATAAAGCACTTTCAGAAATGTAATTCAAAATGTATTAAAGAACCAAGCCTTTGCACCAGAATCCCAATTTCAAGATAGGGAACATTTAAAAAAATGTGAGTAAGACTTGCTAGAGTATATACCTTCCTGGTCCCATTATGTTTTTTTGTATAAAGTTTTGGACACAGCCTGCTTTGGCAAGAGGCAGGATGAGTTTAACATAATTGGTTTCTGAGGGGTATGTGGTGATAATTCTTAGATTATGTATTAGGATTCTGCCATCCATCTGCTTTAAGGCAAGAGAGCTTGGGACATTGTTAATTAAAGTTGGTTGATTTATGAGGAATAAAAATATGGAATAAAATATACATTTATCATTTGGGGGCATAATACAGAATCATTATAAGATACATTAATGATGGCAAGGAGGGAAGTAGAATGATTAAGACTAATATAGAATAAGACATAAAATGAGTATAATATTGTGCATCTGCTAATTTGTGCAAGTAGTTTAGTTAAAAAATCTTACTTTTGAAAAAGTATGTGTGAAAATACAAACCTCTCTTCAATCCTGCCCCCACCCCCCACTGTAGGTAAATTTCCATGCACTATGCACTTACAGGTGAATTTTCAAAGGAGTTGCACACGCAAATGTAACATACTATGATAGCAATTTTAAAAAGCCATTTACTCGCATAAGGTGCCATGGACAATTCAATGGCATGTATTATAGCAATTTTCAAAAGAACACTTATAGGGTTAAAGTGCATTTACATGCATAAAACCCAGTTTTAAGTATGAAAATGCTTTTGAAAATCAGGCCCTTAGACAGTAACTTTAAAACCAGGGTGCGGGCACACATTGGCACACATTGGCCTGCGTACGTTGGCCCGCACCCAGGGATGCAGCCATTTTATAACTAACGCACACATGTGCGTGCATGTTATAAAATAAGCTGGCCGCACATACATGTGCGCCAAATTTTAAGTGGGTGCGTGCCTGTGCACGCAAATCCCACTTCTACTTTGTAAATCGGGGGATTTTTAAAGTGACGTGCTCTGAGACCATTGACAGTTTTAACGGTCCGTCCCTAATTCGCCCAGTTAAGAGAGAGGTCCTCCAAACCCCTTAGTTTAATAGCCTTCCCACCCCACAATTAGCCCTGACCCTTAAAACCCCACAGATCTGCTTAGTTTTCTTTATTTTTTAACTTACATGTCATCCATAGCAGAAGTAAAGTTACGCAGCAGGGGGATCTCAGCATGCAACAGGTCACGTAAGTATTTATGCTCACCCCAAAATGCTCACGTCACACCCAGACCATGCCCACGCCCTGCCCCTTTTTGGAGATGTATGCGCTACAGGGGATACACATGTATCCAGGTGGCTTTTAAAATCCACCCAGCTCGCACTCGACCCAACTTATTCATGCATTCCCTAATTCATGCCCATAACGGGCTTTTAAAATTGACCTTTTAGGGCTTGACTTTCAAAAGTATTTACATGCTTAAAATTGGGTTTTACATGTGTAAATACATTTTACCATTGTAAGTGGTTTTTTGAAAATTGCTACAGTATATGCCATTGTATTGTCAATAGGTTTTACCCATGTTAAGTGCATTCATTGTGAGTAAATGGCTTTTGAAAATTTCTACAACAGAATGTTAAATTTACATGCATAATTTCTTTGAAAATTCACCGGTAAGTCTACCCACACATGGGATGCGTAATTTTGTAAAACACCATTTCAACTGGAAAAGCACTGTTGTACCAATGGAAATGGCTTTTATAAATACCCTCATAAGGGTAGAGTTTTAAAAAATACGAGTGTGCGTCCATATGTGCCCACTACCCGGTGCACACACATGGATGCACAATTTTATAACGTGTGCGCCGGTGTGCTCATGTTATAAAATCGGAGGCGGCACATGCAAGGGGGTACAGTTAAGCAAAAATCATGTGGCGACGCATCGTTGCCCTTCCCCAGTTCCCTCCCAGTCCACTCCAATTAAGGAGCAGACTGAGAGGGAACTTCCCTACCCTAACCTCCCTTCCCCTTCCCCTCTCCTACCCGCCCCTGATCCCTATTCTAGCTACCCCTATTTTTTTAAATGAATGCACATTTCTAGTATGTGGCTAGAAATAGGTGGAACAACACACACCCCGCACCCTCATATCAAATCCTTCTACTTGAGAATCCAGATAGTCTGAAAATATGAGCCTCCCCATCTCAATTATCCTTCCATGCCTTCTTACCGCCACATAGGAATCAAGGATGACAGCAACTCTTAATAAAACAAGCAGCAAAGAGATAAGTAGGACACATTAGTTTCCTGAGTGTTTGAATGTGTTTTGTATTCATGGGAAGATCTGAAAATGGATAAATACTATGAGGATGATAAAAAGAAAAAACACAAACAGTGGTGTCTAAATGAAACTACTAAATACGTTTTTACAAAAAATAAATACTTGACTGTATATGCCTGAGATGCTTAGTTTTAGAAAGGGAAAATTATACTGAAGATGAAATAAATTCATTAGACTTCAAAATTTCTTATACTTTCTTGAATAATCTATCTCAGTTATTGAATTCATCGTAAAGTGTTCATAAAATACAAATTTATGTGTGCAAAATTGCGCAATGTAGTCTGAAAAAGACTTAAATAAATTAAAGTTCACATAATTTAGACAATCGGAAATCAAAAGAGATAGCATATTTCCCATCAATGTAGAATGCTTTCATTTAGTTTCCTTGCCAATACAGATTCTTGCTATTCCTGTTAGTGTCACTCCGCTGAGTAAAAGAATTCCTCCTCCAATTTGAAAAAGACTCAAATAAGAATTAATAAGACTCAAATCAAATGGGATAAGCTACTTCCATGGTTTAGAATAATTCCTTTTACTTTCTTGGCCAGCATCAGTTGGTAGATTCATACAATTCGTGCTGGCATTACTTCTTCGAATGCATAAGAGGCTAACAAATGCCTTCCCCGACAAGCACCATATTTCAGCCCAATTCCCTGCTTCATGAGGGGCCATCTCTCAAGAAACTTTCAGAAATGATTTCTTTAGATGCACTCAGCACCTTCCTTGTCTTTATCAAGCTTGTAAGATTCTGCGGAGATTTAAACTTGGGGATATGTGCCTTCATCGGTATTTAGCCAATGAATGTGCAGCCAATTGAATGAATCAGAAATATATTGAGACCTCTGCCTTCATACATAAAACTAAAAGATAAAGGACATCTTAAGCAGCACCCATTTGATAAACAAATTGGAGATGTTATAACTAGAAAATGTGCTAAAATGTTTGTATTTATAACATTTTTCTAAATTATTGTGACTCCCTGGACTGAACATAAAGGTATATGACAAAGAAAATGCAAAGGTAAATGCATAATGAAATGCTAGTCCCTTTCTGAAATTCTACAACGTAGGCATATGCAGTGAAGAAATCATACGATAAGTGATGAAAATTATAATGCTAAATTAATTGGATGGATTGGCAGACTGCATGGGCCGTATGGTCTTTTTCTGCCGTCATGTTTCTAAATAGGGGAAAGTTTTCAAATCTTGGCTTTTGTCCTGGTAACTCCAAACGTTAACTGGACAAAATCTCTGAATATTAATCTCAATGTCTTTTAGAAAGGTTGACAAGACCTGGCTCTATCTATAGGCTTTGGTAATAAGCCCTTTGGCTGTTTTATTGGGGTTAGGTACCACAGATGCAAGTGATGAATTTGAGCTCCATTTTCATAGATGTAAGTGACAGATTAAATTCCATTTCTATTGTATGAGGTTTGTTTATTTTTTTAATACATGTTAAGGGAAATGTCCTTCTGAAGATAATAACTTATAGATTTAAAAAAAAAGCACAGGCTTCCATATGCACGCGGTTCCCGGCTCGCGAACATGGATGTGGCTATTTTATAAAATGTGTGCATCGATGTGTGCATTTTATAAATTACGATTCCCGTGCACACATGCGAGCTGGATTTTAATGTCCACGTGTGCATGTGAGGGGTGGGTGGCCTCTCCCGTGTGGAACGAGGGGTATTTAAAAAAAATATACGTGGCGACGTGAGTAGGGTTTTCCCATTTCCCTTCCAGTCTGCTCCAATTAAAGAACTTACTGGGAGTGAACTTCCCTATCCCCCTAACTACCCTTCCTACCTTTTCCCCTCTCCTCCCTGACCCCTCGCCCCTACCTAGCTTAAATTTTTTTTAGTTTTAATACTACTGCTCCTTCAGAGCAGAAGTAACTTCCGTGCACCGGCTGGCTGCTGGTGCATGCTTCCCTGGGACAGGGCCTAATGACTGCTGTTCTGATCGGCCTCGCCCCTCCCAGTCCAGAGCCCACCCCTGGCTCGCCCCTTTTGCAAAGCCCAGAACTTCTGCATGTACAGGGAGATACGCACATGGTTGGGCTGTTTCTAAAATGCACTCGGCGCGCACAAGGCCCAGCCTTGCACATATCCCCTGGATTTTATGTGCATGGCCTTTTTAAAATGCGGGTGTTATTGTATTTTTCTTGGGTTTCAGTATTCTTGTTGAGTAAATTTCATGTTGTTACAATAGTACATAAAAGTTTGCCCTAAGTAGAATTATATTTCCTATTATGATGCATTTGTTCAATTGAAACCAGTCTTTTCTTATGCAATAAAGAGTATAAATAATTCCTTGTTTCTTGTGTAACTGATACTTGGTTCTGTTACCATTAAGGCCTCGATGCATCCTTAGCTAGCTATGATCAGTGTAGGTTAGTGCATGGGGGAAATTGCCATTCAAATGCAGACCCTCTCTTTTAAGGTTCTGGAATGGTTATCCCCTGAATGATTTTTTAAGTAGCTCTCTCCAGAGAATCAAGAGGCAGTCCCTTATGGTTTGCTAGTAGTTACGAGGTAGTGAGGAGTTTTGCTGTGTTGATTTTTCAGGCCCAATCAGAGGAACCAGGCCCAATCTGGGTTTTCCTTTCCCAATCCACTCACTGGCTGGTAGGGATTTTCCTTCTGGGTTATTTTATGGGTTTTTGCAATTTTCTTGGTAGGAGCCTTATGAGATTCTAGGTACCACCTGGGTTTAGGGCATGGGGAACTGTATCTACGGCTTCCCAGGTTAGGAAAGACCTCAATGAGGAGGTGATGAATTGCTGCAAGGAGGAACTCTGGTGTTAAGATTGGTTGAAAGTGAAAGGATATGAGTTCGAGATCCAGGAGGAAGTTGTTATGGCTGCCCCTTCCTTCCTGTAATGGAGCAGGGCGAGCTGCCTGTTTCCAGGGTAACCTTCCCATCTGGGATCCAAGAAAAAGAGAAGAAATGAGATCAGAGAAACCAGAGATATAAATGAAAAGCTCCTAACCATGAGTAAGAGCACAAAAAAGATCACTGAGGAACCATCTGCATCATCACCCCCTGGAGAGAAAGATAATTTCATTCTCTGTGCAAAGTACAATGTTAACATTTTTACCAGAGCTGAAAATGGTTTTCCGCCCAGCAAAAGGAGGCTCTCTGCATCTGGGAGCTCCATTTGTCCCAGTCGTGGAGGGTGGAAGCTTCTCTGGCTCCATTTCAGAGATTCATGCACAGATAGAGGGGAAAGACTGTAATGACATTAGGGTGCAGAGGATTTTGTTATTGCTGCCATTCTACAAATCTGTTGCCCATCAGTAAATACTTTTATTTGGAAACTAACACAGTGACTCTAGCGTGGTTTTTAGGGCTAATTACTGCATTCAACTGAGAAGGAGAGATACCACTCCCCAGGGATAAAGAGAGAGGTACATCCAAACCACCCTTAGCACTCGGGGTCCTGAAAAAGATCTTTCCTCCTGTAGAAAAGAATCCAGACCCTGGGAAAGAGAAACATTGAGAGAGCTAGCCTGAGGTACCAGCCACAAAGAGACTTACATATTTATATGGCCCCCATCAGACCACAACCTGCCTTCTGGGATGGGGTTACATTTGAGACACAACAATGTACAAAGTAGGAATCATAAGACTAATTCAGTGAAAATGTAAGTGAACCCCTAGTTTCTTTAACACAATTAACTAATTAGAATGAGATGCTTAAATAATTGGCAGTAAACCACCCTGCAGAGTAAATCTGTGTGACTGAGTCTGGGCATCGTGTCTTATCTAAAGGTCGAAAGGGTTTCTTCCCCATAACAATTAGTGAGAAGTAACCACCATTCTTTAAAAAGAACATTGCTTCTCACCTAAGGTTCACCAAAGAGCATTTGGATGACCCACAAGTCTTCTGAAATAATGTTCTCTAGACAAATTTGTTTGGTGAACTACAAACACTGCCTTCAAAAGTTAGATCTTCATGTCAAGCGTGTTGGTTGAGCTATCATAGGGTGGGACTGCTTTGCTGCATCAGGACCTGATGACTTGGCATCATTGATGGACTCATGAATTCTGCTTAGTATCACAAAATTCTGGAGGAAAATGTGAAGTCATCTATCCATGAGCTGAAGCCCAGGCAAAGATGGGCTATTCAGCAAGACAACAGTCTTATTCAAGAACAGAATGGCTGAAGAAAAACAGATTTCTTGTTTTGGATTGATCAAATCAAACTCTTGACCTAAACTCTATTGAAATGTTGAGGCACGATCTGAAGCCAGCAGGTTCATGCAAGAAAATCCTCAATGTGCTGCATTTGAAACATTTCTGTATGGAAGAATGGGCCAAAATCCCTCAAGGGTGATGTGAGATTGATCAGCAGTTACAGGAAATGTTTATTTAAAGCTGTTGCTGTTCAAGTAAGTACTATCATTGCTGAATCAAGAATTTATGTAATTTTTCACATGATGCATGTTGTTGAATCTTTCTGTTGAACGTATAACAAAATGTATCCTATTTGTCTCTTTCTCCATTATCAGGGTTTAGAGTAGGATCTATCTAATCATGTTTCAGCATAGGGTTGGTAACTGTCAAACGGGTGTGTGGGCACGCACATACAACACGAGCCCTGAGACGTGGCAATTTTATAACATATGTGCACATACGTGCATTTATTATAAAATAGCCTATACGCGCATTTGTTTGCACTCAATTTTGCAAGTGGGTGCTCACAGCCTCATAAAGTTGGGTATGAGCCACGCAAGTGGGAAAATTTTATAACAGGTGCGCATCCACACCATGACCAAAACCCTGTGGTTCTTTAGCCTTCATTCCCCCCAATTACCCCAAACCCCTTAAATCACTCAGGTATGCCTGTTTTTTTTTTGTTTTTTTGGGGGGGGGGGTAACTTATACCTCCTCCATAGCAGAAGTAAAATTACGTGACACTGGACCTTGCTGTGTGCCCAGATGAATAAGTACTTGCGCGCCCAACTCTTGACCATACCCCAGAACTCCCATGCCCCACCCTCACCATGCCCCTTTTTTTTCTACGATGTGAGATGTGCAAGCATTGGCACATGTGTGTGTATCGCCCCATTTTATAAAACTGGATGGACACACGCACGTGCTAGATGTGCCCCCAACTCCCAATTTGGTTGCATGCATTTTTTTAAAAATTCACCTCAAATTGAGTAAAAATACAGATCGTTTTAGAGACGTCCCAAACTTTTTCTCAGCACTGTAACTGTTCATGTATATCATGATGCTGTTTCTTATTTTGTGTTATTTTGTGTTATTTATTATATTTTATTAATGTTGTGAATTTGCCTTGAGCACTGATAAAATGGAAAAGTGCTTTTAAATAAAAATTGATGATGACAATGATGATGCAATCAAAGAATCGATCTGGTTTGTTTGACACAATTTCCCTCTGGTAAAACCATCCTGTCTTGGACACTGAAAACCAATGGATTACAGATAATTTACTCTCCTTACTTTCAGTAAAGTTTCCACTAATTTCCCACCACTGAGGCAAAACTAACAGTTTCCAGCCTCTTCTGTGTTATCACTTTTGTGAAACAGGACCACTTCCACCCTTCTTCAGTCCTATGGGACCACTCTTATCTTCAATGACATATTGAACATGTCCTTCAGCATACCAGCCAGAGCCCACCTGGAACAATAGCTATGTCTGCTTTCAATTTTGCTAGTTCTGCACAAACACTATGTTCCATAAATGGCGTCATTTCTACCTCATTGTCATATGTACGCTTGCCAACAATCAATGTTCCATCTCCAAACTCTTTTTTAGTGAATACCAGATTTAAGTATTTGCTTTGGTTTCTCTGTTTTCCTCATCTTTCTCCACTCACTGCCCTTTTCAGTCTTAAAATTCCACTTCTGGCCATTTGTCCTTTCACTGACACACCTGAAAAAGTTTGTCCTCTCATTTCACCTCTTCAGCTATCTATTCCTCCAAGTGTGTGTTTGCCTTTTTTATTTCTTTCCTCATCTCTTTATTTACCAGATAAACTTGCCTGAGATCTTCAATTTGAGATCCTTTTGCATACTTTTGAATCCCGTTCCCTCAGTTCAGTACTGTAGGAGTAATTGGAACCTCCAACTATATTAATTACAGTGTTTAAGAATTTAACGATTACTCAAACCATTAACAACCAGAACTCATTTATAATCTGAGCAACTATTCTTTGTTTTCTGTTTGTTTAAAGTGTGAGATTTTAATGATGGTTTTTATCAATTAAGCAAAATTGATCAATATAGCAATTGCTTGAAGACAACATAACTCTCTCCCTAAATCTATCTATCTATATAACCTCCACTCCATGTTTAAGGTCAGATATGGAGTGGATCATGTAAGAAAATGAATTAAAATATATGCTGCAAGTATAGCAAACAATGCAGATTGTTTAATCCAGGGAGGAACAATAGATGCTCTCACATCTGTTCTCTGTGTAGCCTTTTAGATTTTCACTTTTTACATTTATTCTATCAGAAATTCCCTTTCTTTTCACCAAGCCACACTGGACATCAGTATATATACAAGCAATCAGGCAATCAAAAATGCCAAAATGAAGTGTTCAGTCATATACACTGGGCAGATTTTAAAAGGGTGCGTGTGGGCATCCATGTGCGCACAGTACCCGGCGCGCAAACATGTACACCCAATTTTATAACTTGTGTGCACAGGCGCACGCAAGTTATAAAATCAGGGGTCGGCACATGCAAGGGGGTAAACAATTGTGCACCTTGTGTGCGCCAATCCGCGCTGCCTTCCTCCGTTCCCGAAATTGGAGTGGCCTGTGAGGGAACTTCCCTCCCCCCTAACCTTTCCCCCCCGACCCTTGTCTTGCCTTTTGCGCCTGCCTCTGCAATGGCTGCTGTGTAGGAGGCCTCTGGCTCCACCCCTTTTTGCAAGCCCCGGGACTTACGCATATCACCGGGCCTTTTTAAAATAGGCTCAGTAGGGTAGATTTTATAAATTTACGCGCGCATACTTTTGTTCGTGCACCAGGCATGAACAAAAGTACACTGGATTTTATAAGATACACACGTAGCCGCACATATCTTAAAAAATCTGGGGTTGGCGCGTGCAAGGGGGTGCACATTTGTGCAACCTGCGCGCGCCAGCGGGCTGCTGGCGCGCCATCACCCGACCCGGGGCTGATCCGGAGGCCTTGACCACGCCCCAGGGCCGGCATCATGCCCCCAACACGCCTCCCCCCCACCCCGAAATTCGTGCCGCCCACCCAACATGCCCCGACACACCCCGACACGCCCCCTTTGCAAAGCCCCGGGACTTACACGCGTCCTGGGGCTTGCACGCGCCGCCAAGCTTATGCAAAATAGGCTTGGCGCGCGCAGGGGGGGTTTGGGGTAGGTTTTCGGGGGGTACGTGCATATCCCTTTGAAAATCTACCCCAGTGTGCGTAACCCCCACTACGCGCATAAGGCTTTTAAAATCCGCCTCATAGTGTATACACCAACATAATGGGCCGAATTTTAAAAAGGTTACATGCGCCGGGCTGGCTTCGACCTCTGGGCTGGCTTCCGACCATCCGATGGCTTTGACCTCTGGAACAGCTTCTGACCAATCTCTGGCTTTGACCTCTGGAACGGCTTCTGACCAATCTCTGGCTTCGACCCCTGGACCAGCTTCTGACCAATCTCTGGCTTCGACACCTGGACCGGCTTCCGACCATTCTTCTGGCTTAGTCCCTTGGACCGACTTCGAATCATTCTCCGAAGAACTTTACTTGAATCAACTTCGACCTGCTGGAGGCGCCAGCTATCTGGATTACACGACCTGCAGGAGGCGCCTGCATCCAGATCTTCTTCGGTCTCCAGGGAGTCTCCTAAGTCCCAGCGGCCGGGTTCCTACAGGCTCCTCCTGGGGGAATTGCGAGCTTCCAGGGTGACGTCTTCATTTCATGTCTTCATCACCAGGCCTCGCCTTCTGACGGTAGGGACCTAAGAGGGTTCACTCTCCTAGGTAGCGCTGACTCTACCTCGGACCAAGGGTCTACTGCCAGAACCATAACAAATAATGGTAGTGAACTTTATAGGTTTTTTTGTTTTAAATCATTTTAACATTTTTCCAGTCTATAGTGAAAGCAGGCTTAAGACTGTACTTGTTATTCAATTAATTTGTCTCTATGTCTGGAGAAGTACTGCTTTTAACTCAGTTTTGTAGTTTTTTCTTCTATTATGGTACTTACTTAGGTAACATTCACAACGGGCAACTCAATCCATGCTGAGGGAGTCAAACCTAGCTGGACACTGCTATATACATTTCTCCTTCTTTCTGGTTTGCTTCTTGGGGAAAATAGAAAGCACATTACATAATAGCTGTTTATGCCAATTTATTTATTTCAAAAATTTCTATTCTGGACATATCTACACATTCATGGCTGATTACATTGTAACATTTGTAATCAACATAAAAAGAAATGATCAAAGTAAAACATACATATAAACAAACACAATAAAACATATGATGAAAAAAACAATAAAAAAAATATAAGAATAAAATAGTAAAAACATAAAAGTAGGCCAATGTATTGAACATAAAAACATAAGCATAAAAGGTAGACTGCCCGGCCATGATAGCACACTTGTTGTAACATACTATTCTGCTATGCCAAATGTTTCCTTATGAAAAATGTGTCTTGATTAGGGGTGTGCAATGGGGGGGGGGGGGGTTGTGTTAGGGGTGTGCATTCGTTTTGACCGCATATGTAAAACGCAACTTATTTTTTTTTTAAACTTAAAAAAGTGATGAGGCGAAAACGATCGCGATTTCCAACTTATTCAACATAGCTATGTTGAATAAGTTGGAAATCGCGATCGTTGATCCTAAATAAAAATTTAAACCCCTCACCCTCCTTAATCCCCCCCCCCAAGACTTACCAAAACTCCCTGGTGGTCCAGCGGGGAGTCAGGACGCCATTCCTGTATTCCTTTGCGAGGAGCACGTGACGTCCGCGTCACTCCGACGTGACGCCGACGTCACGTGGTCCACCGAGGCCCCCCCAAGCTGGCCAAAAGTTCTGTTTGGGTCCAACGAGGGGTCCGGGAGCGGAACCGCGGTGGACCACGTGACGTCCGCGTCACTCCGACGTGACGCGGACGTCACGTGCTCCTCGCAAATGAATACAGGAATGGCTTCCTGACTCCCCGCTGGACCACCAGGGAGTTTTGGTAAGTCTTGGGGGGGGGGATTAAGGAGGGTGAGGGGTTTAAATTTTTATTTAGGGAACCGGTGCACGTATGGACATAGCCTCAACTTATGGAATTCTACATATGTCCATATTGACCGAAATTGACCCTCACCTTCGACTTATGGACTTATGAACATAAACTTTTTGTCTGCACATCCCTAGTTTGTGTGTGTTTGTGTTTCATTTTCATTTTGTCTTATTATTTGTTTGATTTTGTTTTTAAAATTTTGTATTGTCTTTTTTTTCATTTTTCCCTAACTTCATGGTTAGTGCACACTTAGTTCTGTTAGTGCACACTAACTGGTCTTAGTGTGCACTAAATCTGTTAGTGCTTACTAAGTCCAGTTAGTGTATTAGTGCACACTAAAATGTGTTTTATTGAGTTTCGTATTAGTGCACACTAACTGGACTTAGTAAGCACTAACTTAGATTTAGTGCACATTAAGACCAGTTAGTGTACACTAATACGAAACTCAATAAAACGCATTTTCTTCCATCATTATGGGGTAGATTTTCAAAGGGTTACGCGCGTAACCCCGAAAACCTGCCCCTGCATGCGTCGAGCCTATTTTGCAGAGGCTCAGCGGTGCACGCAAGCCCCAGGATGTGCGTATGTCCCAGGGCTTTGATAAAGGGGCAGGAACGGGGTGGGGTCGTGGGCATGGTGCTGATATGGGGGCGGGACCGAGGCTTCCGGCACAGTGGCTGTGCCGGGGGTTGGCGCGCCGGCAGTCAACCAGCACGCACAAGATACACCTGACAGAGGCAGGCGTAAAAAGTTAAACAAGGTAGGGTGGGGATTTAGGTAGGGCTGGGGGTGGGTTAGATAGGGGAAGGGAGGGGAATGTGGGGGGGAGCAGAAGAAAGGTTCCCTCCAAAGCCGCGGCCTATAAGGGAATGGGGAAAGCCATCGGGCCTCCCCTAGGCCTCGGCACGTGAAAGGTACAGAAGTGTGCACCCCCTTGTGCACGCTGACCCTGGATTTTATAACATGCGCGTGGTAGCGTGCGCATGTTATAAAATCGGGTGTACATTTGTGCGCTCCGGGTAGTGAGCACAAATTTTCCCTACGCGCGCTTCTCTTAAAATCTACCCCTTTATGTTTTAAACAAATGCACATACTTAGTCTTAACTACTTTTCTGATTGTAGGTATGTTAGGGAGACCATTCCATGATGTTGGTCCCTTGACCAAGAAGGCGTGCTCTCTGGCCTTCTTCCAAGGGAATCAGCTTGAATGGGGGCACTTCAAGCAAAGAGCAATTGGCAAAACAAGGAGGACGTGATAGTAGGGATGTGAATCGTTTTTCAATATCGTCTTAAATCGTTAAAGAACACGATACAATAGGAATTCTAACGATTTATCATTAAAAATCGTTAAATCGGGTTAGTGCGCACTAACCGGGAGTTAGTGCGCACTAACCGAAAATGATACAAATTGACACTTTTCAGGTCAGTCAAGGTCAGTTTAGGAATGAATATGTATTCCTATTGGCTGGCTAACCTCTTATTTATTGATGTTACCAAGGTTCCCACTGAGGTGATGGTTGGGGGGATGGGAAATGGAAACGGTTGGTAGCTTGACAAAAAAAGTAATGTGATCAGTCAATGTGACTAGAACTTGTTCCCTATCCCTGATACTGGGAGTGTTGTGATCTTCCTGCACACAGTGCCCTATCCCTGATACTGGGAGTATTGTGATCTTCCTGCATGCAGTGCCCTATCCCTAATACCAGGAGTGTTGTGATCTTCCTGCACACAGTGCCCTATCCCTGAAATGAGGCTTCCTAAGGTCTCCCCCCCCCACACACACACACACTCATTCATCCTACCTGGAAAATTGCCAGGGCTAGGATCCTCCCCAGCCCCCACTTACATGGTCCAGAGGGATCTGCAGATGAGGCCTAGACCTCGGCCCAAGCCGGGGCTTTGTATGGGACTTAGAATCAGTTTGTGGCAACCTACCACAGCCTTAGGCTTTGCAAGGCCACAGCTTTAGCCTGGCCTAGGTGTCAGGGCCAACTGGCTTGGAGGCCTAGAACCGATGCCTGCACCTCGGCCTAGGTCAGGCCCTGTACCCAGGCCCAATACCACAGCCCAACCCAGATGCTGGGCCCCGATGCCTGGGGCTCGGCCCAGGGTCAGTCCCAAGCCTGGCACCCAGGCCTTGGAGGACTTTTTTCTTCAGTCTTCTTTCTTCTTTGACAAAATTACACCCTTTTGCACACTCTAGCACCTCCCAAGAGAATGGCATCATTTTGTTGCAGAAGAAAAATGAAAGAAGACAGACCTCTGAGGCCTGGGTACTCTGGGCCTGGCGCTGGGCCAAGGCCCAAGTCTTGGGACCCAGCTTCCAAGCCAGTTCTGGTGTCAGACCTGGATCTGAGCTAAGGCCTTCGCATCAGGACCTTCCTTATGGCTGGGCCGAAGCATTGAGCCCAGGCCCAGAGCATGGCCTAGGCCTCAGCCCTGGTGTTGGTTCTGGGTCCAGGTTGAGGCCTCGGCATTGGGAACTTCTAGCCACATGACAGGATTGGGCTTGTGTCCAGGCAGAGGCCCTGGCTTGTGAATTGGGCCAGGATACAGCACTGGATATGGTAAGAATGTGGGAGGGGGGTAGTCATTGGGAAATGTCGTGGGACTGGGCCTTTGCTCGGGTTTCGGCCTAGGCTTTGGCATTGGACCAGGGCCTAGGCTGAGACCCCAATGTCCCGCAGTGATGTAGGCCGCTGCCTGCACCTAGGCAAGGCCTAGGATTCAGGCGTAGACCAAGGTTCTGGAGTCACACTTGGGTGTAGGCCGGGACCTGTGCTTTGAGTCTCAGCCTTCTCCCTAGGCAAGACCCCATTATAGAGCTTAGCCTAGACCCAACCAGTGACATTTTTTTTTTTAAGTTTTCAAAACGAAATGAGATTCTGCCAAAGATTTGTTGAAATTTAACGCATTCTGTTTTGAAAATGATCCAAAACGAAATAGGAAATGTTGTTTCATTTCCGATTTTGTTTCTCCTGAATGCCCAGCCATACCAGAGAGTACACTATTTAGGGAAAGGACTTATTTTACATGAATTCTTAAAATGCCGTAAGCTGCATGAGCATTATTTGGAAAGATGAGGTAAAAATCCAAATTTATTATTAGGTATACATCTATTGGGAAAACAAGCTGGGTTGCTTCAGATTCCTACAGAGGAACTACACACTAGCAGAATACCTCACTTTAGTCACACATGCAAAACCCAGACCTTCACCAATCATGAAATAGACATGTGCAGACAAAAACTGAATTGGAAACCCAAATAAGCCAAACTCGATATGCAATACAAATCTGGAGAAATAGAAGCAGAAATACATTTCTTCTTCTACTGTGCAAAATACAAAGCTATTAGAGATACACATTTCCCAATATTGACATAGAAAACCAAAGACTTTCCACAAATGAATGAACAGGAATAACTCTGTTAAACAGGGAGAAACACAAGCTTTAGCAGCAAAATATGTAACTTGCCACCAGACCAGAAACTTAATCTGACCAGAGACAATATAGACCAGGGGTGGGCAGTTCCGATCCTCGAGGGCCACAAACCAGTCTGGTTTTCAGGATATCCCTAATGAATATGCATGAGAGAGATTTGCATGCACTCTGCCTCTGTTGTATGCAAATCTGTTTCATGCATATTCATTAGGATATCCTAAAACCTCGACAGATTTGTGGCCCTCGAGGACTAGAATTGCCCCCCCTGATATAGACCATCACAAGAATTCGGGAATTGTCCTTATTGTCCTTCCTGCAACCTGTAATTTTATCTTACCGTCATCATAATGTTTTCTCTTGTATTTTAACCACTTCATGTATTACTTTGGCAGCATGTGCACATTTTCATGCCAATCAGATAATATGAATCTGTAGTGTTCTGCTCAATCTACTGTAGCCTCACCCTCTCCCCTCAAGTTCCCCGCATGACAGGAAGGTAGGGGAGAGGAAACAACAGGAGGAAAGGGTTGGATTAGGGAGTAGAGTGCCTTTCAGTAGAGTGGTTCTTCCTTCTTCTACTTTCTCCACTCTAGCCCCCCCCCCCTCATCCCCCCACCCCCAATGTCCCATTCCATGCACATTGCTTGAGAGGGGATGGGCTGTGACAGGAACCAGAGGGCTATTCTCTGCTGTTTGAGATTCAGGGCAATGGCCAATAGAGTCATGATGCAGGGACCTTTGTGCTCATGTATAGGAAAGCCCCTTGTGCAACCCTCAAAATTACTGCTCTTTAGGTGGTCGCCTAGTCTACCTAATGGAAGAGCCAATTCTACCTGCCACAGTTCTCTGGAAAGCATACTGGGAAGGAGCAGGGAGAGGGCAAATTGGTGTCAGGGTAATATATGTGAAAAAATTGAGGTCAGACTTCATTCAGTTAATATTTAATTTGATTTGAGCTTGGTAGAATTTTCAGAATTTCCTCATATATGCTGTGATAAGGGGGAATAGGTAAAGAGAGTTTTAAAAAAAGAGAGACATGCAGTAACAATTGATGACCTTTCATTCCCTAGCTTAGAGATTTTCAGGTTTTTATTTAGTTCATTGTTCTGGTGCAGGATGTGAATAGATTAGGATTCTGATATGAAGGTTGAAAACTGGTAGGTTAATAATAATAATAAATAAAATAAAGAGAACAAATGAAATCTGCCATTGCCCAACACTTATATGCCTTTAAAACTTTAGAGGTACATTGATGCTGTGCAGGAAAAGGGTAATGCGAACAGTATCTCAGTTTTCTCTTGTAGAACTCAAGTGGAAATAGCCCTTAATAGACTTTCAGTAGTGACAAATAAATCAAGAAATAGTGAACAATTTTGCCATAGCTTGAGAGACTGGGCATAGATTTGCTGTGATATCAATACTAACCTGACAAGTTTTTCATATATGAGGGAAGGAAAAATTACAGTAGCAGTGCCCCTTTAGTGACAGAGAAAAATGTATGCACACTTATTTCTCATTCCCTTTGGAGAGTATCTTATTCGCCAAACACAGAAACAAAGAAACATGATGGCAGCAAAAGACCATAAGGCCCATCTAGTCTGCCCATCTGTCCAACTTATCTAGCCTAGCAATTCCCATCACTCCCTCTGATATCCTCTTTATTTATCCCATGTTTTTTTTTAATTCAGACAGATACCACTTTTATCTTCATCACTTTCACTGGGAGGCCTTTCCATGCATCTACTACCCTCTCTGTAATGAAATATTTCCATAGATTACTCAATTTCACCCTCATGCCATGACCTCTCATTCTAGAACTTCCTTTCCGGAAAAAGAGGCTCACCTCCTGTGTATGGAAATTTTGAGATATTTAAGTGTCTATCATATCTTGCCTTTCCTTTAGGGTATACAGGTTTAGATCTTTAAGTCTGTTCCATGTACTTTAGAATTAAGATCATTGATTATTTTAGTAGCCACTCTGTGGACCAGCGCTATCCTGTTTATATCCTTTTGAAGGTGCAGTTTCCGGAACTGTACACAATATTCCAAATAAGGTCTCACCAGGGACACATACAGGGTCAATATCACCTCCCTTTTATTGCTGACCATTCTTATCCAGCCAAGCATCTTTCCGGCTTTTGCCATCACTTTATCTACCTGGTTGTCCACCTTAAGAACATCAGATCCCCCCAGATCCCGCTCTTCCTTTTTTGCTTAGAAGAATTTCAGTTTCAATACTGTACCTCCCTTCTGGGATTTTTGCATCCTAAATGCATTATTCTGCATAGCAGCCAGTCTTTATACCATTGCTTGAGATTCACTTAGTCCCTCCTCAAGTTTTCCACAATTTCTTTGCTGTCTACCCTGTTGCAGATTTTAATATCCTTGGCAAAAAGATAAATCTTTCCTGACAATCCTTCCTCTATGGTCACTTACAAAGATGTTGAAAAGAACAGGTCTCAAGATTGATCCCTGAGGCACACCTCTAGTAATGCCCCCTTCCTCAGAATAAACTCCATTTACCACTACCCTTTGTCTCTTCTCACTCAGCCAATTCCTAACCCATTTAATCATTCTATGTTCCATACCAACTGTGCTCAATTTATTTAGAAGACTCTTGTGTGGAAGTGTGTTGGGACCCAGCTTCCAAGCCAGTCTGGTGTCAGACCTGGATCTGAGCCAAGGCCTTGGCATCGGGACCTTCCTTACGGCTGGGCCGCAGCATTGAGCCCAGGCCCAGAGCCTGGCCTAGGCCTCAGCCCTGGTGTTGGTTCTGGGTCCAGGTTGAGGCCTCAGCATTGGGAACTTCTAGCCGCATGACAGCATTGGGCCTGTGTCCAGGCAGAGGCCCTGGCTTGTGAATTGGGCCAAGACACAGCACTGGATATGGTAAGAATGTGGGAGGGGGGTAGTCATTGGGAAATGTCGTGGGACTGGGTCTTTGCTCGGGTTTCGGCCTAGGCCCATGCCCTTTTTTTAAATTGTGGACACTATTTCTGCTATGCTTATTGCAATTTGATGAATCTAGGCTTTAATTAGTTAGCCGGTTAGCTATAGCTGGCAAACTTTAGGACCGTTCTTTGACTCTACCAGATTTAGGACTAGATTTATCATTTTGCAAAAATAGCATCTGTGCTAAGTGTGGTTAGAGTAATGTTCCTGATACTGCATAGCTATTTTACCACAACATGCATTACGTTTATCACATCAGAAGCAGAGAAGTGCCCTGACAGTCTTTTAGCATGTTTTAGGATGAGAGAGAGAGATTCTTTATAAGGCTCTCATATAATTTAACTTTTCCTGGCGTGTAGCCAGATGGACTCAGAACGAATGGGATAGTATCCGTGTGCTAGCAGTTGGAGACGGATCTGACGTCAGCACGGGGTATATATATCCCCACAGGAAGTGTAGCAACTCAGTAATTTCCGTCTCCAAAGCAGTTTGGAGAGCCTGCACGCTAGCTAAGCGTGTTTTCCAAATCTACTTTTCTTTTCTTTTTCTACTTACTGAACTTCTGTAGCATCGAGCCCCACACTCCTGCGGTGATACCCTAAGGTCCCTCCCCCAGTAGAGTTTCCCGGGGTGATTTCCGTGATCACCCCGGAGGTGTAAGTCCTCGGTCCGGTGGCCGAATCGCGGCAGGGACACAGCCCCCGGGCGAGGTTCGGGTGAGGCTTTCGAGGCGCCTCGGTCCCGGCGTGGACGAGGCAGCGGGTGCATATCCTCAAACGCGGCGGTGAAGGTACTTGCCCTCTCCCCCCGCAGCCGGAGACCGCCCGGGTTCCAGCCGGGAAGCGCCGAGGATCAGGTAAGGCGTACATTTCTTATTTCTGGTCTCCGAGGAGCAGAGGATCGGCGGCGTGGCACGCCGTGGAGGACGCCATTTTGGGGCCATGTTCAGGTATTGAGCGCCCGTAATAGGCGCGGCTCTATTCCTCCTTGTGCGTATATTGACTTATTGCTGTGAGCAAATGCCACTGAGCGTATATTACTAACCGCCTGTTAATGAAGCATATTGAATGCCACTGAGCGTGTATTGTTCACCGCCTGTTGCTGAGAGCATATTGAATGCCATTGAGCGTGTATTGTTAACCGCTTACTGTTGTGAGCCTATTGAATGCCACTGAGCGTGTATTGCTAACAGCTTATTGTTGAGAGCCTATTGAGTGCCATTGAGCGTGTATTACTGACCGCTCCTATTGACAGCCATAGAGCGTATATTGCTAACTGCATATTGCTGAGTGCATATTGCATGCAATTGGGCTGTTTTCTTGGCCGCCTATTGCTGAGAACATATTGCGCATATTGCTGCCGCATATTGTTATTATTGTGCGTCTGTTGTATTAAGCGCGTATTGCTGCCGCATATTGTTATTATTGTGCGCCTGTTGTATTAAGCGCGTATTGCTGCCGCATATTGTTATTATTGTGCGCCTGTTGTATTAGGCGCTTATTGCTGCCGCATACTATAATTATTGTGCACCTGTTCTTTTAAGCATTCAGCGCATACTTTTCCATGGATCAGAACGCCGCAGCGTCTTCAGTGGTGGCGCCGCCTGCCTCAGGCATTAAAGCCCTTGGCCTCTGCTCTGCATGCCAGCTTAGAGCCACGCACAGTGAAGAGCCAGACTCCCTATGTGCCCAATGTGAGGAGGCCGTGGGACCCTCGGGCCAGGACCGGTCTCAGCCACGGTTTGTTGACAGTTCCCCAGGGGCTACCCCGGATTTAGGGGGCAGTCTCGACCAATCGGGAATCCCGGGGGATCTTGTACCCCGGAGATTAGAGGCTGCTTCAATTTCCTGGGTGGATCTCTTTAGGGGGATTCATGCCTTTATACAGATGCAAACGGCTTCCCGTCCAGGCCCTGCGGTTCCTGCTGTTCCTGTTGTTCCTGCGGTGGCTGCAACTGTGGCGGCTGCTGCGGCTGCCGCTGCGGTGGCGGCTCCTGCGGATCCTGTTCCTGGACCCTCACGCCCTTATCGTGAACGGGACCTCCCGCCGCTGGACAGTCCGGATCAATCAGACCAGGAGGTTTCACTGGACGAGTCTGAACTCCCGGACGAGGGGGAACTTCCCCCAGGGATTGAGCCATATAGAACCATGAGGCGGTTCTTCCCTAAAGAGGATCTCTCCAACCTGGTGTCTCAGTGTCTGGCGGAGTTGGATATTACAGGTCCCAGCGCTTCGGTACCCTCTGCGCAGAACCCCCTGTTGGAAGGTCTTCGTCCTACAGCCCGCCATTTTCCATTCTTGCAAGCGGCACAACAACTGATAGATTTAGAATGGGCGGCACCAGCGGCTTCATTCAAAGGGGGCTGGGCCCTGACGGGCATGTACCCATTGGCACCGGCTAGCCAGGACCTGCTGGCATGCCCTCAGGTGGACGCCTTGATTAGCGCTGTGGTCAAGCGCACTACCATTCCAGTTGAAGGGGGGACGGCCCTCAAGGAGCCTCATGACCGGTGACTGGACGCCATTCTGAAACAGACCTTTGAGGTGGCAGCTCTATCTTTGCGGATCGCGACCTGCTGCACAGTGGTGACGCGTGCCTGTTTGTCACAGGTTAGGAACAACGCTCCAGCAGCTGACATGGAGTCAGCTCTTTCGTTCCTCACGGATGCCGCATCAGACCTGGTCCGGACAACAGCTAAGGGGATTTCATCCTCCATAGCCACCAGGAGGCAGCTCTGGATCCGGAGATGGTCAGCTGATGCGCCTTCAAAGACACGCCTCACCAGATTGCCCTTTAAGGGCTCTTTCCTATTTGGCAGCAACCTTGATAAACTGGCAAGTACATGGGGTGCCTCTCCAGTGCCTAGACTGCCGGAAGATCGGTTCAGAAGGGGCCAGCGCGCCTTTCCAAGGCCCTCCAGGGGCAGGAGTTCACAGCGCTTTGTTCCTTACAGGGGTCGCTACCAGGCACCACGTCCTCAGGCCAGGAATCAGTCCTTTCGGACCAAGCAGCGCAAGAGGGGAGCAGGCCCGGGCTCGGGTCCCGGCCGCGCCTCACAATGAGAATCCGCCGATTCATCTGGGGGACGGAACCATAGGGAGCAGGTTAACCCTCTTCTAACCCAGATGGGTCGAGATCACGTCGGACCAGTGGGTCCTCGCCATTATCCGGGAGGGATATTATCTGGACTTTCATCATCTCCCTCCGGACAAGTTTGTGGAATCTTCATGTCCCATACACAAGAAGGCAGCATTGGAAGCTACCCTGGCGGGGCTCCTGTCCTTGAAAGCCATCATCCCAGTACCTGCCTGGGAAGTGAATTCTGGACACTATTCCATTTATTTCATGGTACCCAAGAAAGGGGGCACCTTTCGGCCTGTGCTGGACCTCAAGTCAGTCAATCGATACTTACGGGTACCGAGGTTTCGCATGGAGACTCTGCGCTCCGTCAAGGCCGCAGTACAGCCAGGATAATTCCTCACGGCATTAGACCTGTCAGAGGCATACCTGCATATCCCGATCCATCCGGATCATCAGCGCTACCTACGCTTCAAGGTTCTAGGACGCCACTTCCAGTTTCGGGCTTTGCCCTTCGGGTTGGCCACGTCACCACGGACATTCACCAAGGTGGTCGTAGTGGTAGCAGCGGCACTCAGGAGGGAAGGAATTCTGGTCCATCCCTAACTAGACGACTGGCTGATCAGAGCAAAATCTCGAGAGGAGAGCCTTCGGACAACCGACAGAGTAATCACCCTTCTGGAAAGCTTGGGCTGGGTAATCAACCTCAGCAAGAGCTGCCTACAGCCTTCCCAGTCACTGGAATACCTGGGAGTACAGTTCGACACCCGGGCAGACACATTCAGTCTCACTTCCAAGAGAAAGTTGAAACTTCAGCAGCGTATCCAGTATTTGATGGGAGCCAGTCGACCTATAGCCTGGGATTATCTGCAGGTTCTTGGTCTCATGGCATCCACCCTGGAAGTGGTGCCTTGGGCGAGGGCCCATATGAGACCTCTACAACACTCCCTGCTCTCTCGCTGGAGCCCCCGTCTACGGAACTATTCCACGCGCCTTCATCTGCCAGCCAGAGTGCGGGCCCAGTTGCGGTGGTGGTTGCAGTCCAACCACATGAGCAGGGGGTCGAAGATGTCCTCACCCACGTGGATCTTGCTCACCACAGATGCCAGCCTGAGCGGCTGGGGAGCACACTGCGAAGAACTCACCGCACAAGGGTGGCGGAACAGAGAAGAGTCAGCGTGGAACATCAACCGTCTAGAGGCCCGGGCAGTCTGATTGGCATGCCTTCGGTTTGCTCACAGACTGAAGAACAGAGCAGTCAGAGTGATGTCCGACAACGCCACCACGGTGGCATACATCAACCGACAGGGCGGAACCAGAAGCCGACAAGTATCTCTGGAGATCGCCCCACTGATGGCTTGGGCAGAGACGAATCTGTAGGACATCTCCGCTGTCCACATTGCCAGGAAGGACAATACCACAGCAGACTTCCTCAGCAGAGAAAGCCTAAATCCGGGAGAGTGGCAGCTGTCACCCACAGCCTTCCAGATGATTGTGGGTCACTGGGGGATTCCGGACATGGATTTACTGGCGGACAAGTCCAATGCTCAAGTACCCAGATACTTCAGCCGCAAGCGCGACCCGTTCTCACACGGAATCGATGCCCTGGTACAGCCGTGGCCTCCAGGGACTCTGCTATACGCCTTTCCTCCGTGGCCTCTGCTGGGCGCCATCATCCACAAGATTCAGAAACACCGGGGCCTAGTTCTTCTAGTGGCACCAGACTGGCCAAGAAGACCCTGGTACGCAGACATGAGAAGACTACTGGCAGGGGAGCCTCTTCCCCTGCCTCCTCTCCGGGACCACCTACGTCAAGGTCCCATCCTCCACGAGGATCCAGCTCAATTCTATCTTACGGTCTGGCCATTGAGAGGGCTAGACTGAAGAAAAGAGGTTACTCGGAGCCCGTGATAGATACACTCCTCCGAGCTCACAAGTTTTCCACGTCCCTCACTTACGTAAGGATCTGGAGAGTATTTGAAGCATGGTGCAACACTCACGGCACCAATCCACATGCGACCACAATCCCTATTGTGTTGGATTTCCTGCAGGATGGACTTCAGAAGGTTCTCTCCCTCAGCTCCATCAAAGTTCAGGTGGCTGCGCTGTCTTGCTTTGGTCCCAGGAGGGATGGCAAGACCATCGCCAAGCACCCAGATGTTTCTCGCTTCCTGCAAGGAGTCAAGCATATTCGTCCGCCACTAAAGTGGCCTGTGCCCTTATGGAGCCTCAATCTTGTTTTGGATTTCCTCGCGGGATCCACCTTCAGACCCCTTCGGGGACTATCTCTCCGTTCTCTAACCTTGAAGATGGTGTTTCTACTGGCGGTATGTTCGGCACGCCGCATCTCAGAGCTACAAGCACTGTCCTGCCGTGATCCCTTTCTCAGAATCACTCCTGAGGCTATCCATCTTCGTACGGTTCACTCCTTTCTACCTAAAGTGGTTTCACAGTTTCATCTTAACCAAACTATATCCTTGCCTACCACGGTGGGTTTGAAGAAATCTGAAGAAGGGCATTTATTACGCCATCTCGACATTGGCAGATTGCTGCCCAGATATCTGGAAGCGACACAAGAACTACGAAAGACGGACCATCTGTTCGTCCTGCTCAGCGGGAGGAAGCAAGGTGAAGCGGCCTCGTGGCCCACCATCGCCCGCTGGATTAAAGAAGTTATCACAGCAGCTTACATGGAGGCCGGGAAGTCTCCGCCTCTACATGTCAAGGCTCATTCTACCAGAGCACAAGCGGCATCTTGGGCAGAATCCAGGATGCTGTCACCTGCAGAAATCTGTAAGGCGGCGACGTGGTCCTCCCTCCATACCTTCTCCAGGTTCTACCGTCTGGATGTCCAGGCCAGGGAGGACTCAGCATTTGCGAGGGCGGTCCTACATGGGCCTCAGGCAGCCTCCCGCCCAGGCTGGGAGTAAAGCTTTTGTACATCCCATTCGTTCTGAGTCCATCTGGCTACACGCCAGGAAATGTTGAGATTACTTACCTGATAATCTCCTTTTCCTTAGTGTAGACAGATGGACTCAGCATCCCGCCCAGCTGCCTGTGTACATGGGTTTCACCGATTCAAGGTAAGCCATGTCATCTGTTTCCATAAGAGCGTACACTCTACCAGGTGTCAACGCCTTCCGGTTGTGAATGCTGGCGGTCTCCAGCTACTATCAATCGGTCAAGGGAATCCTGTTTCACTTTTCACTGAGCGTCAGTACACACATCCATAACAGCTTTTGCAAGGAAGATTACTGAGTTGCTACGCTACCCCGTGCTGACGTCAGATCCGTCTCCAACTGCTAGCACGCGGATAATATCCCAAAGGAGATTATCAGGTAAGTAATCTCAACAATTTATACCACTGTAGCAGGGGCAACTAGTAACTCGGGGAAGGTTTTGCTAGTGGCTGAGGTTTTGGGGGGCAGTTTTATATGCACAGTCAGAGGTATGAACAGCACATTGGACATCAGTGAAGATTTTGTGTGATTTGGAGTGGTAAAAGGTATAGAAAGATGAGATTTGTGCATTGTACTGTTGACCTAGCTTGATAGCAGGCCAGTCCGTCCACTGCTAAGCAACGGGGGGAGGGAGTTGGGATGGCCGGAGCAGAGCAAATGCAGTAGAAAGTGACTGTGAAGAGATCACAACAGCTGCAGCCTGCAGCAGCCAAAGCGCAAAGAGCTGAACAGAGAACAGCTTGCCCTCCTCCCCCGCCCCCTGAGTCCCACAGATAAGGAGAAGCCAAGTAAATATCCCGCAACTGTGGGGGGAGGGGGGGAGGGGGAAGACAGTGCTGTTAGCCCGCCCGTGGGTCTCAGCCGCCACGGGAAGAGTTTACATGGGCATCGCTCCACCCCCACTCCCAGCAAAGCACCGTGACGAAAGTGAAAGCCAGAGCCCTGCTCCCTCCTCCCTCTCAAGCCCCCAATCGGATTTCTTAAAGGCACAGGTCTGCCAGAAAGAGCAAAGTAAGCTAGGCAACGTGTCCCAAATCTGTTGCAGTGCCTGCCGCCTGCCCTTTGCGAGGGGGGGGGGATGGAGTGTTTTCCTCTCTCTCCCAGACACAACTGGAGTGGGAACTTTGCAAGCTCTTGTGAGTGCAGAGCAAAGACATAGGTGGGGAGGGGACAAAAATCCCACCCGTTTTAACTGTGTGAGAGAGAAGTGTGGTAATGTGCACTGAAGGCGAGTGTGAGTGCCAGAGATAGAGGGAGACTACATGAGGGATTGTGTATGTGTGTGAGAGGGATTGGGCGTCCGTGTGTGAGGGACAGAGGGAGAGTGTATGTGCAAGAGAGAGAGAGGAAGCCTATGTAGGGGGCTGTATGAGAGAGAGATTCTCTACCCCCCCCCCCCCAGCTCTCCACTTATAGTTTACAGTGGAAGGGGTTCAGTGTAGAGGGGAATGGGAGAGCAAAGGAGTTGGTGCCTGTAAGGATAGATTGAAAGGGGTCTGAGCCTGTCCCTCCACCACCGGGAAAGGGGGGATGGAGTTGGGATGACAGGACCATTACGCCTTGCGAGATCCCCCTCTGCAACCGCTGCAGCTCCTACCACCGCCGCCGCCTCTGGCCCTTCGTGGTGTTGGGCGGGGGGGAGTGGAGCAGAGCTAAGACGTAGGAGGAGAGGGGACAACAATCTCGCCCGTTTTAACAAGCTTAACGGCTTGGACTAAATATTATACAATTTAATTTCAATGTTTCTGATTGCATTGTTAAATTGAATTTTCATAGATTTCGATTTATTTTCATTTTGATTTAATTATTTCGTGTCACATTGCATTGGAATTGAGCTGTGTCGTTTACCATACCGTTCATTTAGTGAGTATAGTTTATGTTTTTTCTTTTTTCATTGTTTTTCATTTCTAGAATTATGCGGTTTACATCTAGACACAGATTGCTTCTCACATGGACAATTATATGTTGCGTGTTCTAGAGTTGGCAAACCAGACAATCTCTATATCTGCACAGACAATGGAACAACAAAAAATATTGTATACCCACAAACACTGTAAAATTAACCATATTCAAAATGTGCGCTTCCTCTTTTCTTTCTTTTCCATTTAACCAAACTGAGCCACAGCAACGCGTGGCCGGGTTCAGCTAGTATATATATATAAATGATCTGGAAAGGAATACGACGAGTGAGGTTATCAAATTTGTGGATGATACAAAATTATTCAGAGTAGTTAAATCACAAGCGGATTGTGATACATTACAGGAGGACCTTGCAAGACTGGAAAATTGGGCATCCAAATGGCAGATGAAATGTAATGTGGACAAGTGCAAGGTGTTGCATATAGGGAAAAATAACCCTTGCTGTGGTTATACAATGTTAGGTTCCATATTAGGAGCTACCACCCAGGAAAAAGATCTAGGCATCATAGTGGATAATACTTTAAAATTGTCGGCTCAGTGTGCTGCAGCAGTCAAAAAAGCAAACAGAATGTTAGGAATTATTAGGAAGGGAATGGTTAATAAAATGGAAAATGTCATAATGCCTCTATATCGTTCCATGGTGAGACTGCACCTTGATTTCTGTGTACAATTCTGGTCGCCACATCTCAAAAAAGATATAGTTGTGATGGAGAGGGTACAGAGAAGGGCAACCAAAATGATAAAGGGGCTGGAACAGCTCCCCTATGAGGAAAGGCTGAAGAGGTTAGGGCTGTTCAGCTTGGAGAAGAGGCATCTGAGGAGGGATATGATAGAGGTCTTTAAGATCATGAGAGGTCTTGAACAAGTAGATGTGAACCAGTTATTTACACTTCCGAATAATAGAAAGACTAGGGGGCATTCCATGAAGATAGCAAATAGCACATTTAAGACTAATCGGAGAAAATTCTTTTTCACTCAACGCACAATAAAGCTCTGGAATTTGTTGCCAGAGGATGTGGTTAGTGCAGTTAGTGTAGCTGGGTTCAAAAAAGGTTTGGATAAGTTCTTGGAGGAGAAGTCCATTAATTGCTATTAATCAAGTTTACTTAGGGAATAGCCACTGCTAGTAACTGCTGGGTAATTGCCAGGTTCTTGTGGCCTGGTTTGACCTCTGTTGGAATCAGGATGCTGGGTTTGATGGACCCTTGGTCTGACCCAGCATGGCAATTTCTTATGTTCGTATGAGAAGAAGAGGGTAGAAAGGTGTGTGCTTGTAAATGAACGTGTGTGAGAGAAAGAGAGAGAAAGAGGAGAAAATGCATGTTCTCTCCACTCCTGCCTCCTATACCTCCCCTTCACTAATCCAGGGCAGGGTGACTGGAAATCAAAAGTTCCCAGGTTTGGAGAGGGGAACACTTTTTATCCTTATTAGTTTTAAGTATTAGGTGTTATTTTGATATGTCTGCTATTGTGAAATATTTAATTGATTTTTGGGAAATGTTTAAAATTGTTTTTATCCTTATTATTTACTAGATGCTCTATTTGTCATCCGTTTTGAAAAATTGCTTTTGTGTTAGTATAGTTTACTATTATGATGGGTTTATTTATCTTGATTTGTTTTATGAGGGATGTGATATTTCTGTTTTTACATTATTGCTCTGCATATGAGTCTGGCTAGGAAGTCTGAGAGGAGAGAGAGAGGCTGGGAGCAGGACTGCTGGAACTTGAGAGAGTAGGAGAATGAAACTGCTGTTGCTTTTGTTTCATTGATATGGGAAGTGGGAGAATTTCTCTGGGTCATTTTTGGGAAATGTGCATCTAAACATTTTAATATTTTGTCTGCATAGGGAGAATGCAATTCTTTTTTTTCTTTTTTTTTTTGAAATATATTTTATTGTATTCAGACACAAGTATAATCCAAAGCCGTTCATAAAACGGAACGAACATAAACCAGTACAAGAGTCGCAGTACAGCTCAGCAATTGCACAGAAAAAACATAAACAACAGTAGGAACACAAATGCGTATCCGTACAAATAACATGTCATGATATGTGGAATCAACAACATTCGTAACCATGTATGACCAAATATAATGAAAGTTTCATATTTTCTCCCTTTGCCCTAGCTATAGTCCCCTACCTCCCCCCCCCCCCCCACCCATCCCGAGGTATAATATGATAATCGCAATAGGTGGGTAAAAACCAGGCGTTAAGCGGAAGGTCGTATAAAAGAAGAAGAGTGTGTAAAAGAAGAAAGAACATAAAAAGAAACACCCTACGAGGTCCGATGTCAGAGGGAAAGGGAAAACATTTCAGTATCCGATGGTCCCCTTCCGAAGTCGTGATAACCAGCTACGTAGATAAGGGTCCCAGGTATTACTGTGGCTGTAGAGCGCCCAGCACCATGTCCAATGTCAACTGGTAAGGAGCGGGGGTCTATTATAATGTGGTCGGCCTGGGCTGTAAATGCTTTAAGAATGGATCCCACACTTGTGCCACATCCACCATCCTGGAAGATTGGTGCCTGAATAAGTATAGTTCATGGGAACAGAGCCGCAACATAAGTTTAAACCAGAGATCCCACACTGGGCCCTTGTCGTCCATCCAACAAGCCAAAATCCCTTTCTTCCCCAAGAGTGCGGCCTTAACCAGGAAATTCAACAGCCATTTAAACTGTGGGCCTGTCACCATAGTATCAGACGATATGCCAAAGAGCCACAACGAGGGGTCCAATGGTATATCACAGTGCCAGAGAGTCCCACAGAAGGTCTGTACATCAGTCCAAAAAGTCTGTATGGCAGGACATTCCCAAAATACATGAAAATAAGTCCCCGGAGCTAACCCACATTTCTGGCACACAGGAGATGCACAAAGGTGGGCCTGAAATGCCCCGTACAGGAGTAATGAAGCTCTGCCACAAAAATTTATATTGGGTCTCTCTCAGGTCCTCCGTGGCCGTTATGGAGACTATCTGGGCAAAACATTTAATAAAAAGTTCGTAGGACAAAGAGAATAGAGGCCATTTTGTCCATCGAGCATAAAGTCGCTTCAGAGTCGTGTCCGAAAGGCCCTCACCCAGTCCCTTATAGAATATGGAAATAGTAGGCCTTTTAGAGGTCCCGGATGAGAAAATATGTCTCAATCTTTCAGTGGTGGGAAGCTCCCTCCAGTTAGCATTACAAAATTGCATAAAGTGTCTGATTTGTAAATAGGCAAAGTTGTCCCCTGGTGGAAGCCGGAATTGGTGCTGAAGTTCCGAGAAACTGTATAACTGACCCGAGAGAGGATGGATCAATTGATACAGATAAATAAGTCCCAGAGTGCGCCATCGGTGGAATGCCATCCCCTGTGTACCTGGTAAAAAGTACGGGTTATTAGTCAGGGGAAGCAAAGGGGAAATCCCTCTAGGCTGTCCAAGCCGTTTACAAAGCTTCACCCAAGCCTTCCGACAACTGACCACCAATAAATGATCTTTAAGCTGCTGCGGTACAACGGTGTCTTTCATGTGTAACAGAGAGTTGAGAGTGGGAACCCCATACCAACCGCACAATAAAGAGGTCGGTATATAGTGTGACGTTCCCCACAGCCAATCTTGGACAAGCCTCAACATGCACGCCAGATTATATTGCTCTAAATCCGGACAACCCAATCCTCCCAGCCGAGGCCGCCGTTGTAAGCTAGGTAAGGAGATACGCGCCTTCTTTCCACCCCACAAGTATTTTCTTAGGTCTCGACAAAGTGAATGAATGTCTTGGGTCGAGAGCAGGAGGGGCAACATCTGTAAAATATACAGCCATTTGGGGAGAATGACCATTTGATACAGGTGAACTCTCCCCTTCAGAGATAAGGGTAATGTCTGCCAACGATCAAGTGTAGTATGGGTATAGTTCATAAGGGGTTGTATATTTAACTTATATATAGCTCCCAAATCCCCTGGTATCTTCACTCCCAAATAGGTAAGCACCCCAGGAGCCCATCGCAGTGGAAAGGCACCCTCCCATGTTTCGTGCAGTACCCCTGTAACATCCATAGCCTCTGACTTGTCCCTGTTTATTTTAAGTCCAGCAAAAGAGCCAAATTGTTCTTGTATACTAAGCAGTCGGGACAGGGATGTAGCTGGACTCGACAAAAACACCAAGACATCGTCAGCGAATGCCGCTACCTTGAACCGCCCCCCAGCCCTCTCAAATCCCAAGATTTGCGGATGGGCCTCAATTTTACGCAAAAGCGGGTCAATAGTCAGGATATATAGAAGGGGGGACAGAGGGCATCCCTGACGTACTCCCCTTTGGATTTCTACCGTATCCGAACGGACTCCATTCACAATAATCCGGGATAGTGGTGAGGTGTATAACAACCGAATATAGTGTGCAAACTCCCCTTCCAACCCATATCTGCGTAACACTGAAAACATATACGGCCAGGACACTCTATCGAACGCCTTCTCGGAGTCGAATCCTATCACCAGCGCAGGAGTAGCCGTCTGCTGACAAAACTGCAATGCCGAGAGGAGTTTGACAATATGACTGGTAGCCGATCGCCCCTGAACAAATCCCACCTGCTGTTCTGTAATCAATGTGGGGATAATTAAAGCTAGTCGATCGGCCAATACCTTGGCTAGAATCTTAAGATCACTGTTAAGTAAGGAAATTGGTCTATACGACTCCGGTTTTTGAGGGTCTTTCCCGGATTTGGGGAGAACTATGATGTGTGCCTGGTTAAATTCCCGGGGAAAACTACCCTGGACCAAACCGTCTTTGTAAAATTCTGTTAAAGGAACCGCAAGCTGCTGTTTAAGCAACTTATAAAAATCGTACGAGAACCCATCTGGGCCTGGCGATTTCCCAGAGGCCATGGATGTGATAACCCGCATCACCTCATAGGACTGGAGGGGGCGGTTCAAAAACTCCTTCTGCTGAGCAGTAACCTGGGGCAATTGGACATCTGAGAAAAAATCCTGTTTGGCGCCTTCTGGAGGGGGTGTACCTGCCCTGTATAAGGTAGAATAAAAAACCCGGAACACCTCTCCTACATCTTTGGCCGCCGACACTGACTGGCCATGAGTATTTTTCATAGTGTACATTAAAGATTTTGGGCGAGCTGCCCGTACCAAGTTCGCTAAGGGCCTGCCCGATTTGTTCCCATAACGAAAATAATTGTGTTGTGCAACTTGTAGAGACGTACTTGCCCGTATGTGAAGTACTGTGTTTAACTGATTAAGAGCACTAAAATAGGCCGTTCGCCGAGCCTCGGAGGCTTCTACCAGCCAAGCTTTCCGGGCCTGTTTAGTGAGGGATTCGAGCCTTAAGATATCGGCATTAAGCCGTTTGTAGCGAGCACTCGTATACCCCAGAATGTCACCCCGTAGGACAGCCTTACCCGCTTCCCAGTATAAGTGAGGTGTATTAACATGTTGGGCATTATTCTTGGCATAATCAAGCCACTTATCCCTTAGGAAGGACTGGAATTCTTTGTCATGTCGAAGCATCCCGGGAAACCTCCACTGCTTCTGACCAGTGAACCGGGGACCCAGGTTCAGTGTCAAGGAGACCGGAGAATGATCTGAGATAACCGGTAACTCAATATCTGCTTTAACCACTTTCGGGAACGCCACCCCATCTATTAACACGTAATCTATACGAGAGGAGGAGCCGTGAGGGTTGGAGAAGAAGGTATAATCCCTGTCCAAGGGATGTAGTGTTCGCCAGACATCTATAACTCCCAATTGTGAACAAACTATATCCACCCCCTCACCCCGTTTGGAAGGTTGTTGTCCCCGAGTCTGGGATCTATCCAGAGTCCCATCCATCACGCAATTAAAGTCTCCGGCTACCAACAATAAGCCGTCCCTGTGAGATAAAAGTTGACCATTCAAAAAGTTAAGGAAACGCTGTGGGTACTTCGTAGGGGCATAAACACAACAGATTGTAAATGGCTGACCTTGCCATTTACCAAACACTAGCACATATCTACCCTCAGGGTCTGAAAGAGAGTGGGTCGATACAAAATCTGTGGATTTATTTATAAGTATCGCCACTCCCGCCTTTTTATGTTGTGCTGCAGCAAAATAGCACGTCTTCACCCAATCTCTCTGAAGTTTCTGAGATTCCTTAGTAGTGAGATGAGTCTCCTGAATACACACTATGTCTCCCTTTAATTTTTTGAGGTGGGTTAAAACTTTTTTTCTCTTTATGGGGGAGCCAAGCCCATGCACATTCCATGATATCAAACGCACCATAAGATTACCCAAATAGTAGTTGGAAATAATAAGGTTCTAAACATGTGTCCAAGGGTAGGGGTCCCAGCTGCCCCAACCCTGTACCAACCACCTCTCTCCCCCCATGGTAGTAGGAAGATCCTTCCACTGCAATCTGCAACAGACATCCATCCACACACCCCACCATTCAACCCCGCAACAACAGCAACACCCCCCACCCAAACCCCGACCCACCATATTGCTCTAAACCATGTAAAACCTCCCCAAACCCCATACCTCCCCCTCCCACCCTCTCCCCAACCTCCCCCCCTCCCTCCCCAAAAACCCCAAATGTCCTTAGAAGAAAAATATGATCTGTCCCACATCGTCAGATGTGGCACCAGATCAGGGGGTCCGTAGAGGGTGGCCGGGTGCCACGGCCAGAAGAACACTCAGAAACAGACCAAACCAAGTCTTCATATAAGATTGAACGCAGGAAACTGAAGTAACAGAGCCATGGTGCCTCCGATAGCATACAATCTGTTGGCAAATCGCCACTGGCTGCCACAGAGAAAGTCACAACCAATGATCACAAAGAAAACCAATGTTCACAAAGAAAAAGTCACAACCAATGTTCACTCTATCAGCAAACTGTAGCCCACTCCGGTTGGGCCAGTTGTGTTCCTTCAGTGATAAGCTAGCGCCATGGACAGAATGTCCGGAGACAAAAATCACGGAGAAATTGAGGCAGAGCTATGCAGTCGAGGCTGAAGAAATTTCAACGCTTCAGCTGGGTCCCGAAACGTATAAGAGGTATTGTCCTGCGATATCCTAAGTACTGCAGGGAATTGTAGCGTAAAACGAATCTTATGCTCAAACAGTTTAGAGCACACAGGAGAGAACTGCTTCCTTTGTTGGGAAACCTGTGCCGAGTAGTCCTGGGTAATTCGGATTCTATGGCCTTTGTATGTGATCTCCTGATTTTTTCTGTAGGCCAACCAAATTCTCTGTTTAATAGCAGAATTTAGAATCTTAGCAATCGCAACGCGAGGCCTGGGATCCGTCGGGCGCTTGGTGCCCAATCTGTGCGCTCTTTCAACTTTAATTTCGCCGCGGAGTTCCGCAAGGCCTACCGCATCCGGAAGCCAGCCCTCCAAAAACGCCACGAGGCCTTGTTCATCCACTTGTTCAGGGAGACCAAGAAAACGTAAATTATCTCTCCTGAGGCGATTTTCGAGGTCGTCTAATTTTTGCTGACAGTCCTGTAGCGCTTTCTCCGTGACGGTGACTTTCGCACCCTGCGCCGTCATCCCATCCTCCACCCCCACGATTCTGCCTTCAAGCACCTCCATCCGCGGGCCAAAATCCGAAATCGTAGCCTTTACCTCTGCCAGCCTTTGTTGAATCCCCGCCAGTTTCGAATCCAACGTCGCCTCTAAGGTAGCTTGCAAAACTTCTACAGTCAATGGCGCAGTTGGAGACGGGCCTGTTTTCTCCCCGCGCCAGACGCCATCTTGGGGTCCGCGGGTTTCCCCTTCTCCTTTTCTTTTTCCCTTTTTCCGCTGCGAGAAGTCATGGGTTGTGGGGATTTGTGCATAAAATGGACTATCGACATTCGGCTGCCTCTTTCCTGTGGTCTGCACTCGGTTTCGCCGATTTTAGAAGACAGTGGCGGCAATTTTCCGGCCGTGGCACCCGGAGCTGCGGGAGAGCGCGACTTCCCTAGCACATCACCCCACGTGACCCCCCGCAATTCTTTTTATTTCTCTGATATTTTCATTCAGGCAGAACCTGGCTTTTTGGGGTTTCCAGTTCAGCTTTTGTCTGCATGATTCACTTTATAATTTGTGGTCAAGTATTTCTTTATTTGGTGAGGGGACAGGCAGTGTGCTGTAATGATTGTGCAGTGATATGTGCAGGTCTGGAAAAAAGGCCAAATCTGGAATCGTTTTTCCTTTTTTCTCTCCTGATGGATAGAAATTGGAAATTATGTAGGAATTTATAAATTTTGTAACACAGTCCTTGACTCTTGGCCTTATTCTTTATCAGAGAATGTTTTGTTTGCTTGCAGTACCACAGATGGAAGGGCAATATTGATGGCCTGTCTGCAGGCAGGGAACCTTTTGCCCCATAGACTGTTCACAACAGTCTGACACTTCAATCTTTTCTGGATTTTGCCTTAGTGTGACTTTCTTGTTTTTAAGCATTTCTACAAGGGGGATGGGGTGGGCACCAGAATGACTTGGTACTCCTCTGGGTAGAGCCCCAGTTGTGGCTTATATTTAAACCCTGCAGAGGATCATGCATTTGTTGGCACAACTCAGCACCTTGAAATATTGGTTACTTGACTGTTGTCTGCTGGATCCTGAAACCTGATCCCAGGAACTCTTGTTGCCGATCCTAGCCTGGATCTGGGCTCCCTAGTTTCTGATTTTGGCTCTTACTGGGAATTGTGCCAGCATTTTTGTATGTGAAATACAAAATTATTCTAGGAAAAACTGATCATTATTGTATTTTATAAAATAATTATCATACATTGTGGAAATGGAAAAATGTGCATCCATATCTATTTAAGAAACTAATTAATTCAATACAAACAAATTAATATTAATCTGATTCCCAGCACGTTCATATCACAAACTCCATTAAAGTAATGTTTCTCAAGGTGCCAAAGTAGTAAGAAGCTTTTAAAACAGCTGTTAATGCACTTCAAAGGCCAATTTTAGTGCAGCATTTTCTCCCCCAAAAAACATATCAAACATCCAGGGATTAATTTTCAAAATGCCTTTCATGCATAAAATCCTGGAGTTTAAAAATTAATCAGGGCCCAGTGCGCATAAAAGTACATTACACTCATACATCAATTCTGCACACACTTTATGCATACTGAGGCTTTCCAGGGGGCAGAGTTACCTCTTGCTCACAGACGTTTTGATCTTAAAATATGTATACCCTGGAGGAGATGAGAGACAAGGGGATATGATACAGACTTTTAAATATTTGAAAGGTATTACAAATGCAAAAAAAAACCAAAAAAAACCCAACCCTTTTTTTAATGGAAAAGAAGCTGTAGAATTAGGGGTTATGACATGAAACTTCAGGGTGGTAGATGCAGAAAGAACATCAGGAGATATTTTCACAGAAAGGGTGGTGGATGCCTGGAATGCCCTGCCAGAGGAGATGATAAAGACAAAACTTGTAACAGAAATCAAAAGTGATTGGGATAAACACATATGATCCCTAGAAACAAGAAAATAGAAATGAAGCACTGGCATAAAATGTGGTAATTTTTCTGATTGCGGGTAACTTCCACAAAGCAGCAATTACAACCCTCAACAAGAAGGCAAGAGGGTAACCTGCATGAATTAGCAGTTGCATCGCTGAGCACCTTGTAGAGCAGACTGGATGGACCAATTGGTCTTTATCTCCCATCATTTATATTATTACTATTTTACAATGAGGGCAGGAAGACCTGGAGATGCCAACCACGCATTCAAGGTGGGGGTGAGAAGAGTGGGACTAAATGCCCAGAGAACCCAATCACTAACTTTTGGAAGACTGGGGGGAAGGGTCAGAGAGAGGTAGGATCTGGTGGGCAAGGCCTGGAGGGGTCATTCACTGACCTGAGGAGGGAAGGCTTGGAGGCACTGTTCGTGCACTTGGATGGAAGAGCCAGAGGGACCATTCACTTACGGGCCGATACAGTAAATGTTGCGGGAGAGCGGGCAAATGCCCGTTCTCCCAGCGTGCGCACAGGCCACTCTCCTGTGTGCGCGATTCACTATTCAAATTAGGGCCAGCGGTAAAAAGAGGCGCTAGGGACACTAGTGCGTCCTTAGTGCCTCTTTTTGGACAGGAGCGGCAGCTGTCAGCGGGTTTGACAGCCGACGCTCAATTTGCCGGCATCAGTTCTCAAACCCGCTGACAGCCACGGGTTCAGAAACCGGATGCCAGCAAAATTGAGCGTCCGGTTTTCAAGCCGCGGGCCGACTTCAAATATATTTTTTTTAACTTTTTGTAACTTTCAGGACCTCTGACTTAATATCACCATGATATTAAGTCGGAGGGTGCACAGAAAAGCAGTTTTTACTGCTTTTCTGTACACTTTCCCGGTGCCGAGAGAAATTAGCGCCTACCTTTGAGTAGGCGCTAATTTCTGAAAGTAAAATACGGCTTGGCTGCACATTTTGCTTTCTGAATTGCGCGGGAATAACTAATAGGGCCATCAACATGCATTTGCATGTTGCAGGCGCTATTAGGTTCGGGGGGGTTGGACGCGCATTTTCAACCCCTTACTGAATGGGGGCAATTCACTTGAGGGGAGGAGAGATGGAGAGGGGGAAGTCCTAGAAGGGCCATTCACTCACTTAGGGGAGAGGTTAGCTGAGGCTAAAAGTGCAGAGGTGAAGAAGATTTAGGATGACAGCAGCCCACATCCGGCTTTGTGTTATCCCTCAAAAGGGCAATATAAAATATTAACTATATCTTATTTTAATATGATATACTGCATTGCATGTATTTGCATGAACACAGCTCACTATTATTTTTATTGAGGTAGTCTTATGTTAACTCCCTGTTGCTATTTAAAGAGGAGTATCACACAAGTTTATTATGCTGACGCAGCACTAACCCATGTTAAAACAGGTTTGACTTCTGTTAATATGTTGGCCTTAACACCCTTTATTGCATTGGCTCCTAAGATCAATAAAGGAGTTTTATATTTTTCATTTGTTTTTCAAGACACCAGTTTGCTATGTGTTACTGGAACTCAGCCGATGATGTCGAAATAATTCAATCTATTCTTCTGTACTGTTTTCCAGTACTATACAGTACATGCATATGTGATTTACCACACTCTCTTTCTTATGTTGCTTTAACTATCCACTTCTCTTCTCCTTTCCTTACTTTAATTGTACCGGACAGGCAACATGGGATGGGTGTCCCAGATTCTCCTCTCCTTTTCTGTGACACGCATATTGGATACTGGACAAGTAACCTACTTCCTCCAGTACTTCTGTCGCTCCTTGTGACCCTGGGCAAGTCACTTAACCCTCCGTTGCCTCAGGTACAAACTTAGATTGTAAGCCCTCTGGGGATAGGGAAATGCCTACAGTACCTGAATGTAATCTGCTTTGAAATGCTGAAAATGTGCGAAAAGCAGAATATATATAAAAAAAAAATCTAAATAAATAAATAAAATGCTGGTACTGACCCTCTCTGGCTGAGAGGATGCAATGGGAAAAATAAGTGAACCCCCTCAAAACAAATGAAATTCCAATCAGAGACATAATCTTCTCTAACATTCAAGAGAGAAATCAATGTGGAAAGTCTCTTAAATCTCAAAAAGTCCTTGTCCCTCTGACTAAGGCCTACGAGTTTTATGGAAAAGGAACTGAAAGGAAGCAGTCCTCTCCCGCTGTCTTTCAACCAAAAACAATCACATCTCCTCTAGGGCTCTCTTTCTTAAATACCCAGGAAACAACCATTGCACCAGCCTCGCATAGGGGCACTGTGGCATAGATGGGTTATTCCGCTCTCTCCCTCTCTGAATGCAGAGCTTCTCTGAAGGCAAGACCTTTTAGGGATCCTAAAGGGGCCCTAAACAAGCAATTTAGTTTAAGAGGCTTACCATGAAGATAAATTTTAAGTGCAGCAGGAAAAAAAAAACACTTGCAAAAATCAGAGGGAAGACACTTCTCTGTTCTGTGGTACTTGTATTTGTTCACAGTTAGTTTATTTTTCATCTGTGTCTATCCACGTGGGATTAATGCTCTGATTATAAATCACTTAACTCTGAGGTATTTCACTTCAGGCTTACTGTCTACAGGTATTATGAAAGCCAACCAGCTGAAGTAAAGAGATTTCCAGCACATATATTTTATTTATCCAAATAGTGAAAATGTCAAGTTGGTATGTGAAAGAAAGAAATAAGAGGAAAAAAAGTGAAGCATGTGTTCTTACTCTCTTCCATTAACAGTAAATTCTTGTCCTCGCTCATTTCCCTTTTGCCAGATATGCTCAAATTTTCTCAGAGCTATCTTTCAACTTGATTTGTTTATTCTTATCTCTTTTTTAGTGCTTGTTTTCTATTTACTTTCTTTCACATAGCAGGATGTATGATTGCAAACTTCTGTCTCGCATCCGTCCTTATTTTAAGGTAAACTCTAAGACCCAGCTGCTATCTGCAACACGAGACTTGGACTGGAGACATTGGAAAAAGAGATTGCAAAGTTTAACTAATATCTCAAGAGCCTATTTAACATAGACTTGACAAGGACTATTACTATTAATATGAAGCAATCGTTTTAAATTTCTGCTTTATTTTCAATGACAATATCTACCAAATGGGGCTTAATGAAAAAAGGATGAAAGGTCACAGCAATATAGCATAAAGTAAGCTCCAAATCCACCACCCAATCAATACCTCTCATGAAGAACAACCATGAGAGATCAATGACAGTGAAGGAAAAGTAGCACTTGAAGTAATTATGCAGGAATCAAGAAGAATCAGCACAAATACTGCAATGTCAATTACTTTGCCATATTCTGTTTCTGTTAATCGGTTGTGCATATGGGTAATGAAAATGAAAGTATATAACAAGTTGTCTGTGTAGAATACAAGGAGCAAACTGTTTGTTTTTTTTAGATTTCTGTTAGTTGGACTTGTTGCAATAAACCACCTAATGTTGCACTTGCCAGCTGCGGAGCTCCGCGGCCTGCTTCACTCACCCATCACTACCCCAGATCAGTCCCGAACTCTCACAAGTAGCAGAGATCTGCCACCAATGTCGAGCTTCCGCTTCGCAGCCCGGAGTTGCTACCAACGTCCTGCCCCGCTAGCATGTCCCTAGATGTGCACACATGCCTTTCTGCAGCATTTAAAGGGCCCATGGTGGGAAAATCCCCGTGGCCCTCATCAATGATGTCAGCACTTTAGGACTATATAGCCAGCCCCTGCCTTCGGTCCCTTGCCTCAGCAACAGGTCGAACTCCATGAGAGTAGCTGGTCGCCTGACTCCGTGTTCCTACCTCCTGACCTTTATCTTGTCTTTCCCTCGATTGCTTCTTGGCCTTGACATCAGACCTCCTCTGGACTTGCTTGATTGCTGCCTGTCTCGACCCTTGGCTTGTTTTCTGGACTCTGTTGTAGGCTGCCTGCCACGACCCTTGGAACGTCACAACTCTGCTTTTGCCTGCCATCCTTCATGGGGATTCCTCATCATCGGAGACCTGCACTTAAGACCAGCTGGCCCCGGCACCCAAGGGCTCAACCTGTGGGGAATGAGGGCTGATATTGGTGAAGGTCCTGTTGGGTCTCCGCACCGACCAGTCCCACTTGTTCACAACAAGGCAGGGCTCCTCCCCGCAGGTAGCATCGACCCCCGTCTTGGCCCAAGGGTCCACCCATTCAACACCTAAAAGAGGAAGTTTTGGTTTCACATCAGAGTTTCTTGGTTAATGTCAATCTGCTAATTTAAGCATTTGCTCTGAGACAAATTGGGACATGGAATTCAGTTCATTCTGAATCCAGGAATTTTTAAAAGAAATAAGGAACTGGTTTTCCCAATTTCTACTGTATAAATGGTGCATACATATTTAGATGAACCAGTTCAGGGTGGGGAGTGGAAAAGTAGGCCAGATCTATGAAAAAGCTGAGAATATTGGTATAGTACAGGGGTGAACATCTGTAGTCCTCAAGAGCCCAAAATAGGCCAGGTTGTCAGAATATCTACAATAAATATATATGAGATAGATTGGCATGCATTTCCTCCATTGTATGCAAATCTATCTCATGCATATTCATTGTGGATATCCTGACAATCTTGCCTGTTTGTGGCTCTTGAAGACTGGAGTTGGCCACTCCTTTCATAGGGGTAGATTTTAAAACCCCTGTGCTCGTAAATCCTCCTGGATTTACACGCGCAGAGCACTCGCCCGCAGGCGCGCCTATTTTGCATAGGCCACCGGCGCGCGCAAAGCCCCGGGGCTTTGTAAAAGAGGCGGGAGGAGGCGTGTCTGGGGGGCGTGTCTGGGGGCAGGGGGCGGTCTGTGGCGGGTCCGGGGGCATGGCGACGGTTCGGGGGTGGGCCGGGAGTGCGGTCCTGAGTCCCCCGGCACCGCTCCCTCCGAGGCCGCTCCAATTTCGGAGCGGCCTCGGAGGGAGCGGAGGCAGGCTGCACGGCTCGGCGCGCGCTGGCTGCCGATTTTGCGCAGCCTTACACGCGCCGACCCCGGATTTTATAAGATACACGCGGCTACGTGCGTATCTTATAAAATCTGGTGTACTTTTGTTCGCGCACGCGTATGTTTTGAAGATCTACCTCAGTGTGTCTATGGTGGTTCTTCTTTTTATGTACACATACAATAACCCAGAGCTTTTCACACGATGTCAATCTTTAGCGACGCTGCACCACCAAAGTGCTACAATCCAGATAAGTCTAACCATTTAAATGATGGATTATATATATGGAATAATGCCAGTCAGAGTTTGAAATAGTCATTGACTTTATTCGTTTTAATTTGCAAAAGAAAACTTTCTCAAAAAAAATATCTTCAACATCATGACCTATGATTATGCATAAGGCCGAGTTGAATAGGCGAAAGCCCTAACGAGGAAGCCTATTATGAAGGTCATTGCCTAAATATTTTTGGTGGTGCAGCGTCGCTAAAGATTGACATCGTGTGAAAAGCTCTGGGTTATTGTATGTGTATTGTTTGTTCCCAACACTTTTCTACAATAACATCAAGTCCCACTCTAGTTATCTTTAAGTCTTCTTTTTATGTAACATGAATAACTTTTCCAAGTCTGTATATCCCAATGATCAAAAATTAAAATAGGTCAACACCAGAGTATCCACTATCTCCTGTAATTATCCTCTACAGCCAAAATTAATTTGAGTTAATATAGTCTTAAGTGAGTAACTTGTGTTTTTGTTGTTTACTTATCTCACTTTCTGGCAGTTACCTTGCTCTAACATTTGTTCTGAAGGGCTACATTTTGACATTGTATGCTGATAATATTAATAAAATGCTAAAAAGAAAATTTTCAAATGTGAGGGAGGGTAGTTAGAACTCCCAGTTGAGGATCTATCCAGCAATCCAAGATGGTACGAGATCAAATGCCCATCAACAATGGTGAAATTTAACAGTTGAAATACAGTACACCTTGACAGGCTCAGGGGCAGGATGAGGCTTCTTGGGCTCTTCAACTGCCTACTCTCTCCTGAAGGTCTTGTCTCAATCCTATTGTTGCCATTAACCTGGCCACTACTGAGCAACAAGTATGCTGAGATTGCCTGACCATCACACTGTCATAAAATTACAATGTCCCTGCAGCTTGACAGAGGGAGGCTGAGGATGAGGAGGAATTTCCACCATTCTCTACAGGCCACTTCCATATTTCCCAGGGCTGTTTATGGCCGACATTACTATTTGCACTACAAATCAGCAACTTAAGGGGTGGGCCTGATGTGCCTCCTCCCAAGCCATCAGTGAGTCAAAGGGCAGGGTGCAAAACTCTATATTTGGAATGATAACTGATAAAGGGACTGTAACAGCTCCCCTATGAGGAAAGACTAAAGAGGTTAGGACTTTTCAGCTTGGAGAAGAGACGGCTGAGGGGGGATATGATAGAGGTGTTTAAAATCATGAGAGGTCTAGAATGGGTAAATGTGAATCGGTTATTTACTCTTTCGGATAATAGAAATACGGGGGCACTCCATGAAGTTAGCATGTGGCACATTTAAAACTAATCAGAGAAAGTTCTTTTTCACTCAACGCACAATTAAACTCTGGAATTTGTTGCCAGAGAATGCAGTTAGTACAGTTAGTGTAGCTGTGTTTAAAAAAGGATTGGATAAGTTCTTGGAGGAGAAGTCCATTACTTGCTATTAATTAAGTTGACTTAAAAAATAGCCACTGCTATTACTAGCAACAGTAACATGGAACAGACTTCGTTTTGGGGTACTTGCCAGGTTCTTATGCCTGGACTGGCCACTGTTGGAAACAGGATGCTGGGCTTGATGGACCCTTGGTCTGACCCAATATGGAATGTTCTTATGAGAGTCTGAAAGACAGAAACCATATTGTATTATATAGAATAGTTCGTAATTATTTGAAACTGAATTTCTGTGAATCTAGCCTCAATGGTGCAGTTCAATGTTGGCTGAAAAAATGTATAGCTTAAAATCTAATAAAAGGCCCACAGTGAGGTGAGACTATTTGCATTTTCATATGGTCAAAGCAGTGAGAGGGGGGATGCTGTTTACATCATGACACTTCTGGTGCATATCCTTGAACTCTCTCTGCCCTCTTTGTTGTCCCTGTAGCAATTAATCCTGACCCTTGGTAACTAGGGTTGCCAAATGGCTCCAGATTTTCAGAACAGGTTTGTCCAGTCCTGGTTTTACCCTATTGCTGCTGGGACTTATTCTAATTTCCCTATTGCATTTCCTAAGAAAAGCAAGACTATAAGTACCTGCATGCATGGGAGTAAAACCAGGACTGGATCAACCTGTCCTGAAAATCTGGAGCCAGTTGGCAATCCTACTGGTAACATCACCCCTGACTTGAAAGAAGTGGGATAGTGGGATGCAGTCAGGTGAGACTGTTTGCTTTTTTAATCTGGTTATGGAGGTGAGAAGGAAATGCTTCTTATTCCGGGAGCCTTCTAGTAGATGTCCTCTGGCTCTTCTCTGCCCTCCATTTTGACCCTGCCTGGCTGCTCCTGTCTCCAGTGGCAATTAACACTTATCTCTTTGAATGCTCATGGATAACTTGGCTTCATTATCTTCTCCAGTTTTTACATGGGGAGGTCAGTTTGTTTTGGGTACTGTTTTTTGCATATATTTATATAATTTATAGGTGTGGGAGCCTTGAAACATTTCATGGCACTTTCATTTTCATTCCAGGGGTGAGCCATTTCAGATCCACTCCCAGATCATTGTTTAAAAATTTGTTATGCTGTTTTGTAAAAAAAAATTAAAAACATTTAGACAAAAACAGAGCATCCCCATCAGCGGACCATCCTTCTACCCTCCCCCCCCCCCCCCCCCTCCCAGGACTCATCACAAACACCCAGTTGTCTAGCTGGGGTCCAGGAGCAATTTCCTGCTCCCAGACCGGTGGCAGCCCTCATTCAAAATGGGATGACCACCCTTTGCCTCTACTATGTGACATGCGATGCCCAATGGCACTGGTAGCCCCTGTCACAAACTAAGGGCAAAAAGTGTCTGGCGCTATTTTGAATGAGAGCAACTGCTGACTTGGGAGTGATAAATCGCTATTGGGCCCCTGACTAGACCACCGGGTGTTTGTAGTGAATTCTGGGGGGGGGGGGGAGTCTGCTGGTGTGGGGAGCTCAGTTTTTTAATAAATGAGAAGGGTAGGGTTGGGTTCTGGGGGTTTGTTTGTTTTTTCTTTTAACCTTGCATTTTTTTAATCCCCTCCAAAAAATGACAAAAAAAGCAACACAAAATTTTGTTTTCTTCCTATCGTTTTTTGTTTCCTCAAAATGCAACAAAATAAGAAACATCATCTGTATTTCCTATTTCATTGCAAATGACTTCCCACCTCTAATAATTTATTTTATTTAGTTATTCTGTTATAACTTCACTTTATTGAATAGTATTTTTTATATTGTAATTGCTGTTATTGTTATTATGTTATTATCAGGGCCAGGGCCATTTATGAAATTGCGTTAGGGCCTTATCATGGGCATTAGGGCCCTAACACCCACGATACCGCCGTAACACACATGATAAATAATGTATTGCGAGATACATATGCACATTTTTAAATTTTACCCAAATAGGAGGAGTTTGGGCAGAGTTAGAAAGGAGTAAATTAAACTGGGGTGCTTAGAGTTGCATTCGATAGCATAACGTACGTTATTGCAGGTTTTAATGCCGGATATAACTACATGTTTTTTCCTGGCAAAATGCTGTGCGATATGCCGGAAATGGGATTTGCACTAAAAAAAATCACAATTCCCGTTTCGAGAGTGTGTCTGGGGAGGCACATATATTAGTTAACTTTTTATACCACTGTAGGAGGGGCAACCAGTAACTCGGGGTGAGGTTTTGGTGGTGGCCTAGGTTTTGGGGGGGCAGTTTTGCATGCACAGTCAGAGGTACGAACAGCGCAGTACACATCAGTGAAGATTTGATGTGACTGTAGTCAGGAAAGGTACACAAAAATGAGATTTGTACAATGTAATCGTGACCTAGTTTGATGCATCAAACTGAATTAAAACTGTATTCATGTGGTGGGGTTTTTGCTGGATTGATTGAGATCATTGATTCTTATTGTTTAGTTATGTGATGCATCTTCCCGTTTCCTTAGTAAAAGTAGGGATATGGTAGGTTTGATGCATCAAACTAGGTCGCAAGTACATTGTGCAAATCTATTTTTTCTGAAATGTTCCTGACTCCAGTCACATTAAATCTTCACTGATGTGTATTGCATTGTTCATACCTCTGACTGTGCATGTAAAACTGCCCCCCAAAACCTAGGCCACCACCAAAACCTCACCCTGAGTTACTTGTTGCCACTCCTACAGTGGTATAAAAAGTTCACTTATGAGAGCCTTATAAAGAGAGTCTCTCTCTCTCTCTCTTTCTCTCTCTCTCTCACTCTCTCAGCAGCAGCAGCAGCCCAGAAAGTGGTAAAAGCCTGTCTGGGCACTTATCTGGTATTAAAAATTATCCTAACCAAGCCCCTTTTTTTTTTTAATCACTGGTGCTATTCTTGCAAAATTTATAGCAAAATGATAAATCTAGGTCAAAATTTGTTATGATGTGCTATTATGTTTTTATATTTAAAACTGATTGTATTCATGTGGTGGGGTTTTGTTGTATTGATTGGGATGATTGATTCTTATTGTGTAGTTATGTGATACATCTTCCCATTTCCTTAGTAAAAGTAGGGATATAGTAAGTCTGCATTAAGAACTTTTACTATTGTTTTTATGATATTATGCCATATTATTGTATTATATTTTTGATGTGAACCAATTTAGGTTGCCATTTTCAGCAATAAGACAGTATATAGATAAGTGAAAGAATGGATTATGTATGGGTGATATTTGATTTTGTATTTAAGCATGCTAAAATAAAATTATTTGCATACTTGAACTGATTGACACAATTCACTGTGAAAATGGAAGTAATAAAACTAGAAAAAAGATTGCTTGGGGCAAAACATAAAGAAAAAAATATAAGACGCTTAGACCAAAGATAAATTAAGGCCATCAAGAAGATGTAGATTTTAGCTGTCTAGGGGGTAATTTTCAAAGCCATTTACGAACATAAAATCTAGTTTTATGCATATAATTCACTGTTAAAAAATAAAATGCGGGCTTTGTGTAAAAGTATATGCATAACCTGGTTTCATTTGAATTTTTATGCAAACTGAATAGAGAGGTTTCTAGGTGCGAAATTCAAATTGAGTCGGCACTTGTATACACACAAGTTACATGATCCAAAGAGGTTTACCTTTACATGTGTGAATTTCTGCACACACCTGGCCACTCACCCACAAAGTTTAAAGCAAACTTTATCTGTGTGTGTGTAGCATTATAAAATCACCCTCCTTATGGAGACACTGTCAGGAACTGTTTCAATGTGATAAAGTGATACTTTCACATTGAAAATTGGTAAGTCAGCTAGAGGTAGCTCTGGGAATTAGAAACAACATTATAAACTGGATGAGAAGTTGGTTAAGCATTGGGATGTAGAGAGGAGTGGTCAACAGGGTCCTCTTTGGTGAAGGGAAAGTTATCAGTAAGATGCCATGGGGATTAGTGCTCAGTCCAGTCCTCTTTAATATCTAGATAATGGACATTGTGGAAGAAGTAGAAGATGGCAGACCACAAGAAAATCTACAATAGAACAGAAATGGAAGAGAGATAGATTACATGAATGATGACTTTAAACAACTGGAGGAATGGTTAGGGTTTCACAACTGTGCTTTAACCCCAAAAAAGAGTGAAAAATTATGCATGTGGAATGCATAAATCCCCTACAAAAATGGTATTTGGTTTTGGAAGTTCTAGCAGTCACCAAACAGGGTTCATAGACAGGGGTAGTTGTCAGTACCTAGTACCGCACCTTTTCCTTCTACCTGCTTGATTTGACCTGTGGTCCCTTCATAAAAAAAACAAAAACAAACCACATGCATCCCACATGTGAATACCACACCTTTTTTTCTACAAAAAAAGCACTGCTAATATTTCTGTAGAAATAAGTAGTAGAAATAGTAGACCTAGGGTTCATCATGTTTGATGACCTTAAAGTGTTATGAACCGTGTTGCCCACGGGTTTCCCCGCGAGCAGATTCACCTTTACACCCTGTTTATTCACCTGACATGGCAGGACGCCGCCGTCGGGCCTTCGGCATGGCTGGAGCCGCGGGCTGTCCTACCTCACGGCCCGGAGGCCGCTCTGGATCCTCTTCTGCTCCGCGGTCAGAGCCGAGGCCTTCCTTCGGGACTGGGACTGCCCCCGACATCGTCAGCTTCTTCGCGGCATTAAGGCCACATCCCCGGGCTGGATTGGCGGCAGGAGCCGCCCCCAGTGCCTCCTGCAGCGGCTGGAGCCGCTGCCTACGTCAGGCCTGCATCTCAGGCCAGTCTTGCCTCCTCTGCGCGTTGATGTCAGTACAGGCCGCTGTCCGTGGTCCTGCACAGTTCTCCTGCTTCCTCTCGGCGCGCGGCCATGCCTCTTCACTGAATTTAAAGGGCCAGGCACAGGAAGTGTGCTGGCCCCACCTTTAATGGGACTTCCTGCTTTAGCCCTATAAAGGGCTGCTTCGTCAGTCTGTTTCTTGCCTTGCATCGAGGTGACTTCCTTCTGGAGGCTCCTGCCTGCCAGAGCCTTGTAAGGTCTTCTATTCTTCGTGGAGCTCCTCGTCTTGTCTGCCTTCATGCCACGTTTTCTTGTCTTGATGTCTTGCCTGAGGTCCCTGACCATGTCCTGATGTTCTGCCATGATCTTCCTTGTCCTGATGTGTCTTCTTATTTATTTATTTATTTATTTATTTATTTATTTATTTCGAATTTTTCTATACCGACATTCTTGAACAAAGATATCAAATCATATCCAGGATGTCCAGGATGTTCTTTCCTGCGTCTTCGTCTGGTCTCCTAAGCCTTCTCTTCCTGTAGACCGGTGGTCCTCTGATGGAGTATTCCCGAGCTTGCTGCGGTCTGCAGGTGGGATTGGTCCCTGCGCTCCTGAGCCTCCGTTCGTGCCAGCCATGGGGGAAGCTTCGGATGACACTGACTTCGTCATTGGAGTTCCTCTTTGCCTGGACCTTCCCTGCGCTCGTCCCATTCTCCTCGTGGTCCGTGACCAGCCTGCAAGGGCTGTGTAGGGCGTGCAGTGGGACAGGGTGGTCCGCGACTCAGTCCCGCGGGTGGGCTGAGTAGGGTGCCCTGAGAGACAGTGCCAATGTCCATACCTTGTGTCTTGCCCGGTTTGGATGTCAAGTTCCTTGTCATGCCCGTGATGCCATAGCATCAGCCAAGTGTCTTCATCAAGGATGCCGTCGCATCAACCCAGTGTCTTCATCAAGGATGCCATCGCATCAACTAAGTGTTTTGTCAGCGATGCCGTCGCATCGACCATAGTCCTGTCTTCGTGTCAAGGCCTCTGTCTGCCCTCAACCTCAGGCCAGGCCTGCTGCTCCAATGCCGATCAAGCGGCAGGTCCGAAAGGGCTCGGAACAGTCGAAGGACCGTTCCCCTACCAACATCATGTTGTTGGCGCTGGGAGCTTGCAGGCCTGGCAGAGGGTAAGACGTGTTCAGCCATGCGGGAGCATGCTGTCAACCCTTGACTCGGCCCTGGATTTGTCTGGGGTCAGGTTGAGGCCCAAGGACACACTAAACACCCCGGTGTAACAGAATGCAAGGCCTTTCGAGGCAACATAACAGAATGCAAGGCCTTTTGAGGCCGAACTCAACATAAAGTAGTCATTTATGTCTCAAAGTAGTTGGGAAAGTTAATTGTATTCTTGGGTGCATAAAGAAAGGTATCCTTATTCAAAAGAGGGAGTGATATTACCTCTATACTGGTCTCAGCTATCTTGAGTAGCAGATAGTGAGCACAGCACCTAGAAAATAACATGAATGGGTGTATCATTGTGATCTCAGAATTGTAATTCATGTTTAAAAATTGATACAGGGAACAGGTTTTGGATATGTTGGGAACTGAGGATGAAGCTGTGAAGATGAAGATTTATACAAAGGGAGAAGGTTTTCATTCATCCAGAAAAGGTAGTGCAGATCTTAGACATCATTGCCAATACTATTTGGCTCATCATTAAGCTAAGATTGAGGCTAGGTACAAATTGGTCTCTCCCACAAACTTATAAGGTAAATAGGGTAAATCCCCAAATCAAGCAAGCACTATGGTTGATAAGAGAAGGCAAACAGCAGTATAAGAGGAATAAACAATAAAAATTGAATATGGGAAAATAGAAAGAAAATGAATATAATAAGAAAAGAGTGGGGCAAAGCATCACCTTGCAAAGTCATATGAATGAACACTAAGGAGTTTGTTCACTTATACTAATGTTAACACGTAACAGCTGTTTTAGAACTTGTTAAGTCTTATGTTAAACATGACGGATTTAGTGTAGATGAATATATGAGCACATTTTTCTTTGCTTAAATGGTGAGATGGTGATCAGCAGACACAGTTAGTAACCAAATCCATATGTGGAGGGCAGTAGCAAGGGAAGGTAAAGAAATGGAGGGACCAAGGTTTTGGTTTATTTATTGATTTTATTTTAAACTTTCTATATCTCACTTACATTGACCCATCACATTCTAAGGGGGGTTAACATAACTATAACATTTAACATCCTTATAGAACAAATAGATGTGTTTAGGTGGAAAACACCTCGCTGCCTAGGATGGCAAAGTGCAAAATGGGGAGTCGCCAGAGCCTGTATGGCAGCATGGCTGCATCAAGGTCCCCGGAAGAAGTGGCAAAGTTAACCCATATGGAACAGCAGTAGAGCTTTGGCTGTTCTCGAGAACTATTGTGGGGTGTGGGAGGTGCCTAGAATGGGCAGCAACACTCCGTAGCTAATAGAAAAAATGCTAAGCAGTAGAATCATACAATTGATCAAGGTGTATTTAACTTGCCTTAATACTCTCTCTCCCTCCCCGCCCCCCGCCCCCCATTAATGTTTAAAGAAGCAAGCCATAGCTTTGAAAATTACCTGGCATAGAAACTACTTCCCCAAATCATATTCTTCTCCCCAAAATGATCTCTGTGGACACTTCCTTGCTAACAACCCTCCTTACCAACAAGTGTGACATTATAAGCCCTGCCCCCTAGTAAATGACTTTCTTCCTCCTAAAATTCCAAATATTATGCCCACCGTGCCCCAAACCATCCCTGTTTTTCCTCCCTTCCTGCAAATGCCGTTGGTTACTAATGGGATAGAACTGATCTTAAGTTGTTCCTGTCTCACTAGGGCCATAATCCAAAATGGGACCAGTTAACCTGAAGCTGCCATTGGGGGCAGGTTGAAGAAATGAGTCACCTTAAAAGTTGGATCTTCATACCATTGTAAGCATTAATGGGAAGGAGATGGTGTCAATGCAGCATAGTAAATAGGCCCCTTAGTTGTGAAGTGCAGTGTCTTAAAAACAACTAACAACAACTAATATTTTGCAAAAGTGCTACAAAGTAACAATTTTTAGATGACTAATTGGTGTGTATGGTGCGCATACAATAAGTTCTTTCATGTAGAAACAAAATACTGCCTACTCAGCCTCTTGTGCCATTACCGAGTATACAATTACATTAAGTGCCTTCTTTGGTGGCAGTGATTCAATTGACATATCTGAATAGCTTCCATGTTTCAAAAATGCATTTTGAGAAATTGCTTAAAAAGTCAGAAATGTGTTTCATATAGTTTAGAAAGAAATAATCTAGAAGCTTTAAAATACATATTTTCTTGAAATATTGTATTAAAAGCCTGCCATGAAAGCTGCCCTTTATTATAACTGTGGAGAAATGCAGAGATTTATCAATGTTAGCCAGTGTAGCAACCCTCTAAATTACATTTTCCCAATATGCATGCTAAATGTCTGATGTGGGCAAAGAATATTTGAAATTACCAGTCTAAAAAGTAGAACCTTCAATGGAATTAATATGATAGCAAGTACCAAATTAGCCTGAATATAAGTATAGCCCTAGTGCCCTATTGTCAAGGGTTTATAAACATTCTGGAATTTTGCTTTTTTAAGGAAATCTATGTCTTTCAACTTGGAGACCCCGACATGTAAGTACCGTATGTGGTGTAGCCTCTAGGGGCTTGTAGCATTTGGGTATTTTTTGTACTGTGAAAATTTCTGTAGAAGGCAAAAGAAGCAGCACATCTCATGCTTTGCTCCTCTTTTTTTCAGAATTGAAAGTTGTAATTAATTTCCTGCAGCTAGGATTCAGACATACTACAAAAGTGATTTAAGTCATATTTTCATATTTTCGTCATCTGCTTACAGATCAGAAAATTAAGTAATTTCAGGGGAAGCTTGATTGGTAGCATCTTATTAGATCTTATAATTTATCTAGCTGGTCTGGTTGTACCTTATGCAACAAGATTCTAGAAAGTGAGCAACACTAAACTACACACCTCACAGATAAATAAATACATACAGTAGTCTTAGAAGGATACAATAAATCACTTCATAATTCAAAGGAACAAGTGAGTAAGCAAACAGGTCTACAAACAGGGATTCTGACTATAAAACTTAGTTCCCACAGGCTGGCTGATTTTACTTGCAGGGCAGATGATGAAAAGGTAGGGACAGAGATTTAATTAAAGAAATTCACAAAATTGCTATGAAAATGGAGGTGCTATTGCTAGGTGATTTCAATCTGCTGGCTGTTGATTGAATATCTGGCTATGCTCTTGTCTAGAACAGTGGTTCTCAACCTTTTTGCCATCGTGACACACCTGATGGATAATGCTCCCATGTGTGACACACCGCTCACAACAATCCACAGCTAAACTAAAAAACAGCATCAGTATTACTTTTATTGTTAAGAAGGACATAAGGGAAAGATAAGAGTACTCTCTCTGAACAGAAATAAATGTTAGTACAAGCTACATTTTCTTTCCCCCATGGGGCCACCAACCTTTTTTTCTTCTGCTGTCACTTTCAGGCCCAGCAGGGGAAGATAGAATCAGTTATCACTAGCCCGGAAGAGAAAAAGAATTGCCATTTTTCGCTAGCCTCCAGCAGAAATGGTGGACAAGAGCTATGTCCTACTGGGCCCAGTGGGTGAAGAAGTCTGCCTTGTGAACTGTACAGCTTTGCGCACCCTCTCCTCCCCACACAGTTAAAAATTATGCATTTATAATAGACTTTATATGAAAAACAACTTTAAAGAAGACACTTGGAGCAAGTACCGGATCCCGTCTTAGCAATCTGAAATCAAGAAGAGAGAGCGGGGCCCCCGAGGAGCGGGTACCCCTAGGTAAGTGGAGGCAGAGCAGCAGAGAGAAGAATTCCCCTTGCTAACTCAATTTGTAGTTGCAAGCAAAGACCTTTTAAGTTGGAAGCGGATGACATCACTACGGGGGGACGCCCCCGAGGTTCGCGCCCTTGCTGGTACAAAATCTGGAGCGCGCGCCCTTACGTCATCAGGAACATGGCGGATCCGTAGCGTCAGGCCAGCCCAGGGATTCCGGGGAGAAGCCACGAGGAGAAGCCGCTGCTGCATCTGTCCGTCAGACCCGAAGGGAGTCGCCACCAAGGTAGAGAGGGTGGAGCGAGGGCGAGAACAGGCACGAACGCAACAGGAAGAAGCAAGCAGCTGCAGATGACAAGTTCTGCCGCTCTTTTCCTCCATCTAGCAGGTGGGCAGATGGTGCTGGGCAGTGGTGGGGAGGGGTCATTAAGAGGAGGAGGCCTGGCAACTGAGAAGGATCGCATTGGGGAGGGTGGAGAGTGGCTCTCAAAGCTACATATATAAGGCCATGGGGAGTTGCTTGAAAGTTATCTTCCCTATTGAAGATAAGTTTACCTGTGTAGTGCCACTAGGCAGTTTTTACCTGCAGTAGGGAGAGGCTTTTCTGGAGCAAAGTTGGGTTGGACTTTGGAAATGCACACATGTGTTTGACATTGCAAAAATATGCACACATTTTTAGCTGGAAAAAGTGCCCACATAAATAGTAGACAATTCTCAAAAGGAAGCTTTTCCTTTGAAAACTAGTGCAAAGCCTGAAGATACTCCAGACTCTGCAGCTATGCAGACAGTATGAATATTTCTCTCTTAGGCCTGGGGGTGAAGGGGGGGAGTGGGCCTTTGAAAGCCGGCAGCCTTCGCACCACCGCAGTGTTTTTGCTGCCGGCTTTCATACCCAATAGCGCCACCGTGAAAGGTAGCGCTATTGGGTGCGCTACTGGCGACAATAACATTGCTTACCTTATGGCCTCCAGTGAAGACACCGCCGAGTCCACCTCCTTGCCGCCCTGACTCCACCCCCCCGCATGCTATCGCACGCGAAAAGGGACTTTTCATGTGCGATAGTGGCTTATCGCATGTGATAAGCATTAGAAAATGACCCCCTTAGTGAGTAGATCACCAAGATGATTTTAGCATGCACCTTAAAAGATTTTTAGTGAGCCCTTCAGGGACTCAGTCATAGATGAGGACACCAATATGGCTATTAAGTTCCTATTTTTAAGGCTTTTTTTATCCCTGACCTTTGGGTGAGAGTTAAAATGGTATCTTTTGGGTTGTCTATGTATTATCAACATTTTTGTTTGTGAAGGTTGGAAATTGGAGCTTTGGACCATTAGCATGGAGGATTTCTTGGCAGCTACACTTTTTTGTGTTAACATCCATATTAATGTATATCAAATAAAGGAATCTCATATATTACATATTAAAGATGTGCATTCATTTTTGCTGAATTAGCAATTTCAATTAGGCATGGTTCAGGGGCAACGAAACCCGAAAATAATTTTTACGAAATTTTTGAAAAATTCATATTTAGGTTTAGTGTGCACTAATGGGAGTTAGTGCATGTTAACTCCCATTAGTGTAGACGAGCATTAAAATGTTAGTACCCACTAACCCAAAAATAGGGAGCCCACGAAAAAACAAACAAACCCTGAACCGCAGGAAAAATGAAGTTTCCTGCGGTTCCCCGAAAATGAAGCCCAAAATTAAACTACAAAACAATGTACATCTCTATTACATATATTAAAACTTAATTTTTAATAATCTAATCAAACATTACAATATATATTAAACAACCATGTATTTTTACAATTGTAGAAGATGCACTATAATGTGTAATTGTGTATGGAGATAAAATAATGCTAATCTATCTAACTAATGACATTCATTGAAAAAATGATACACATAATAATATACATTAACAAAGAATATACAATGATGACTGACATAATTTTTTTTTTTTTTTGAAATTTGTATTTTATTGAATTAAAACTGAAGGACATACAAAGGTATAGTATCACTCCACAGTGTAAACAACATAGTGCACAGAAGGACATACATTGTACACTCTAGACAACGCAGAGTGGAAGTACATGATTGCTACACATGCGTCCCGCCTCAGTAAACTGAGAGCCCGCTTAAGAGAATGCCACCTCCCGCGCATATGGGACCCAAGTCTACTCTCCAAAGCACAGCTATTGCTCAGTATGTCATAGTATATACATATATCAAAAACAACATAATGCTTGACATCAATGTGGTGGTGTGAAACTAACAGATGAATAAAAACTGCTTAAACTCTGTGTGGACCTTCGCTTTTATTGCGTCCACTGTACCCCGACCCTCCCTTACCCATCCCACCCTCCCCCCCCCCAAACCAGTTCATCCAAAATTCCTTTACCGACCTATCCCGAGGAGTAGATGTAGAGCCCATTAAGAGGACAATGAGGTGAAGAGAAATGTCATAGTTAGAAAAGAAATGTACCTCCTTAAGGACGCCAGTAGAGTGGATCTACCTCTCCACAATTGTGTTACTACCAGATATCAATCCTTAAGTTTCCCCCTAGAAAAGGGCCCCCAGATCTTCTGAAATTTAGGTAGCTGATCCTGCCTGATTGCAGTAAGATGACTCATAAGGTACACCCTATCCAGTCTGTGCAGAACATCACTCAGGGTTGGGGTGTCTGCCCGCTTCCACCAGAACGCAATTTCACACCTGGTCGCTAGTACGACCTGCGCCGTCAATGCTCGTTCCCCGGAGCTACCCTCCTCCGGGTCAGCCTGTAAAAGGCAAAGCTGGGGAGTTAAGTTGATCTTAAAATGTAAGGTATTCTGAATATAGTCCTGAATACTCGTCCAGGTCTGTACCACCTTAGGGCAATCCCACCACATGTGAAAGAAGGTACCCTCTAGGCCACACAACCTCCAACAGCTGGCATTGGGGCGCAAGGACATTTTGTGCAAACGTGCCGGTGTGAGGTACCATCTATAAAGAAGTTTATAGCCATTTTCTTTCAGTGTCGCAGAGACTGAGCACCTAGAAATGCGCAGGTAGCAGGATTCCCAGGCCTTCCCGGTCATGGCTCCGCCCAGATCAGAGTCCCAGCGTGTGCGATATAAAGGCTTCCCTCCTTTTCCATCATTCAGCAAAGCATATATCCTAGAGACATGTCGCCGAACCCGATCCGCGTTCCCACAGAGTGTCAGAAATAGCGGCTGTTCTTGAGCGAACAACCTAGTTAGCCTATAAGTAGAGAAGAAATGAGATAATTGCAGGTAAGTGTAGTGGTCGGACGGTTCTAGGTGGTATTGGGCCAATAAGTCGGTGAATGGTATAAGTTTCCCTCCCTTCCAGAGTTGCCCCAAAGTGGTAAGGCCCCTACGCTGCCATCTGCTAATGAACGCTTCGTCCATCCCCGGGGGGAACATGTGGTTATGAAGAAAGGATGTATACAAATACGCCACGTGGTCTCCCACGAGCTGGGTTTTCCATAGCCGCCAGGTTTCCAGCACCACTTGTGAAAAAGTTGTTAGACTCCCCCCCGTCGGTCTGGGCGTTGCCCATACCCTAGTGACCAAAGGAGGCGCTCGAGCTATCGCCTTCTCTATGGATATCCAGGGTTTGGACTGAGTCTGGCAATGCCAATTGACTATCACAGCCAGCAGGTTAGCCACGTAGTACCATAGTAAATTAGGGAAGTTAAGGCCCCCATGCAACTTATCCTTATATAGCACCGATCTAGCCACCCTTGGGGGTCTCCTTTTCCAGACAAATCGGAATAGCTTCCGCTGCCACAGAGTCAATGCTTTGTAAGGTACCTTGGCAGGCAGAGTCTGGAACAGGTAGCAAAATTTGGGAAGTATCGTCATTTTGACAGCCGCAATGCGCCCTAGCCAGGACAAACTCAGTCTGTCCCATCTATCAAAACTGTGTTGAATGGAGGTAAGAAGAGGCGTATAGTTTAGCTCAAATAGTTGCCGTAAATCAGGGCAAATCTTAACCCCCAAGTACTTAATCCATTGTTTAGCCTTCTTAAAGGGTAATTGGGCCGCCAGCTGCGAATATGCTAACTCAGGCATGGAAACATTGAGCAACTCAGATTTGTCCTCGTTCATCTTGAACCCGGACACTCTCCCGAAGGATCTAATTGCTTGCGCTAACTCAAATAAGGAGGTGGCAGGGTTCGTGACTGTGAAAAGAAGATCATCCGCAAAAAGGGACAATTTATACTCAGACCCTCCCACGGGCAGACCCGTGATGATCGGGGAGCGTCTGATAGTCTCTGCCAGTGGTTCCAGGGTCAAAGCAAAGAGCAGGGGTGACAAGGGGCATCCCTGCCTGGTACCCCTCCGGACCTCAAAAGGTGGGGAATACGCTCCATTAATCTTAATGCGGGCTTGTGGATGGTCATAAAGTTTAGATACCCGAGTCTGAAAATTAGCACCCAGCCCCATTTTTGACAAGACTTGGAAGAGATAGGGCCAGTGAACCCTATCAAACGCCTTTTCGGCATCGATGGAGAGAAGAGTAGCAGGGATATCATTATTTTGTACATGTTCAATCAGTTCAACAACGCGACGCACATTATCGGAAGCGAGCCTCCCAGGGATAAACCCGGACTGGTCCGGAGCCACTAGAATAGGAGCCACCTGTCCCAATCTCCGGGCTAGAATTTTAGCCAAAATCTTTAGGTCAACATTGATAAGCGATATCGGCCTATAGGAGCCGCACAGGGTGTGATCCCTCCCGGGTTTGGCCAGGATAGTAATGCCCGCAGTGTTAGCCTGTTGTGAAATATGGCCCGTGTCCCTGAGATCATTAAACATGTTTACAAGAGGGGTCACCAGTAGGGGGCCGAACACTTTATAAAACTTCCCGGAATACCCGTCCAGTCCAGGGGATTTGCCCATTTTGAGCTCTTTAATAACCTGTAAAACTTCTATTTGTGTCACCTCCCTGTCTAGACGCTGTCTATCTGTCTCCGCTAATGCTGGTAGTGTAACACCCTCCAAATACTTGGAGATCTCTTGAGCAGTTATGGTCTGGTCGGAGTCATAGAGTTCTTGATAAAAGGCATTAAATCGCTTACCTATCTCCCCCTGTGAGTGGAGAAATTGCCCATCTATATTTCGAATTTTCGTAATTTGTGTGACTGCCTCCTTTTCTTTCAGTTTTCGTGCCAATTGTTTGCTCGCCCTATTGCCATATTCGAAATGTTGCTGACGCAGGAGATCTAATTGGTGGGCAATATTCCCCAGCTCTAAATCATGAAGGGCTCTACGTGCCTCTTTTAACTGTTGTGAAACAGAAGGCTCCATAGCCTTTTTGTGGCGTAATTCTAAATGAGCAATGGACTCTAGCAACTGTAGTCGCTTCTTCGCACTATCCTTTTTACAAACACTGCCCTGGAAATAAATAAACCCCGAAGGACCACTTTCAAACTCTCCCAGAGTGTACCGGGGCCTACCTCCCCATTATCATTCGTGTCCAGGAAATCACGTATGGCTCCATTAATAGTTTCAACAAAAGCCTTATCATCAAGTAAATGCTCATTAAGACGCCAGAACCGAGTCCCCTGCTCCCCCCCGGGCTGCCTCAAAGTAACCCAAATTGGAGCATGATCCGACCAGGTGATATTGCCCACGTCTGTATCTAGGACATGGCTCACCAGGGATTTATCAATTAGGAAATAATCGATCCTTGAATAGGATTGGTGTGGATTAGAAAAGAAAGTGTAGTTCCTGGCTGTAGGGTTCAATAATCGCCAGATATCGGTTAGGCCCCTATCCTCAATCAAATGCTTAAAGGATTGCCTATCCTTGCGACGCCCCCCTGAACTAGAGCCCGTGTTGTCCAGATAGGGATTTCTGGTGATATTGAAATCCCCACCCACAATAACCTGACCCTCCGACCAATCCGCCAATATCTTGGAAAGCTTTCCATAGAAACCGGCCTGGTCACTTGTGGGCGCATACACATTAACCAGTGTGTAAAGAGTATGGTGAATCTGCACTTTCAGCATGATATATCGGCCCTCCACGTCCCTTAAAATGGTTCCGACCTCTGGCGTGAGATGCTGAGAAAACAAAATGCCCGCCCCGCAATATTTACTCCCTTTAGATGCTGCCGCATGGAAAAAGAGGGGAAAATCCCTGGAGGTCAGCAATTTTTCATACCGTTTGGTCAAGTGGGTTTCCTGACAGAACACAATATCAGCATGTACACGTTTCATATCCTGTAGGAAGTTTTTCCTTTTCATGGGGGAATTCAGCCCTTTAGTGTTTATAGAGAGTAGTTTTAAACTATCCATCTACAAACGTGAGAAGTTGAGGACAGCTTTTCCACCCCGCTGTGAAGAAACAGCATGGCACACCTCCCAGTAGTAACCAGCGGAGTATGCGCCTCGCACCCCACCCCACTGTAGGTCCTGCGGGACTAAGGATAAAGTAATACTGAACC